>NC_067398.1:115073767-115380553 GCF_016432865.1 Antechinus flavipes | reverse complement strand
AGCCTGTTTCCAGCCTTGTGTTTTTATCACTGCCATCTGCTCTGTTGAGAGTGGCAGCTGCCAAGCCTTACAAAGAGCTCCGCCGTGTACTTCATGTAGAACAGTGAGGCGCCATAATTTCTGTGATATTACTAGATGGAATAACTTTAAGCAAGATAAGGTGACTCTCTTGGACAGCTGGCATTTCTCTGGGGCCGACTGCTACTGGCCGTGGAGTCTGGAGCCTTGTCAGAAAGCAGAACTCGCTGTCTAGGAGATAAGAGCAAGGGCTGCAGACAGTCTGATTTTTCAAAAAGAGAATTTTAGTGGCAGCTAGGGGGCGCAGTGGATAGAGCACCAGCCCTGAAGTCAGGAGGACCTGAGTTCAAATCTAATCTCAAGATACTTAACACTTCCTGGCTGGGTGATCCTGGGCAAGTCACTTAACCCCAATTGCCTCAGCAAAAAAACAAAACAAAACGAAGCAACAGAAAAATAAAAAATTAAAGTGTAACTTGAGGGACTAGAAGTCAAGAGATCTGACCTCTACTACTTAGGCTGTTGCACTTATTATTTCTTTCTGTTTTTTTTTTTTTTTTTTAAATTAAAGCCCCTCATTTTCAAAAACACATGCATGGACAAGTCCCCAACATCAGCCCTTGCAAAACCCTGTGCTCCAATTTCCCCCTTTCCCCTACACCCTCCCCCAGCTGGCAAGCAGTTTGACATGTTAAACATGGTAGAATGGTGAAATATATATGTTAAATTCAACACATGCATACATGTTTATGCAATTATCATGCTGCACAAGGAAGATCAAATCAAAGCCGTAAAAAAGGAAGCAGCAGATAAAATGCAAGCAAGCAACAGAGAGAGTGAGAATGCTATGTTGTGATCCACACTCAGTTCCCACAGTCCTTGCTCGGGGTGTAGATGGTTCTCTTCATCACTGCACAAGGGGAACTGGCCTGAATCATCTCATTGTTGAAGAGAACCGCGTCCATCAGAATTGATCGTCATATAATCTTATTGTTGCCATGTACAATAATCTCCTGGTTCTGCTCATTTCACTCAGCATCAGTTCATGTAATTCTCGCCAATCCTCTCTATATTCATCCTGCTGGTCATTCCTTACAGAACAATAATATTCCATAATGTTCATATACCACAATTTACTCAGCTATTCTCCAATTGATGGGCATCCATTCATTTTCCAGCTTCTAGCCACTACAAACAGGGCTGCCACAAACATTTTGGCACATACAGGTCCCTTTCCTTTCTTTAGTATCTCTTTGGGATATAAGCCCAGTAGAAACACTGCGGGATCAAAGAGTACGCACAGTTTGATAACTTTTTGAGCTTAGTTCCAAATTGCTCTCCAGAATGGCTGGATATGTTCACAATTCCACCAACAATGTATCAGTGTCCCTGTTTTCCCACATCCCCTCCAACATTCCGCATTATCTTTCCCTGTCATTCTAGCCAATCTGACAGGTGTGTAGTGGTATCTGAGAGTTGTCTTAATTCACATTTCTCTGATCAATAGCTGTTGTACTTATTCTCTAACAGTAGGACTCTGGGCAATTCACTTTTCTTCTCTTTTCCATTTCCTCTGGTTAAAGGGAGAGAATAATTCATTCCTACTTTGGCTGCCCGTGGGTTGTGTGAGATCATCTAAAGTAGGCAGTGTCAGTGGTTTTGTTTGGGGCTTTTTCAGTCTGATGAAGACTATAGACTTCTTCTCAGAAAAATATGACTAAATGCACAAAATATGTAGAATTATAAAGGAAACCAATTATATTGAAATTGTCTATCTATCTGTCTGTCTATCTATCTATCATAATAAATTTTTGAACCTTAGCTTAAGAATTTCTGATCTAAGGGATGCACTGTTTGTTTTTAATTTTATTGGTACCTTTTGTTTTTACATTATCTTAATTTCTGAATATATCTTTCTCTTCTCCCTATCCTATAAGCATCCCTTAGGGCAAAATTTTTTTTAAAAGAAAAAAAGTGGTTAAACAAAATCAAGGAACTACAGAAAACCAGACTGACAGCCTCTCATATCCTATGGTCTTTTACTTTTCCAAAGTTAGGATTTTCTCATTTCTTTCCAGGTTGTCCAGGTTGGTCATTATAATCATACAGGATTAAGTTTATATTCTTCCTCCTTTACTCTGTTGCAGTTATTATACATATATTATTTTTCTTGTTCTATGTACTTTATTCTATATTAGTACATATGAATCTTCCTATGCTTCTCTGAATTCTTCATCTTATTCTTTCCTATGATTCAGTAACAGTTTGCTATATTCATGTAGTTTTAAAAATATCATGTGCTATGCAGATGCAGAGTATGGATAGAGAAAATTGTACTGGATTTGACTTGAGACGTGGGTTTGAATCCAAGGCAGCTAAATGTTACAGTGGATAGAATACAGGCTCAGAGTTGGGGAGATCTGAGTTCAAATACAGTCTCATACATTTAACAGGTATGTGACCCTACGCAAGTCAGTTAATCTTTGTCCATCTCAGTTTTCTCAACCATAAAAGGGAGATAATACCAGCTATTTCACAGGGTTTTATGAGGATGAAATAAGATAATATTTGTAAAGTACTTAGAACAGTGAGTGGCACATAGTGGGTGCTTAATAAATACTTTTTTTAAACCTTCACTTTCCCTTTTTCTTTTTGAACATTAGATTCCTTATTCTGCAAAGTTGAAATAAAAATGCTTCCAAACGTACCTTATAGAGTGGGAGAAAGCACTCTGAAATCTTTAAGTGTCAAAGAATGTTAATTATTTTATTCATTGAGGGATTGTTATTCAATGATATTTTTGGAGGTGTGAGATAGATTTGCTGTTGGCATGAGCATCATAGGGAAGTAGAGTTTAAAAACATTGTATTTTTTTCAGCATTAAGAAAACTATTTTTACCTGTGTCTATTAAGAATGTAAGCTTGTCTTTCTTTACCCAGCAAATTTATTCCTGAAAAGTTGGGCGCAAATATACTTTTGGTAAATTTGATTTTTTAAACATATTTCTCAAGGAGGTATGTGAGAAGTTCTTTTGTGAAATTAAAAAAACTTTTTGTCATGAGAATAATCATTTATTTTTCTAGACTATGAGTTCTTGCAGAAGGGAATCCCTGTACTTGACTAGTTCTAGAGGAGAGAGTCATGGGGGATGGGGAGGACAGATTCAGAATCTCACTGACCTATCTTTGGTATTAATGTCCATTTCTCCCTGAGAAAACAATATAGCCATGGCTACTTTGGTCATAGTTTGAGGGTGGTATGAGAAATGTCCCCTATTCTCTACCTCCTTTAGTGTCTCAATTTTTTCATCTGAAAAATGGAAAGACAATTTGAATACATTGGGAAATATATATGGAATGTATAGAAGTATATACAAAATACACAGAAATTACAGAATAAAGGTTCAGTCTAAATTCATAGGGTAAGAGGTGTGTTGTGCTCTTATCAACTTAGAATCTTGGATATGGAATCAAACAGCCTATGTTCAAATCTTATATTACTTGTGAAGTTCTCTAGAACTTCATTTTCAAAATTTTAAATTGAGAGGGTTGGATTAAATAATTGTTAAGATCATATTTAATTCTAAATCCTTGATCCTTGTCATCTTGGGCTCTCAAAGGACTATCTGAAGAAATAAATGGTCTAAGTGGAAAAATGACATAACCAGTCAACAAGCATTTATTAAGTGCCTACTGTGTACCAGGCATAATGCTAGGAGCTGAGAAACTAAGGCAAAAACAAAGAAGTCCTTGGTCTATATTTATTTATTTTTGATGAGGCAATTGGGGTTAAGTGACTTGCCCAGGGTCATACAGCTAGGAAATGTTAAGGGTCTGAGATCAGATTTGAACTCAGGTCCTCCTGACTTGAGGGTTGGTGCTCTATCTATTGCACCACCTAGCTGCCCCCAAAAGTCCTTGTTTTGAAGTAGCTCACATTATTCTGAGGATCGCAACATATACATACATAAGTATTTAATATCAAAAAAAAATGAATAAAAGGTAGACTTTAAGTTAAGAAACTTGGGTTCATATCCAGCCTCTTGCCACTAATGGTCAGACTAGTCCCTTTCCCTTTCAGGGCCTCTGGGTCCAGTGACAAGATATAGATCAGAATGAGATGGCCCTGGATGCAGTGGGACACATTGGCTTTTAAAATTACCTTAAAGTCTCAGTTTGACTGAGGGAATGCCCATTCAGTGACTAAGACTAGGTAAGAAATGAGGCAGAAAATGGCCTCTTTTACCTAGTCAAAAAAAGAAAAAAATCAATCTGGGAGGGGAAGCCCCTCAGAGTTTCTGTCCAAAACAGAAACAATTATTGATGTTAATATTGATATGTACATTCACTCTGAGCCAATTAGGGTCCAAACAATGACCAAGTGGAGCTTGGCCATCCAATTGATCAACCAATCAGAGCTAGAATGTTTTGGGATGAAGATATGGATGGTCCTAGCCAGTAAACTTAAAATTATTTTGTGAGATTTCAGGTTTCAAAATTTATATTCCTTTGAGCAGAGCACCTCAAAGTAAGGGTATAATACCTTATGTGGACTTAGGAAAGGGAATGAGGAAAGAAAAGAAAAGAATGAAGGAAAGAAACAACAATGAAAGCCTAGAATGGAAGTTTAGCCTAAAAGCTGGGATATAAGTATATTTGGTTCCAGTCAGAAGGACTGACAGTTCTGGATTCCAGATTCTTCTTAGAAAATTCTTTACTAATCATAGTTGTTGTTCCTTCATTTCAATCATATCTGACCTTTTGTAATTCCATTTGGAGTTTTCTTGACAAAGATATGGGAGTGGTTTGCCATTTTCTTCTCCAGACAAGGGAAGCAGGGTTCCAGCAGGGTTAAGTGACTGGCTCAGCATCCACAGCTAGTAAATGTCTGAGGCCAAATTTGAATTATGGTCATCTTTAATCCAGGGTCATGATCTAGCCGTTTTACCACTCAATTACACCTAGTTATCAATAGGATCTCTAGCAATTATTGCTTGGTCCTCTTCCTCCCCCTTTAATCCCACTTGAGGATATTTAAGTGTTATCTGGAGATTTAGATTAGAATTTAAGATTTGCCAATTACTAACTGCATTTTTAATCACTTCCCCTCTCTGAGATTTATAATCTGTAAATTGGGGAGAATGAAGGTGCCTCTGAAGTGAAGGTCATGACTTAACCTGGAAAAAGTTTGAGACTAACTACTCAGAGGGGGGGAACATGAGTTGAATCTCATTCTTCTTTCCCATGATAGCCAATTTTGGGGCTCAAACCCAGCAAGAAGACTATACTTAATTTGATCTTTCCATATTTCCCAATTCTTCCTCCTCATTTCACTTTCCAGTTCGTGATTCCCCCTTTTCTGAGCCAAGAGTGTCTTTCTGGGAAGTAAGAACCCAGGTACCAATGCTAAAGTTCCCCCCCAGACATTTCCCCCCTAGCCTCCAACTTATTTATCTCCTGCCTCTCAAACATAACCTCCTGGTTATGGTATCAGCTGCTACCTATTTCTACCTTGACATCTCTTGCATTTGTCCCTTTATTTCTGCTCACCCAGCCACCACTTTGATTTAAGCCCTCAGTACCTCTTTCTTGGACTACTTCAATAACATCCCTGCCCTCCCTTTTCCAATCCACCTTCCACACAAGTCAAAAGAATTTCCCTTAAATATAGATCTGATCATGCCATTCCCTTACTCAATTAAACTCCAGTGGCTTCATATTGACTGCTTTGTGTAGGCTTTAAAAAGTATTTAGTTATTAGGTGAGTAGTACTTAAATATACAGTAACACAAATTTATATGTGTATTTTATACATAAATAAGTAAATATGCACACATTGGGGGATGAGTGCTATTAATTTATTTTTCTTATGGAATTAAATATGTTTGGAAACCACTGGGTTATAATGCCTACCTCACAGTATTGCAGAAGGGATTTAATGTTCTATTGCAATCTATACCTGCAATAGAATTTCCTTTATATTATACCTGAAAAATGGTTCTCTAGTTTCTCTTTGAAAACTTTCAATGAGGTAAAACTTATGGTTTCATGAGATAGCCCATTCTGCTTTTTTTGTGACTCTAATTGTTAAGAAATTTTTGATTTCTAAGGTTGTTGTGGGGGAAGTACTTTTTAAAACTGTCCAGGATTACATAGAAGTGAGTCATTATTGTCCTTTTGGTTTCTTATTGTCTTTACATTTAAAATTATTATTTTTTGAATAGCTTTTTATTTACAAATTATATGCATGGGTAATTTTACAGCACTGACAATTGCCAAACCTTTTGTTCCAACTTTTCCCTTCCTTCCCCCCACCCCCTCCCCAGATGGCAGGATGACCAATACATGTTAAATATTAATATTATTTTTTTATTCTGAACTTGGCATATCAATTAAAATGAGCATTTCCATATATAAAGTAGAACATAAAAAAGAAGATTGATCAAGAATCTGTGGGATTTCTAGGACTTCTGGCTTATTTTTCTTTTTAAGGATATCATAAACTCATTTTAGAAGCTGCCCTGTTTTTCTGTGTTCCCTTCTAGTCTCTCTGTTCATTCTTTTTGAGAACTTACTTGCTATGGGCACCACATCCTATGCTTATAACAAATGTGCATGGTTAAGCAAAATATATTCTGTAATGTCCATGTCCAAAAATGTGTGTTTCACTTTGGATCTTGAGTCTATCACCAATTTGTCTGGAGATGGGTAGCAAGTTTCATCATTGGCCATGGCTGGTCCTTGCACTGATCATATTTCCAAAGTTGTGGTCATTTTGTGTACATACATTGTTTTCCTAATTTTGCTTACTCCATTCTGTTTCAGGTCATGCAATGTGGAGATAAAAAGTGTTTAAGAGACATAAATTTGGGGTAAGATAATCATTTTATTTATAAGGCCAGCGTGTTTATTACTAAAAGAAGGACCATTTGGCCATTTCTCTTTGACCAAAAGACAACCCTGGTGGCAGGCTCACAGTTTATATATCCTTCTAGAGTATCTGTTCCCCAGGATGAGAATCAACCCCGATTAGTGAACAGTTAATGAGAGAATGAATATTACAATGAGGGGCTAAAAGTGACAGCATGACACCCTTGGACAGAGAGACTATCTCTATATCCAGACCACTCCCAGCCTTGGGCAGTCTTTTCAAAATATTCCTACCCCACTGAAGCCTGAACAGAACACAATGGCTACCATACTTGATTAGGGACTAAACAAGAGAGTTAGCCCAATCTCATTGTCAGCAATGTCCTTCAAGAGACTGAGGTATTAAAATAAGGATAGAAAAAATAGAGGAAGTCTGGGTCTCCCCAAATCATTGGTTATTAATAATCTTTTCTCTCAACGAGTTTTCCCAGGTTTCATTGGAACTGCTTCTCTTTTAAGTTCTTCAGGTACAATAATATTCTAATAATTCATATGTCCAAGTTGTTTAACCATTCCCCAAATGATAATCATTTACTTTCTGCTTCTTTGCTACAACAAAAAGAGCCACTATTAATATTTTTATAGCTATGGATCCTTTTCCTCTTTCTCTGAGTACATTGGGGGCATGGGTCTAGTTGGTGTGTTGGGTATGCAGCTTAATGACTTTTTGGGCTTAGTTCCAAATTGCTTTCCAGTGTGACTAGACCAAATCACTGCTCCAGTAGTGTCCCCTATTCTGTCCCCCCTCCTCTGGCCTGGCCCTGGCCCCTGGATCCTTCAACAATTGTCATTTCCCTTTTAGTCATCTTTGCCAAGCTGATAGAGCTGAGGTAGAATCTTAGAGCTGCTTTAATTTTCATTTCTCCAATTATTAGTGATCTAAAATATTTTTTTCAAAGCTTGGGTTTCTTTCTTTGAGAACTGCCTATTCATTTCCTTTGACCATTTATCTATTGGGAAATATTCACTTCTTCTACTTCACTGCTTTATTATGATGTGGAGGTGATCTTGGGTTCTCAAGAGTTCTACCAGTGGTGTGCTGGTTCTAACAGGGACCACCAGAATGGAAAAACTTTGACTATGAGTTTGTCAACATACTGGTGGCCTAGCCCATTTCAGAGGAATTCAACAAAAAGCTGACCACTGGGAAGTGGATTAAAATTTTTTTTTAATTTTTCAATAATTCATGAAATATCTATGTTATCTGTGGAGGTTTTGAAGTACAGAGGGAAGACTCACAGATGAAATCACAGATCCTAAAAATATTAAAGTATTATTATCAATTGTCTAACATAATGGTCTATGATTTAATGGATAAATAATTCACGGACTGAAAAACACATCAATTATCTGAAAGAGAGTGCCCATCAGTAGCATACTTAAAAGCTTGGGTGCTAATAGAAGGATAGCTTTTTTTAAACTAATATCTGGTGAGGCTGTGGGAGCAGTTAATTAGTTAATTTTGGAAAAGTACTTCTGGTTGTGGTAGCCCTTATTATTTAATCAGAATATGTTTCCATCTTCAATTAAGTAGCCATTCTCTTGGGCAAATGACAGATTTCCTCATACTCCAAAATAAACCCAAATTAATTCAATAAACATTGATAAACTGTCTTTTCTATATAAAATTAGATAAAATATCGAGTCAGGAAGACTGAGTTCAAGGTCTGCCTCTGACATATAGTCACATGTAACCTTCCTGTCCCTCAGGTAAGTCTGTAAAATGATACATTACCAAATCATTTTGATCTTCAGTGGTAAATGGAGTTTCCTCATCTATAGCAGTGAAATCACAAGTCTGGTCTATGTATAAGGTGCTTTATTTAGTGTTGGGCATCCATCCACAGATGAAAAATGATAGAGTTCTTAAGTTCAAGGAGCTTATATTACTCTGGCACTTCTGACATGTACACAGTTATATTGAATACAAAGATGCAAAAGAGATGTGCGACATGTTCCTCCAGGAAAATTAAAAAAGGAGGAAAACTTTCAGCTGGACCTATTAGGGGAAAGAGACCATTTGAGGTTAACTCTAAAAAAATCCTTTATTCAACAAAAGTAAAATGGAAAAGCATTCTAGCTAGGGGATGATCCATAAAAAGGTACAGAAATATGAGACTTCTCATAATAAGTAGATCATAATCAGCAGCCAGCTAGTAAGTATTTCAGTTTGGGTGGAACTTAGAGCTCTCGACGTAATAGCATTAGAGAAAGTAAGTTGGATCCAGGTGTTCAGAGTCTTAAATTGCAAGTGAGGAACTGTTGTTTTATTCTATAGGCAGTATGTACCACTGAAGAGTGTAACATAGTCAGAGCTGCATTGTACACAGCAACAATATTATACTATGATCAATTCTGACAGATGTGGCTCTTTTCAACATTGAGCTGATCCAGGTCAGTTCTAGTGGTCTTGTGATGAAGAGAATCATCTATACCCAGAGAGAGGACTGTGGGAACTCGAGTGTGGACCACAACATAGCATTCTCACTCTTTCTGTTGTTGTTTGCTTATATTTTGTATTCTTTCTCATTTTTTTCTTTTTGATTTGATTTTTTGTGTGCAGCAAGATAATTGTATACATATGTATGCATATATGGGATTTAACACATATTTTTACTGTGTTTAACATATATTGGATTACATGCCATCTAGGAAAAGGGATGGGAGGAAAGGGAAAAATTGGAACACAAGGTTTTGCAAGGGTCAATGGTAAAAAATTATCCATGTCTATGTTTTGCAAATTAAAAAGCTTTAATAAGGAAAAACATAGTCGGATCTGTCCGTTAGGAATCTTATTTTTGTATCTGTGTAAAAAAAGGATGGATGGAGGAGGGAGAGATGGGAAGCAAAGAGAACTGCCAGGAGGAAATTTCAAATTCCAGGCAAATAATGATAAGGGCCTTAACTATGTGGGTGGCAGTGGTAGTGGCAATGGTGAAAAGAGGACAGATGCCAAAAATATTTTGGAGGTAGGATTGATTGGCAAATGATTGAATATGAGATGGGGAGGGAGAGAGGAACAGGAATCAGAGAGATATTTGAGATTCTGAATCTAGAGATGGAATACATGGCGTTACCATCGATAGAAATGAGTAAGTTGTTAAGAGGAGCTGCTCTAGAGGGGAAAGTGATAAGTTTTGGATGTGTTGTATTCAAGGTTCCAGTGGGACATCTCAATCGAGATATTCAGAAATACATTGTCGTTTGGGTTAAGGGCAAGATCTGCAATTACTATTGCATTTCAGTGGGGGTACAGAAGCTGAAAAGCTCAGTGAGGAGTTTGTGTGTAGGGGACTCTCCTCAGGATGCTTTCAGCCTATTGGGTCCACAAGGACAAATGGGATATTACACAGGTTCTTGTAGGCATTAGTACTTCCTTTTTCCTCTCTTGCTTTTAACAATAATAATAATAATAATAATGCTTTAAGATTTCTGAAGTGCTTTACAATATATTTTCTCGTTCAATCCTGTTAGCCAGGATATTTGAGAAGTCAAGTAGGGAAATGAATTGATATATTTTTGAGAAGTCAAACTTCACCTAATGGCAAGTAAAGTATAGAGTGAGCCAGACATCAGGGTTTCGTGCCCTGTTTTACAAAAGGGAAGGACTCAAAAAGTGTTTTCAAGGACACAGCTATTATAGACCTTGCAACACAGAGTCAGCACTACTCAGTTCTCTAGATTATGCTGTGCTCTAAAGAGCTCTAGCTGCTTGTAACAGTTTACCACATAAAACTTTCTCCAGGCGTATATGTGACATAGGGAAATACAATTAAGGCTCCATGGGGGAATCCACCTTCCCAAAAGAACAGTGCCCCTCAACTCTCTTCCTTTTGTCCTTATTACTGACCACAGTCGGCTCTACAATTTGAGGGCCAGTTTAGGAACCTTAGCCCAAGTGTCCTGACTCTGCTTTTATGGTGACATAACCAGGTGCCTCAGACTGAGAAAGATTGATGCCCTATTCAGGGTAACTGGCAACAGATGCTATCTTCCTGGCACGCAGATCAAAGGCTCTTTTTTGACAGCAGGTGTGACTCAGGAGAGCAGTGCCCAAATGGACTCTGAGTTTAGAGGTGGATCTTGTTTTTTCTCCTATTTTGCTTTGTTTATATCTTCAGTGATTAGCAAATGTGCCATATATTAAACATAGTAAATGCGTAATAAATGCTTGTTGACTGACTCTCTCTATGGGTTTAGGGTTTTGCTCCCAGATACAGCATATACTAGAAGTATATTTGCTGGGGAAATCTCTGGGAGTCAGAAAAAGTGTAAGGAGAGTGATTCATGTTTTGCTTAAGCCTGTCCCCAAAATGGAAACTATAGAAGGAACTCATCAATGGGAGAAAAGGCTAGACAGGCTGAGGGATGCTCCAAGGCAAGAAGTCCCATGTGATGTGGGAAGTTCCAGAGTGAGTGGGCAGCTGACTGAGTATGGTGGTAAAAATGTTCCGTGGCTGGGACCATAATGATGACTGATTCTCTTTTGAGGAAGTAGCACTTGCTTTTTCCCAGAGGAGGGGCTTGTATCTATGCTCTGGGTTTTCCCCTCTTCTTTTTCTTCTTCCCTTCTTTATTATCTTCCTCCTTCTGTACCATGGTTGTAGTGATGTTGGTGACATACTGGAAAGACCAATGGATTCTGGGCCAGAAGATCTAATCTTGGTCCTGTTCTCTGACATTTACTAGCTAGAGGGGGAGTAAATTCTCACTGAGCCTCCATTTCCTCATCTGTAAAACAAGAATAATATTTATAATACCTATCTTATAGAGGTTATTCAGAGGAAAGACAGATAATTATATTTAGAGCTGGAGGGACTTTGTGGGGTATCTAATCCAAAATTTTTACTTTAGAGGGAAGGAAGGATGGGAAAGAGAAAGGGAACAAGGAAGGAAGGAAGGAAGGAAAAAGAAGGAAAGAAGAAAGGAAGAGAGGGAGGGAGGGAGGAAGGAAACAAATATTTATTAAGTGCCAGACACTTTCCAAATATCTCTTTTGATTCTCCTAGCAACCCTGGAGGTAGTTGCTGTTATGATCCCAATTTTACAGAATGGGAAGACACTAGTGAGTGTCTGAGGCTATATTTGAACTCATATCTTCCTGATTCCAGGCTCAGGACTTGATGGGCAATAATAATAAGTTTTACTACTGAAGTGTAAACATTATTATAATAGTTACTATAGTTATCATCTTATTTATTAATAGGATTGCTCTCAAAATCACATTATTTTGTCACAGCTCTGACCACCACCAGCAGCTTCATTGTGACCATTGCCATCCTCCCTACCTTCACCATCACTCTATCAATCTATCATTATCTATAGCACAATGATATTCATCAAGCCTATAGTCTTGCTATTTTAGTCATCTTACAGAACCCAAGCTATTGCTGCTCATGAGAAACTGTCATATAATACATACATTCATCTCATACCACAAATGTATTGATATATGGAGACTTTTATGCCTTTGCTTCCTCACTGATCCTTGAAATGATCTAACTCTGTGCTTTGGTAGCCCTTATTGCCTATTCTAATAATTTCCTTCAAGGAATCTGATATTACTTACCCATCATCCCTGTTTCACTTTTCCATCTTTAACTGGGAAAGAACAAATGCTTCTTATTGCCCTTTTCTTCATTCTGAGGGTGGGAAAACATAAATAGGGTCCCATTTCCTATAGCAAGGAAAATGCTACATTATTGGCCATGATTATTATTGGTAGAGAGTATTAATACTTTACCCTCCTAATATGATGATATAATTATTAGCATATGTTGGGTGGGTTTTATGAGCCTTAATTAAATGTCACAAGACAACTTGGCTAGAAGCAGGAGAACTGGAACATCTGCTCTCTCTGTCTCCAACATTTCATTGAGACCTTTAGAGGGCAATCGCCTTTTTATGTATGAGTGAGTAAGAAGGGGAGAGAGAAAAAAAGAGAAAGAGATAGAGATAGAGACAGAGAGACAGAGAGAGACACACAGAAACATAGAGAAACAGAGAGAGACAAAGAAGAGAGAGAAAGAGAGAGAGAGAGAGAGAGAGAGAGAGAGAGAGAGAGAGAGAAAGAGAGAGAGTGAGAGAGAGAGAGAGAGAGAGAGAGAGAAGAGAGAGAGAGAAAGAGAGAGAGGAGGGGGAAAGGAGGGAGAGGAAGGGAAGGACAGAGGAAGGGAAAGAGAAAGAGGGGGCGGAAAGAAAGGGAATGTGTGTGTGTGTGTGTGTGTGTGTGTGTGTGTGTGTGTATTGTGGAATGAGTCTTCCAAATGGCAAAAATGGAATCCTTCCTATCCTGGGCTACAATGGCTGGAACCTTAGTTACATAGTTAAGGACCCCAAAGTCTGCCAAATTGGACCATTTCCCAAGCCCCAGTTTTCTTGCCTAGACTGTTGCCAATCAACTTTCCTTCAAATATATTTATGGTACTAGGTTCTAGTTTGAACAATATAGAACTTTTATGCTGTTTTCCCTGAATTTCATTTTAAGTTGGGAGGTATCTAGGATTCTAAAATGGAGAAAAATCAAGTCAATAAGTATTTATTATATGCCATTTATATACTCTGTTTGAGGTGCTAAATTGTGCGGATACAAAGAGAGTTAAAAAAAAAAAAAAACAACAGCCTCTGCCTTTCAGGAGCTCACACTTTTATGTGGGAGACAATATGCAAACAACTGTGTACAGATATAATAGTGATTCTCTGGTCCTGACTACTTGAAGGCTAGCTTTATTATATTGCACCTTTCCCCAGGATTCTCCAATATCTATAGAAGAGTTGGAAGGGTCTCTGCCATTGACTCAAACCCCAACTGATGTAGCTGGTCTAATTTTAGGGGTCCAAGTACCTCATTTTCATTGACCCGCTTAATAATCAGATTAGCTTTTTACAAAGGAATATTTACTTCAAAAATATAGCAATAGCTAAAACATACAAACATTTCCCCTTTGGGGGAATATCTCTCTAATTCCCAATAATAGAGGTGGATGGGATTGTGGCTGAAGTTGTGGCTTGTGGTTTTTGCATCTTTTGAGGAATTGGATCGAAGGGATTTCTAGCTTGAAGTCACCTTAAATATAATTTAATTCAACCTTCTTATTTTAAAGATGAAGAAACAAGAGCCTAGACAATTGAAGCAAGTTGCTCCAGATCACTTGGAAAGAGAAGAGTCAGGATTTGTGGCCAGATCTTCTGGCTTTAAAGCTGAATTCTTTCTAGTCATTCTCTCTCAGAAGAATTTATGTACCTTACCCTACATTTCATAGAGAACAAGTCTAGAGCAGGAAGTTCATCCTAGTTCATTTGCTTATAAATTTTGCTCAGGAACAAAGCACTTAGAGTAGGAAAATGAGGTCCAGCCATTTCATTTTTCAGATTAAAAAAACAACTGAGAGTGTTGGGAGATTAAGGGGTTGTCCAAGATACACTGACCAAGTATATGGTAGAATGGGAATTCAACCCAGGTTTTTCCACTTCTAACTCTACATGCAGATGTTCTTTCTGCTCTGTCACACTTCTTCTTCAATGAGGTTTGTTTAGCATTAAATCAGGCCCCTGACTCCAAGGTCCACCTGGGATGCTGTGAAGAAAATAACCTTTTTGTAAACATTTTTAGTAGTGTGTCTATATAGACTATATCAGTTATGTGCTATTTCCCTGGGCAGCTAAGTAGTGCAGCAGATAGAGTGCTGGGGCTAGAGGCAGGAAGACCCGTCTTCCCGAGTTCAAAATTGGCTTCAGATACTTAATGAACCTGCCTAAGTCACTTAACCCTGTTTGCCTCAGTTTCCCCATCTGTAAAATAAGTTGGAGAAGAAATGGCAAACTCTGTCAATATCTTTGCCAAAAAAACCCCAAATGAGATCACAAAGAATGGAACACAACTGAAGTGATTGAAAAACAACAAAAAATTTCCTGATGAGGGAAGTGCTCAGTGCTATAGTAATTAGTTTATTTATCACATAGGTGATGACATGGATCAGAAGTGGGGCTGGACAACCTAGTGTGTCCAATTCATGGTTGCTCAAGATTCCATTCTGGATATTGTTAAGGATCTTGGGAAACAAGGAGGAACATTATGACATTTGAACTAAGAAGACAGTATCTGGATTCAAAATAGCAGAGACTACATGTAATCCAGAGTTTGGTTTTGGATTTGGAGTCAGAAAGATCTAATTTCAAATTCCATCTCTTTTTTTTTTTTGAAAATTATGTAACTTTTGGAAGAACAGTTAACTTCTCTGACCCTCAGGTTTTTTTCTTCATAAGATAGGGATAATAATATTTGTTTATTATTAATACTTCACAGAACTATCATAATACTCAAATGAGATGTCCTCCTTAGTTTCTCCCCAGCTCAATTCTATATTCAAAGGCCCCTTCTAAGTCTAATGTTCTATGATAAAGAATATTGGGTAATAATGTGATATCACTGATTACATAAAAATCCCAAGACTATATTTTCCCAATTAGTGGTTTTTCTGTTGACAGTTTCCAATGTTATTCAAGATGCCTTTCCCCACCCCTATTTAGTTTCATGGTGTTTGCTGATGTATTCCCTGAATGCAGAAGCAGATAAGACTTGGACTGAAGAGAAATAATAGAGAATTTGGGAATAATTATTTAGGACAGTGGTATCATACTTCTGCCAAATTTTCTTTATCATAGAATGATATTTAAAACAGACCATAGAGTTGTGACTTTGGCTAGAATAGTCAATATGTTTTAAGTTCAGAGAGATGCATCTGCAGAGACTATAATTGCAGCGCTAGAAAGCCTCTTAAGGGCCATCCAGTCTAACTTGAACTTGACCATGAGCCCTTTTGGAACATTCTTAATAAGTGCGGGTCCAGATTCCAGAAGATTTCCAACAATGATGAATTCACTCTCACAAGGCAACTTCTCCCTTTTTGCAGCTCTAATTGTTTAGAATTAGAATATATAGATACTATGTATCCAATATACTTCTTATAACTTCTTTTCTTTGATTCTACTTTTATCCATTAAGGCAGAATATTCCTCCCATTTTCACAGGATTGTCCTTCACTTCTATGAAACCATCTATTGTATCCTTCCCGATCTAACTTTGTTTTTTCAGTTCTTTCAATCAATTCTTTAATGGCATTGTCTCCATTCTATGATCATCTTGCTCTCCATCCTTGGGACATGCTCCAGATTTTCAGTGTTCTTCACAAAAGCTGTTTCTGGAACAGAACACAATACTGAAAATGTGGTTTGACTAGAATGAATGTGGTGGGACTGTCATTTCCCTCAGTCTAAAATTGTGTTAGATTTTATTTTGGCCAATAGGTCAAATTATTAGATGGAGTCCAGGTCAAGGAGGCCCTTCACATCTTTTCATTTCCTTTCTATATTCTTTTTTCATGTTTCATCTCTGTATCTTTGTATAGGCTGTCCCTCAGGTATTATCATTCTATGTACTCATTCTCATCTCTTAGAACCCCTTGACTCCCTAAAAACTCAGATTAAGCATTATCTCCTTAAGAAATTTTCTGATTTCACCAGCTGTTGGTACTCTTCTCCTATTCTCAATCACCTTGCATTTATTTTGTAAATATTTATGTTCATTAATATATTTATATGTTCAATAAAGGCAATAAACATTTATTAATGTGTTAAGTGCTGGAGATACAAAAAAAGGCAAAAGACAGTCCCTGTTCTTAAGGAACCCAATGTAAGCTCATTGAAGTTAAAGACTGTTGAATTTTTGTCTTTGTATCCCAGTCTAAGACAATACTTGGCACACAGTAGGTAGTTAATAAATGCTCATTGGTTGAAATATGGTATTCATTCTTAGGTCCTTGTGGTATAAGAAGATGGAATGGCAGAGTCTTTCTTGCCTCAAGCGAAAGAGGAAGAAGATCATTGCCTTAAAATTCAGAAGCCTGGATTTGAGTCTGAGTTAGCTGTATGAACTTAGACAAGCCACTTCTGCTCTCTCTTCTGTGGGGTACATGAGCATTTGCCATTTTTTGCTGAAGATTTGTCTCCCTGTGACATAAAGGTGACTAGGTTCTTGAAGGGTACACAGCAGTTCTGTTGGGTTCTAACAGACAAGATTGGTTTTGAGCATAGCCAAGAAGGAGACCAGCTACCTGTCATCAGAAGACCCAGTTAGCTAAGTGCGGAGGTAATCCTTGAGGAGCCACAGCAATTCTGAGAGGTTCTAATGTGCTCCAATAGAGGGAGGGCTCATCTTACAAAAATCACAGGTGGTTATAATTTGAAGAACATTGCTGGTCTCTCTCATAGGATTCATAGCTCCATAGGAAAGAAGTCCTCTACTTCAACCCACTCCTTTTATAAATGAGGAAATGGACCCTAGAGAAGTTAAGTTGATGTCTGAAGTCACCCAGAGAGTTAAATAATAGTTCTAGTAATTGGTCACAGGCCCCTTTATTTCCAATCTATCATGCTTTTTTTCCATTGAACTCATCCATGCAAATGAGATAAAGCATACAAAGAGATTTGGAAGAAGGGGAAAGCATTTAGTTAATAATATACATATTCTTACTGTATCATCTCTGAAGAAACCGAGAGGGTAAGAGCGTTGAAACAGCTCCTCATGTGGGTTGCTGCTCCTGAGAAATCTCTCAATGCCTCTGTTCTTAGGAGAAAGGGCCCCATTTGGTGAGTGGGGAAGGTGTGTGTTTTTCCCTGTTTCTGTGTATATCTCCATGCGTCTTTGTGTGGGTGTGTAACACTTGAGCTCTGTGTAGGTTGGATGCTTCATTCATGAAGTCACACAATTCTTTCCTCTGAAAAATTCTCAACTCCGTGAAAGGTTACATTTTGCTTTGTTCTTATAAACTTCAATAGTCAGATTTTCTTGGTTCTTTCCCTCTGGATTACCAGTAGATTTCATACTTTATGATCTGTACACAAAAGAAAAAATAATCATGCAATATGCTATATTTTTTGATGTTCTGTAAAGTATTTTTCAACAGTTGCTTTTCAAATTTCATCACCATCAAATATCTGAATTCCTCTATTTCTGACATTATGATCTTTAGAGATTAGATGTAATTCTAGTGTTAAGACATCCCTCTGGACAGGAGGACCTGGGCAAAAACCAAACAAAATTTCTCTGGCTTATGTGCCTGTCTAGAAACAGTGAGAACTTTATTTTCTGACTGATTTTGCTTCTTAAATAAGCTCCCCATTTCCTTGCAAGTATTAAGGCTAACCAGGGCATCAAATGAACAGGATTTATTTCCACAATAAATAAAAACTTGTACCAGAGCCTTCAAGAAAACAAATTTTGATAACCCTTTCCCCTAGGAGTTTATGCAATTCTTCTGACTTATAGTCTTATATGTTTGTCTTCCATGGCTGAGGGTCACTGCACTACACTGAGGCTCACAAACTCTTAGACCTGCACTATTTACACAACTTAGCATCAGTGGTGGACAAGCGTAACATCTTCATTTCGTGGCTCTGTGACTCATGGCTTTTCCCTTCCTTCCCATCGTTTGGTCTTACATTCTGTGGATCCCTGTTACAATGACTTTCCCCTTAGACTCTCTCTCTTTTGGTTGCCAGTTTGCTTCACTCTAGCTACTTCCTTACACAGATTTCTTTAACATAAATCTCTTTCCATGTTCACGTGTGTCTCGGCAAATTTGTCCCTTGGGTCAATTGCCATTTTCATTTGGTTTGCCACTCTCTGGGTCTCTAGAGTGCTTTTCATATTCTCTACATGCCTTGAAAATTTCCTATAGAGGGGCAGCTAGGTGATGCAGTGGATAGAGCACCAGCCCTGAAGTCAGGAGGACCTGAGTTCAAATCTGGTTTTAGGCACTTAACACTTCCCAGCTGTGTGACCCTGGGCAGTCACTTAACCCCAATTGCTTCAGTAAAAAAAAGCAAAAAAAAAATTCCCTGTATTGGGTGGGATATGGTTTACTCAATTTCCACTATCTCAATATAATATTGATAATTTTGATATTATTTATATCAATAAAGATATTGGGAAAGGATACAAAAGACATTATTAAGGTCCCAGCTATTACTGCCCTTATGCTATGGTCATTACCACTTATCCATCCCTTCAGCATCCTCTGTGTCTTAGGCATCTTGCATCATAGTCCAACAAAGTAAAATTTCCCAATGGCATATTAAAAAAGGAGAATTTAAAAAAAGATGTACTAGGAATGCTACATATGTGATCAATGAGTCTCCCAAAGCTACATTCCTCTATTATGAAGACATCTCACCTAATTTTTCTTATTTTTGTCAAGCCAATGGTTTTGTTTTATTTTATTGTCTAAACGATGGAATGAAAATGTTAGCTCAGAGTTCTGGGTTTCCTTCAAAAGTAGAAGCGAGGATGAGGCCCTTTATTAATTGATTATTAATCTTTCATTGAGGAGATCACAAAAAGACATGCTTTGAGTGTCTACCAGGTACAAGGAAGTATATAGTTGCAAACACTGGAATGTCAGCAAGATTCCATTCCATACTAGAAATATAATATGGAAATCAGGCTCATGGAATCTCTGGACTATAGGGAAAAGAGGTGGATGTAGTCCAACTTCTCACTCAGTAGAAGAATTCATTCATTAACTTCTCTGACAGGTAAACAGCTTCTCTTAAACACTCCAAGTGATGGAGAGCTTCCTGCCTTATGATACACTCCATTTCATTGTTGGATAGCCCTAATTGTTTGAAAATTTTTTTTTATTAAACTAAAATCTGCTTCTCTGTTCTTTCTGGGGCCAAGGAGAACAAGTTGAGTTGTCCTTGTATGTGGAATAAGAATCACTGTTGGGGAAACCTTTGCCTATAGCTTTCTTTTATAAATTGTAGATAGTGCTTTGAAAAGGCAGTATAATGAAGTCAAAACATCAGTGAATTTAATATCAGAAGACTAGGGTTAGAAATCTTGCTCTGCCACTTATTATGGCACTTATTATGACCTTGTAAAAGTAATTTAAACCCTTTGTGCCTCATTTTCTTTATATATAATAATATGGAAAATTGTACCTCAAGATGTTATGAGGAAAGCATTTTGTAAAACCTTAAATAGAAATGAGACCTATTGTTACTATTAGAATGGAAAGACTGCTTAAAATATAAAACACAGAATGATAGCATTGGAAAAGCCCTGAGAGCTCCTAAATCCAATCCCATAATTTTAATGATAAAGAAACTGCAGTTTGAAAATGTGAAGTGACTTGCTCTGAGTTACACAGAGCAGAGTCAGGATGATAACCCAAGCTTCCCAGTCTAATGCTCTTTCTTATAAAATTATTTGTATTACTTTATTTTTATTTATAGTATCATCTTTTAGCACTCCTCTCCTAAATAGAATCTACCTTTTTAATGATGAGGACTTGGTTTAAATCTTTGTTCTGCTCCTGCCATCTAAGGGAACTTGAACAACTCATGTAACTTCTTTGAGTCTCAGTTTCCTCTTGTATGAAACAAAGTAGATTTGGACTAGCCAACTTCTGAATTCCCTTCCATCTCTTTTTTTAGGGGTGTGTGTGGAGTAATTACTTTTTTTTAAATGTATGAAGTCATGTAAAACATTTCTATTATTAGCCATATTGCAAAAAAAAATCAAGAAAGAAGAAAGTGAGAAACAATATTCTTCAATCTGGACCCAGAGTTCATTATTCTCTTTCTGAAAGTGGGTAGCATTTTTCATTATAGGCCCTTTGGAATTTTGTTGGATTACTATCTTGATCAGAAGAGCTGTCTTTCATGGTTGATCAATATTGTTGTACAATGTTCTCCTGGTTCTACTAATTTCTCTTTGTATCAATTCTGTCAAGATATTAGGAGATACCCTGTTTTCCAGAGTTAAGACCCAACAAACACAATGTGCCCTGAGCTTAGCATGACAATAGTGCTTTGTGCTTAGCCACAGCAAAGTCCCAGAATTATTTCAAATAATTATTGTATTAATTTGATCAGCACCAGGTGTTCTTTGAGCTTGGACAAACACCTGCTGTATTCATGTTCTGGTCATGAAGCCCTGCTGTGAATCAAACTTGTCATATTGTTGCTGTTATTCTTTATTGTCAGGGCTACATGTCACTACACAGCCATTGATATAAATATTCAGATTTGGCCACACTAAAATGGGTCCCCCAACACAAAGGGTCTTGCTTGCAAACCGTTTCCCTCATTTTAAAATTAAACTTTGATTCCTGACTCTCGTGTCTCATTCACAGGGGAGACAGACTGGTTCCAACCATTTGATAATTCTTGTCTTCCCAGGTTATTCTGGAACCATCCCCTGTCATTTCTTATAGCACAATGATATTCCATCAGTCATCTACCACAACTTGTTTAGCCATTCCCCAATTGATGGACATCCCTTCAATTTCCAGTTTTTTGCAACCACAGAAAAAGTTGCTATAAATATTTTTGTACATATAGGTCTCTTCCTTTTATCTTTGATCCCTTTGAGATATAAACTAGCAGCAGAACCCTTCCATCTCTGTGATCTTAACACAACAAATAAACATGCTGGAGAACACAGTATGTCCCTTATTCTATACCCCTAAATGTACACCTCTCTGTTGAGAAGAAGGTTTATTTCATTATTAGTATTCTGTAGTCAAGACAGGACATTGCATTGATCCAACCTAATCTTCTTTCCAGTGTTTCAGACAGTTTTTTCCCCTCAAAGACTGCAGACATTCTTTTTTCAGGTAATCTGTACATACTTATACATATGTGCATGTACTGTGGCAACTGCCAGCTCCCTTGAAGGCATTTGAACATCATATCTATGGAAATGAGCACCCTAGTTCCTATGTTCACACCAAGGTCATTATCTGGTTAAATTGCTCTAGTGTGAACATTAGCTGACATAATCATAGGGAGTATTAACTCTGATTTTCTAGTTGTATTTTAGAGGCATTTAAAAGCTTTTGCTAGAGTCTGCATGTGCTACAGAAATTAAATTTAGACTGTGATTTTATTACCCTTTTTATTTAATTTATCTTAACTGTTGCTTTCAAGCTGTGAACCAGCTGTTGACTTTGAAAAAACATTGTTCAATTTGAAAGGAGCATTTTAAAGCTTAATGTAATGGCTGTAAGTAATCACTCCAGCAATTATACTCTCTGGTGTTGTGCGTCACCATTGTCATGTTGGGGATTGGAAGGAACAGGCTTATTGGTAAAGGGAAGGAAAGTTCTATAGATGTCTAATGGTTAGGGGGAGGCTGATGACTTTAGTAGCTAGAGGTGATGGTGGATGAATCTTGCACTTTCCTTTAGGTCCATGGCCCCTGAGGATAGGGCCTGTTGAAGTTGAATCATTGACTTGCAGACTGTTTTAGCTAGGAAGAATCTTAGAGCAGAGCTGGAAATAGCTAAATCTAAACCCTATTTTTCACTGCATTGTGCTACTTTTTCTATTCTATCTCCCTCTTTTGACAGATTAGAAACCTGAAGGCCAGGTCATAATTAGTGGAAGGTTCTAATAACTGAGCTGTTTGTCATCTGGGTTCCTGTGACCAATTCTCAATTCTATGTTTGTCTTTCCAGGATGAAGAATCCTGTTCTTGGATCTCAGTGTCCATGATTCTTAGTCATTGTCTGCTGTTGGAGATAGTTCTAATCATTTATGCTTCCCATCCTGGTTAGTTTGGCCACTGAATCCAGCCTGCAATATCCACATGAAAAGAGCAATGGATTTGGAGTCAGGAAATCTGAATGCCAGTTCTGGATCTCTTACTAACTTCTTCAGTTTTCTCATTTCTCATTCAGATAGAGGCACTGGATTAATCCATAACTAAGGTCCTCTATGGCTCTAAACTCTGAATCCATGGAATGCTAGTAAAACTGAGGAACTAATGGAAAAGATTTCTTAAGTTGATATTAGCCCTTATAGTGTGCTAGACTTATTGTACATTTATCTCTTTATTGACAGTTTTTTCTGTACTGCAAACAACTAGGCACTGATGATGACAAACATAATCTTTTTTTAATCTTTTTTTTAAATAATAGCTTTTTATTTTCAAAATACATGCAAAAATAGTTTTCAACATTTATCTTTACAAAACCTCATGTTCCAAAGTTTTCTCCCTCCCTTCCCCACATTCTCTCTCTTTTTGGCCAGTATATAAGGAAGATGCTTCCTTGAAAGAACCATAAAATCCAACATGGTTTAGTGGAAAAAGCTTGGAATCAGAATCCTAGCTCAGTCAATATATTAGATTAGGTAATTTCACTCCTAGGCCTCAATTTTTTACCTAGAATTCAAGGAGATTAGATTGCATGGTATGTAGGGGTCTCTTCCAGCTCTAAATTTTATATTCCATTTTCTTCCTACAATAAAAAATCTAGGTGTATGTTAAATCACTTAGTCCATAGCCATACTAGTTTTTGTGAGTCTAGCTAATTGCAAAAGTTAAACTGCTTTCAGATGGTTTGCTCCTTTAATGTAGTTGACTTCTTTTCAACAAAATTTTCCTCCTCCAAAGTGTTAAATGTCTATTTGTATAATAGAAAGAGTGCTGGATCTCAAAGGTCTATATTCTAATCCTGGCACCACCCCCTGGTACCCGCATGACCATGGACAGCTCACTCAGTATCTTTGGACCTTAATCTCTATATGTGGAAAATGAATGGATTGACCTAAAGACATTCAGAATCTCTTCCGGCTCTCAATCTTATCAAAAACTAGTGTTTCTGATCTAGGGATAAGGAGTGTTGGGGTGCCCTGTGGTAGGAAATGAGCGAGTGAGGCTTTTGGTTTATTGCGAAAGCCTAGAATTACTGTTCCTATTCAAAGGGAAATAGCTATACTAATATTTATTGAGAGTTGTGTAGTTAAATAGTTAAATGAGAGAGCAAAATGATATGTTCTAGTCAGTTATTCAGTTCAGGATTTATTAAATAAAGAAATTTATGTTTTTATTGTTATTGGTTTATTTATTTTTGTCATGAATAAATTTATTGTTATTTATGTAAACTATTTATTAATAAACATTTATTAAGTACTTATTATAATGAAGCACTATGGTAAGTGCTGGGGATAAAAAGAAAGACAAAATGAAATCTAAGTCCTTATCTCAAGAAGTTTACCCTCTACTTGGAGAGACACATGGACATAACTTGGTTATATATATGTAGGTATATACATGGATATGTTCATAGAAATATTTAAACATATATCTTATTTATGTATATGTATATATACACACACACATACACATACGTATGTATGTGTGTCCATAGCTATTTTTTTTTACATATGCCTACATAATAGGTAGAAGGCAATTTTAGAGGGAAGAACTAGCATTAAAAGGGATTTTGGAAAACTTCTTGGAGAAGGTGAGGTTTTAGCTCAGCCTTGAAGAAAGCATTCTGTCCCTTCTGAAGCCGAGCAGAATGGCCAATGAAAATGCAGAGATGAAGTGCCTTTCAAGGGACAGAGAGGAAGTCAGTGTTATTGGATTGTAGGGTTTGGAGAGGAGAGTAAGGTAGGAATGGACCAGAGTTTAAAGGTCAAACAGAAGAATTTATATTTTATCCTGGAGGTGATAAGGCATTACTAAAGTATTTTGAGCCCATTTATAGGGAGGGTGATGGGGTTAGACCTGTACTTTAAAAATAAGACTTGGTTAGATTAGTAGAGAATATATTGAAGGAGATACATATAATGGGCAGGAAGAATAATCATAAATGCACTGCAATAGTCCAGGGTTAGGTGGTGAAAATCTGTACTAGGATAGCATTAGTGTCAAAAGAGAGAAGGGGACAAATACAAGATGTTTCAAAGGTAGAAATTTGGATTTGGCAACTGATTGGATATGGAAGATGAAAGAGTAAAGGACAAAGAAAAACACCTACATTGTGTCACCTAGGGGACTGGGAGATTGTTGATGTCCTCAACAGTAATAGGGAAGTTAGGAATAAGGGAGAGTTTTGGAGGAAAGATAATAAATTCTGTTTTGTACATAGTGAGTTTGATTTATCTACAGAAAATCCAATTGAGATGAAGTTCTCATAGACAGTTGGAGATAAAAGTCTGGAGATCAGAAAAATGATTAGAGTTGGATAAATAGATCTGAAAATTATCTCAACAACAATTCAGTCCAAGGGATCTGATGTACATAGTCTAAGCCCCTTTCCAGTTTTAAAATCCTATTATGTGTTCTAGCATTTTCCCCAGCTCCTATATTGTATATTTTATATTTGAAAATCTTTTTAGCTTCCCTTTCCCTTTCTCTATTATTTTTCTCTTCTTTGTTTGCTTACTCTTTCTTCTTGCTCTTTCTTTTCCTTGTTCCCCATCCTCTATCTCCGCACTAGTTGGGCAAGAGGACAGGCCCTGGTCAACATATCCAGCTTGGTACTAGTCTTTAGATAAAAAATGGAGTTGGTCCCAAGCTTTTCAGATCCAGAATGAAAAATGCTTTCCAGGGTTCTGGAGATAAGCAGCAGAGTGGTTATGTTCCTGGGTACTTTTAATATAGTCCAAATGTAGTCCCCAAGGATACTTCTACCTCCAACCTGAGACATAAAGTGTAATGTTCTATGAAATCACAGAGAGACATTTGCAACAGAGAGAAATATCAACTTTTAATACAAAAATAAAAATTGATAGACTCAGAACATTCAAATTCCCTCCCCTCCAAAGTTTTAACTGCTATCATTAGTGATGACTTTAAGGACATTTTCTCTCTTGGGTGAATCATTTGCTGTGGGGAGCAAGAGGAGATCTGATACGATATTCTGGTAGCATTACTAAACAAGCTAATGAAGGGGAAGAAGCTTGTCCTTGGGGAGAAAAGTCATTCAACAGATATTTATTGAGTGCCCACAGTGTATAGAGAATTATGTAATATATTGAAAGAGATCACTATTTTAGTGAAGGCATGAGACCCTGTCCTTATAGAGCTCCCCATCTAGAAGCAAGGATAGATATTTGCCTCCTATGGTTGTTGTAAGAACAAAATGAGATAATATTGTAAAGCACTTTATAAATCTTAGAGTACTATGTAAAGGCTACTTATTATTATTATTATTGATTGCATAGGTAAGTATAATAGATAAATAGACTATGAATCAGAGGGTTACAGAACAAAAACCCCCTTTTTATGAGGCAGAAGATTGTTAATAATGAGGGCAATGGTCAAGGAGGAGGTGGATTTGAGTTTGATATTTGATTTTGTTCTATGAGTTCTGATCTATCTCACCCCTGGTATTGTTTTCAAAGTGTTTCTGTCTATTACTGCCATGCCGGATGGTTTGACAGAGTGATGGTTTAGGAAGAAAGAGGGAAATTCTTCTGTACTTTGTCCATGGGGAAAGTATTGGGGCCCTGAGTCACTTGCCTGGAGAAAGAGAGTCGGTTCATAGCAAATATTGTCTATTGTCTTTTACGTTGGATTTTGGTTACCTTTTTCTAGAACTACAAAGGTTGGCAGATACTAGAAAAGTTTCTTCCTGTTGTCAGGGACTCCTCTTTATGCCCACATTTTGCTGAGTTATTTTATCTCCCAGTGACTAAGTTAGTGAAATTCCTCTGAATGTGGCTTTTTTTTTTCTATGAGAAATTTAAAAGAAGAAAGAAGGTTTTTTCCTCTCTCTGGCCAGAAACAATGTGAGCCTTGACATTTTTAGAGAAGAGAGGCTAATTGGTCATTGCTAACTCTGAAGAAGAAGTAACAAAGGTCTTGCTGCTAGATAGTGCACCTCTTGGTCTGTTTCTATTACTCGAGCTTGCACATTTTGTTGTTTAAGATAAGAATCCTTGAATCTCAGAGGAGGAAAAGATCTTGGAAGTTAACCATTCCCACCCATTTATTAATAGAAAATTTCTTTGATGCTCCTGATAATGTGATAGCAGCCCCTCTCACTATGACAACTCAACCCCTATCCTGTTATAGAGAAGTAGGCAGTGATAGAAACTGAGAGAGACTCAGCTCTAGTAGTATTGTCCACAGATATGGTTGTTTATTGAATCTATTCACTTTACTCCATGATGTACGACCTAAGTCTGGAAGTGGTCAGAGTTTTTTGTCAGAATGAGCCTAAGGAAATTCCACATTTACAGATCCCTTTGGATCTCCTGGTCCCTGCTCTCATGGCATGAGTTCCAGATTTAAGGTTTCTGCTTCTTTTTCCAATGAATACTTCTACTGGAAGGATGAAGTTTACCCATCATTTCAAAACTCTATTGTTTATATCCCGGCTCACAAAGGGGCACCAGTTCTGAAGGATTCAATAAACTGAGGTTGTAGATATTTTAAATCTTCTTAATTCAAATGGATCCACTGTCTTTGAGAACTTCTGGGGTTTAGGAGGGTGGGAGGCTTGTGGATACTTATAAGTGTTTAATTGTTTTTGCTATCCATTGTTAATTATTATGTTCTGCCTATTAGCTCATCCCTTCTGTTTTAAATATAAGCAATATGAAGAGTGGCTATCCATGGATACTTATTCCTGTATGGACTGAACATCATTAGGCCATTGTCATATGACCAGTACTTTCTAGAAGGCATCAAATTCAAGAAAAATTCACCAGTGAGTGGTGAATATAGAATTCTATATTCTAATTGGGCACTTCTACAAATACATGCATCTGCTGAAAAGGTTCTGACTGCCATATTTAGCACTCCCTCTCCTTCAGGACTTGCATAAACTCCCAGAGAATGTGACCCCACAGTTGGTGGCTAAAAATGGATGGATAAAAAATAATAACACATGCTAGTAATGAGCTTTAAAATTTATAAAGTACTTGCCTCTTAGCAGCCCTGTGAAGTAAGACTGGGTATGATTATCTCTATTTTATAGATTAGAAAATTGAGACTTTAAAGAAATAAAGTGAATTGAGTTCCTCTAGATCTTATAATTCACAAATGCAGGATTTGCATTTAAATCCAGTGTTCCTGATTCTGCATCTAAAGTTATTTTCAATGGTTGCCTATCTCCAGACTTAGTTTGAAGAGTTCTAGAGATGGGGAGCTTACAATCTCTGAATTTAGCCTATTCCACTTTTGGACAGCTCTAGAAAATTAAAGTTTTTCCTAATATCAAGTTGAAATATGCTTCTTTTGAATTTTGAATTCAACCATTCTGTTAAACTTTTATTAAGCACATACTGTGTTCAAAGCACTGTTCTAGGCCTTGGGGATGCAAAAGCAAAAACTGGACCATCCGTGCTTGCTGATGTTTGTTATCTGGAGGACTAGCTAATGAAGTACCCCTAAGGTCTTGTCTAGAGTAGCCTGTGGATATGTTTTTAGGTGGAAAATTCTACTTCTTAGCTATATTGCTATTTGGTCTGAATACTTACGAGGCCTTGAGATCCCAGAATAGGAGGGTGTCTCGGCTTTACTCATAATAGACTTGGCAGAGGCAGATTTGCCCATGTACTAGTGTAACTACTTTCCTTCATTATTTTCCTCTCTTTTAAGGGAAGATGAGGTAGAGGAGAATAGTTTTCATGTATAGAACATCATGCTGGAGGAAGAGGAAAAAGTGAGAATTTTTTTATGTTTAGTTCTCTCTTGACCTTTTTTTCCCTTGGTTATCTCATTAATTCCTACCAGCTCTAATATTATCTCTTCATAAGAATTTTTAAGAACTATATATTCAGTCCTAATTTCTCAGTGAAGCCCCATTCCCACATTACTAATGGCCTGCTGGACATCTTCATGTCAAGATGTCCTGACAGTACCTCTAACTCATCATGTCCATGTCATCTTCTCTACTAAATCTGCTTTTTCTCCAATTTTTGTTGAGGGCATCACTATCCCTCTAGGGATCCAGACTCATAATCTACATAACTTTTAACTCTTCCTGCTCCCTCCTTCCACACATTTTCCAAATTGGTTGTCATGTTTTCTTGATTCTGCCTCCACAATATATCTTATGCTTGTCCCCTTGAGAAGGAGAATTCAAACCCACACCTTTTCAGCTTTCAAAGGGATGTTTTTTGACTCTACTTCCTTCAACTCTGGGATCCTCTTGTCTTCATTTATTCAGACCCTTGTCATGCTTCACTTGTCTCATTACCCCATGTGGGTCTCCTTTCTAACCCCATTCATTTTCCATTTTCTCCTCCAATTAGAATGTAAGCTCCTTGGAGGTACTATGTGAATTGCTTGCTTTTAACTGTATTTCTAGAGTTCTCTATTCTCTCTCTATCTTTATCTCTTCTTTTCCTTTCCTTTCTTCCTTCCTCCCTTTCTTCTTCTCTCCACCTCCTTTTCTCTCTTTTCCCTCTCTCTCTCCTTCCCTCTCTTCCTCCCTCCCTCCTTCCTTCTCTCCTTCTTTTCCTTCCTCTTTCCTCTCTCCCTTTCCCTCCTTCCTTCCTTCTTTCCCTACTTTCCTTTTCCCTCCCTCCCTCCCATTTTCCTCCCTTCTTCCTTCCTTCCTTCCTTCCTTCCTTCCTTCCTTCCTTCCTTCCTTCCTTCCTTCCTTCCTTCCTTCCTTCCTTCCTCCCTCTCTCTTTTTTCTTTTTCTCTTTCTTTCTTTCTTTCTTTCTTTCTTTCTTTCTTTCTTTCTTTCTTTCTTTCTTTCTTTCTTTCTCTCTCTCTCTCTTTCTTTCTTTCTTTCTTTTTCCTTCCTTCCTTCCTTCCTTCTTTCCTTCCTCCTTCCTTCCTTCCTTCCTTCCTTCCTTCCTTCCTTCCTTCCTTCCTTCCTTCCTTCCTTCCTTCCTTCCTTCCTCCCTCTCTCTCTTTTTTCTTTCTCTCTTTCTTTCTTTCTTTCTTTCTTTCTTTCTTTCTTTCTTTTCTTTCTTTCTTTCTTTCTTTCTTTCTTTCTTTCTCTCTCTCTCTCTCTTTCTTTCTTTCTTTTTCCTTCCTTCCTTCCTTCCTTCCTTCCTTCCTTCTTCCTTCCTTCCTTCCTTCCTTCCTTCCTTCCTTCCTTCCTTCCTTCCTTCCTTCCTTCCTCCCTCTCTCTCTTTTTTCTTTCTCTCTTTCTTTCTTTCTTTCTTTCTTTCTTTCTTTCTTTCTTTCTTTCTTTCTTTCTTTCTTTCTTTCTTTCTTTCTTTCTTTCTTTCTTTCTTTCTTTCTTTCTTTCTCTCTCTCTCTCTCTCTTCCTTCCTTCTCTCTCCTTCCTTCCTTCCTTCCTTCCTTCCTTCCTTCTTTCTGTTGTATAATGTTGTCTCTCAGATATGAGTTTCTAAAGCAGTGTCTCATTTAAGTAACAACTACTAAATTCTCTTTTTTTTTGGGGGGGTTAGCAACTAGAAACTGCGAAACCAAATATCTGGGAACTGGTCTTGAAAAAGGCCAAGAACTCCTTGAGGCTTGGACCGTTCTTATTGCTGTTAAGTTTCTTTCTCTTCTCTCTAAAGATTACTTTCATTTAATCCAGCTAAACAGTGTTCTGTGAAAGCTTTAGGTAGGGTATCTGGTGGGGAGCCAGGGGCATAGAAGGCAGTCTGGAGAAGGAAGCATCAGTCAGTTGGAGTGCTAAGAATGTGACTTCCATGTCTATGAACACTTACTCATTAAAATCTTCTGAATGTGAATCAGGTTCCTTTGGTGCTCTGGGATATAGGCCTTTTCTCTTTCTCGAGCACTGAAAGACAGAGTGATATCATAGATGGAATGCTATATTTAGAGGCAGATTATCTGGATTCAAGTCTTAATCCTAATATGTGATACCTGGATGGTTTTCCCTTTTGGGAAGCCTCAGTTTCCTCATCTGTAAAATGAATGGGTTAGACTAGATGATTTCCTGCTCACCTCTGAAACTATGAATCTGTAGCTTGAAGAAATGGATCCATTTGGTTGGCATGTAAATACAGTTTCCCTTCATTTGTGTGAACCTTTCCCTTAATCCCACCCACTGTCCTGTGACTGCATCTGTTACCTGGAACGACTTCTGGATAGTGAGAGGAAGCATACAATTCTTGAAGAGAAGAGACAGCTGCTGGGTCTCACATGAATTTGGAGAGAAGTCTGAATTTCAATGTGGCCCCTACAGGGAATCACATGCACTGAGGAATCAGTGCCATCTGGAGGCACTGAAACTGACAGAGTTACAAAGGGGAGGAGTAAATCCGTGGACCTTTCCCTTGCAGGTATAGCAGCATTGAGAGATCATTTAAGGAAACCATATTCACCAAGGGGAAACAAGGCATAATTCTGGCAGGAAAGAGAAAATCTACAGTTCTTGCCCTTTTTTGAGCTAGAGAGATCATGTGCTTGCAAGAACATAGACCCATCCTTTTTCTAATATTGCAAGTCACAAAGATTATATAAGTCCTAAGGAAAAAAGGCAACTACTTGGGAGGAGGATTGCTTGACATTCTCCTAAAAGTTGTTTTTTCTGACAATCAAGGGGCTCAAGTGTAAGCCTATCCTTTTTTTCCTTATGGTTCTTGGTTAATTAAAATCTATTCTATAGTTGGTATATTATTAGCCTGAATGTTTTGGGGAGAGAAAAATGAACTAAATTTTATTTCTTTGGTGGGAGATTGCAGTGAGACAAGCATTCTATTCCTTCCTAATTAATTTGTTATCAAACTCTCTGCAGTGACTATTTCAGACTTTTCTCAATTTTCTGCAAGTTTCCCATGGTGCCTTCTACACTTATTTTAGTTGAGGACCTCACCTCGAATTTTAATGAAAAAATTGTAACCATTTTCTGAGAGCTTTCCTCCTTTCCTCCCTTCTTTGTTTCACATCAGTAAGATATTTTTTTCACTCCAGTTTCTCTTTGCCAATGTCATCTCTTCTACATATGCCCCTGTTCTCATCCCTACCCTGACTTCTCCAGCAAATTACCCCTATTATCCTCTTATTTTCAGTTTCTTCATATGTCTTCTTCCTTCTTATCCCATGTCTTTCACATCCTCTTAACAAACCTCTGACCTGATTCTCCCATCTCCAGTAGCTTATAACCCACATTTCTTCTCTTCATGACTCAACTGAAAGAGAAATAGTCAAAGAAATCACATCCACAAAGGATTTCTTCCAACAAAGTGTCTCTATTGTGTTAAGACTTTACAAGATTCCTTGATAGACACATATACAGATATAAAGATATAATGATCAATATTGCATGAAATATGAAACAGGGATGCATATGGTCATCAAAGGTGTCTGACATTGTCACAGAGAAGGTCTCGTTTAGAGCCTAAATGGAAGAGGAATTCTCTGTTGATGGCAGGCTCTTGCAGATGACACTCACTTGCTGCGCTGACACTATACTGGTTGCCTCTAAGCTCTAAACTCTGCTCAAAAGAGGTCCTAACAATACACGTTAGGATTAAAAAAGAGAGATGAGAAAAGTAATTTTCTCAGATTATAGTGATTGTGTTGTGTAGGTCATTCATTGTTCATCAACATACAAGATATCCCACATGTCAGTTTAGTTTTAGATTTAAAATTCTACTAAGACTTTTAGGATATCCTCTGTATGCCTTAGATAGGCAGGGAAGATGGATAATGAGCTGGTCTCACAACTGAATAGGAAGAAGAGAATGAGTTGCATTCAGGGAATTCTTCAGATCCCAAGCTGCTCTCTAACAGGAAACCTTATTCTTTTTTTTTTTTTTTTTAACATCAATACACTTCCAATAATAGCATGTAACTGTGAATCAGGTGGCACAATGGACTCTGAAGAATAAAAACTTTTGGTGACCCAGAGGGTAATGAAGAGATGTAGGGTGGGTGTAAGTAGGTTGCAGCATATTACCAAAGAAAACTTTTGTGTAACAAATGGAGTAAAAGATGTCATTGAAGAAATATGTGCTTGGAAAAGGTGGTGGGCTAGCAAGACTGAGGTATGATCTAAATGCTGCAGTAATATTTACAAATATGAAGAAACAGAGGAATATATGTAGCATGTTGAATGCTTAATAAATATTCAAGATTTATGGGAATACATGGAAGGCATGGTTGGATGTATTGGTGGAGAGAATACTCATGTTGATAAGACCACATACACTTGGTCAGGTTGATGATGTATAATTTATGCTCTCACTTGCCTCTTTGGGTATACCAATGGTTGTGGGTTTGAAGACAAACCTAAAGAAAGAACTTTTAATCTGGAGCAACATTATTTTGTGTCCCTTCTCTTGACTGTGTAGATGGACTCTAAAAGAATGACTCCAGAAAGACTCAGGGAAGACTCATCATTAAGGTGGATTCAATTGATGTACCTTTCAACTGAAATCTTTGTGCCCGCCCCCCCCCCAAAAAAGTTCACTAATTAGAAGACAAGTTTAGTAACTTCTTTATGATTGTCTATTTTTCTAACAGTGGAGAAAGTGGATTCTCAGCTTTCACCCAGCAGGAACCTCCTCATTTACATGCATCAGAAACAATTTCTGTGAATTTAATTAATCACAGTTTACATGTTAATAACCCTTGAAATATTTTTTATGGGTAAATAATGGCTATTCCCTGCTGTGGGGGGGAATCCTTTGGTTCCAACATTCAATTATTTTATAATTTATTTTCCATCAAATGATCAGGGAGGAAACCTATAGACGTGAATGGGAGAAGAAAGGAGATAGCAGTCACTTATTGACTATACCAGAAGGGGAGTGGGTTTATTCAGTGCTGCTGGACCTAGGGGTTGAGATGCCTGCAAGATCATTCCTACTTTATATGTGCCACCTCCTGGTACAATCAGCTGGCACTGAGCCAGGATCATGTTTCCTGATTTGGGAACTTACTCAGGGAGTATGGTAGTTGAGATCTACCAGGTCTGAGCAGGAAAGAGCAATGAACTTAAACTCTGGTTCCTTTCCAGAATACTTCCTCTTACAAGTGTCTGGAACTAAAAGAGAATGTAGGACATTAGATCTTAAAGCCCAAAGGGACCTTAGAAATCCTCTTACAGATGAGGAAACCAAAACACACAGAGATCAAGCAGCTTGCTTGCTCACACTAATCACCCACACTGCACAATAATTAGATTTGGAATAATAATCTAGTTCCTCTAATTCTAAAACTCCATGAGACTTCTCTGTGATTAAGTGATGACGAGTAATCTTTCCTTTCCTCCAATTCTCATGAATGTAAGGCAGCTGCATTAATTGAGCAGTAACTTGGATTATCATCTCAAATCTTGGGGCTGAATTCTAGCTTCATTCTCTTTTCTACTACCTACAACCCACCTGTCCCTATCAGATTTAAACCAAAAATGGGAACTGTCTTCGGTTCTGATCATCAGAAAGACTCCTCTGGTCATTTCAAATGATTTATCTAATTCTGAGAGTGCAAGGTTAAGATCTCCCACTATTATAGTTTTACTGTCTATTTCTTCTTGCAGCTCTCTTAGTTTCTCTTTTAAGAATTTAGATGCTACCCCACTTGGTGCATATATGTTTAATATAGATAGTGCTTCATTATCCATGCTACCCTTTAGCAAGATATAGTGTCCTTCCTTATCTCTTTTAATTAGGTCAATTTTTGCTTTAGCTTGATCTGAGATCAGGATGGCTACCCCTGCTTGTTTGACTTCACCTGAAGCATAGTAGATTTTGCTCCAACCTTTTACCTTTAACCTGCATGTATCTCCCGCTTCAGGTGTGTTTCCTGTAAACAACATATTGTAGGATTCTGGCTTTTAATCCATTCTGCTAACCGCTTCCTCTTTATGGGGGAGTTTACCCCGTTCACATTTATGGTTAGAATGACCAATTCTGTATTACTTGCCATCTTGTTAACCCCGGTTTATGCTTTCCTCCCTTCTTTCCCCTTTCCCCCCCTTCCAAGTATTAAGCTTGTGAGCACCCCTTGTTTCTCACAGCCCTCCCTTTTTAGTGTCCCTCCCCCCGCCTTAGAGTTCCTCCCCCTATCTTACCCCTTGCCCTCCCAGTTCCCGTATTCCCTTCCGCTTAGCTTATTCCTTCCCTTTCCACTTTTCCCTTCTCACTTTTCAATGAGATGGGAGAAGTTTCACCATAGATTGAATATGTCTTAAGATTTTTCACTTAAAGCCAATTCTGAAGGCAGTAAGATACCCACTATATTCATCCCCCTCCATTCTTTCTCTCAGATATAATAGGTTTCCTATGCCTCTTCATGAGATGTACTACCCCCACTTTACCCTTTTTCTGGTACAATGTCCTTTCCACATCAATTTCTAGAACAAGGTATACATGTATTCTTTATGCATCTATATAGTCAAAATATAGTTCCCAAGATTAATCTTTACCTTTTTAGATTTCTCTTGAGTTCTATATATGTAGATCAAACTTTTTGTTAAGTTCTGGTTTTTTCATCAGAAATAGATGAAATTCGCTTACTTCGTTGAATGTCCATCTTCTTCCCTGGAAAAAGATGCTCATTCTCGCTGGGTAAGTTATTTTTGGTTGCATACCAAGTTCCTTAGCCTTTCGGAATATCATATTCCAGGCCCTTCGATCTTTTAATGTGGATGCTGCCAGATCCTGGGTGATCCTTATTGTGGCTCCTTGATACTTGAATTGGGTTTTTCTAGCCGCTTGCAATATTTTTTCTTTCATCTGTGGGTTCTGGCATTTGGCCACTATATTCCTTGGTGTTTTGATTTTAGGATCCCTTTCAGTGGGTGATCGATGAATCCTTTCAATGTTTATTTTTTCCTCTGTTCCTATGACTTCTGGGCAGTTCTCTTTGATAATTTCCTGGAAGACAGTGTCCAGGCTCTTTTTTTCATCATGTTTTTCTGGGAGTCCAATGATTCTCAGATTGTCTCTCCTGGATCTGTTTTCCAGGTCTGTTGTCTTTCCCAGAAGGTATTTCACATTTTTCTCCATTGTTTGATTTTTTTTGGATTTGCTTGACTGATTCTTCTTGTCTCCTCGAGTCATTCAATTCCACTTGTTCAATTCTGATTTTCAGTGAAGTATTCTCTTCACTCACTTTTTTAAAATCTTTCTCTAATTGTCCAATTGAGTTCTTTTGTTCTGTGGAATTTTTTTCCATTTCGCCAATTTTGTTTTCCAGTTCACTAATCCTATTTTTCAAGGATTTTACTTCTTTATCCACTCTCTCTTTAACTGACTTCTCCAGGCTCTTTTGCCAAGCCTCCCTCTCCTTTTCCCAAGCTTCCTTCTCCTTTTGCCAAGCCTCACTCTGCTTTCCCCATTTTTCTTCTAGCTCCCTTGTGAGAGCCTTTTTAATCACTTCTATGAGGTTCATCTGTGCTGAGGAACAGACGATCTCCTCCTTTGGGGATTCACCTGGGGACTGCCTGTTTTTAGTCTCCTCAGGATTTAGAGTCTGCTCTCTATCTGTGTAGAAGCTGTCTAGGGTTAAAGTCCTCTTCAGCTTCTTGCTCATTCTGTCTATTAATCAGAGACAAACTACCAAAGAAAAACAGAAAAAACTGGAGTCTTTCTTTGGGGGGGGCTGGGTGTGTTATCGAGCTTCCTCTACAGACTGCAGGTGGCAGCAGTGAGGCACTAGCAGGACTGTGCTGCGCCTGCGCTCTGAGATCCCAAAGCGTGCTGAGTCACTGAGGGGGGGGGAGGGGGGGGCGGCCAGGTCCTGAGAGACTCCAGCTGTTTGCGGTTGTGTTCTTCAGCCCCGGTGTTTTTAGCTTCTCTGCTGGGCTGTTGACTTGCTGCAGGTTCCAAGCCTGTAGCGAAGCTCTCCCCGCAGAGACAGCTGCGATCGCTCCCCACCCCCTCTCCAGTCTGCTCCCGTGCTCTCACTGCCGCTGCCCTCAGCCTGCGCCCGATCTAAAACCGCCCCAGCCCTCCAGTAAAGACAGACCTTTCTTGGCGGATCTCAAGGATGGCTTCTCTTGGTAACTATTTGTGGGTTTTTTTCAGTCAAGCATTGATTCAGAGGCTGGTAATGAAGTGGATAGTGAGAGAAAGCGCGGAGCTTATGCAACTGTGAGCCTCCTCTCCGCCATCTTAACCGGAAGTCCGTCATTTCAAATGAAAGTGGTTAAAAAATCCCTCACTAACTTAATATAAAAATATGAGCACACAGTGAATCATAGAAATACTTAGTTAAGAGTCTTAAGGTCATAATAACATGAAAGCACTGGAGTGTGAAGAGGGCAAAGCTAACATGCCATTGCTAATAGAAGAACCTTCTTTGGTGGAGAGACAAATTGTCATCTCACTGTTGCCTACTGCTTCTCTTTGCAGTGTATGTTCCTTGATCCTTTGCTAATTCCTGGCAAACCCACAAAACAACAAAACTAAAACCAAAACCAAAACCAAAAAATCCATTCCCTAAATTCTTCTTCAAAAGAGTGGTTACATTAACATAGCTCCATCATGTTTTTAGAGTGACTGAGACATCATCATGTCCTTTTCCCATGCCAGGAAAACATTTATTTGTTTGCAATTTCCCCTACTACATAACACTAAACATATGTAGTTTTCACTCTCCTTTCAAAAGAGAAGAGCAATTTTTTCACAGGATTTTAAGAGACTACAGCTCCAGAAACTCTTGACACTGAATTGCTAACCTCCTTTTAAATTTAAAGTATTTTCTTTTGTAATTTTGAACTTGGCAAACAACAACAAACACTAACATTTCACATACACAAAAGACCAGAAAAAAGTATTAGTTATGAACTCACAAATCTATTGTATACAGCTTAAATAAAAAAATCATAAATTCAAAAATAAGTTTCAAAGTTGTCCTGCTTGTTTGTATCTTCTTCTGAATTTCCTTTTGTTCCCCTTTGTGCATATAAATTTTGGGGCTAAGAATATTTTTTGTTTATATATTATCTACATCTTTAATTGTATTCTTTTCCCTACCCTTTTGCAGAGATGCAAAATTAAAAAAAATAAGAATAAGAAAGGAAGAAAGGGAAAAGTCCCACAGAATAACCAACAGTTGAAAAAAATTGATATTATATGTAGTGTTCTATATCCATGGTCTCCCATCTTTGCAAGAAGGAGGTACAAGTCAAGACTGAATTTCAATTGGTTCTCAAGTGGACTCTCATGTGAACCTGTGCTATATGTTAGTGTAGGAAATATCCTCTTTAGCTAGAGGTGAACATTGATGGGAGTCAAGGGGAATGGCCTTCCTTAGTCCTTGTTCTTCCTTTATCTTTTAGGCTTCACCAAACTACTTTTTATTAGTTTTCCTTATAACTGTTTGAACCTTTCCTGGTTCACCATTCTTACTAAACTTGGACATCACCGAAGAATCTATCCTTGGGACCTGTTCTTGTGCTACATTCTCCCTTAATTATTGAGATGGTGTAATTTATAAGATTTTTGGACTTCAACTTAGAAAGACCTAAATTCAAATCTTGCATAAACTTATATTAGCCGTGAGATCTTGGGAAATCAGTTTAACTTCTTCGTACCCCAGTTTCATTTTCTGTAAACTGGAAATAATAATAATAATCTTACAAAGGTTTTCTGTGAGGATAAAATGAGATATTGTATGTAAAGTGCTCTTTAAAAATTAAATTCCTATATTGATGCCAGTTATTATTAAAATGGATACAATTGTCCCCTATACAGATGATCACAAAACCTTTAGATAGAGCTTTACTATCTCCCCTGAACTCAAATTTTGCTTTTTCAACTGTGTATTGAAGGTCTCCACATGATGTCCCCCAGGTATCTCCTTCTCAACCTGTCAAAAACTGAGCTCACTCTATTTCTTGAAGCTTAAACACACTCCTTTAAAGTTTGTTATTTCTTCTGATGGCAACACTCTACTATTGCAGTCACTCAAGCTCTATATCTCAGAGTAATCTTTACCTCTTTCCCATTTTTATATCCTTTCTGTCAGTCAATTCAAAAGTCTTCTTATTGAATATATTCAATATATAGATGGACTTGATATGTACATACATACATACATACCTACACACACACACACACACACACACACCCCATTTGATATCTGTCTTGTCCTATCTATTCAAAATGACACCATCATGGTCCATACTCTCATCCCATCTCTAATGGATGATTCGAAAAAGCTCTTAAGTGGTCTTCTTGCATTCATCTACTCCCTTCTCCAGTTGATTCTTTATAAACTTTCAAAATATTCTTCTTAATGTATAGGTCCTGACATATCTTTTCCAAGCTCAAAAAACTTTTATTGGTATTCTGTTGCTCAAAGGAGAAAATACAAATGCCTTAGCCTGGCATTTAAGGACTCTTTCAATCTAAGAAAAATAGGAAAAAATGATGATGTTAATTTTTATTTCTGTTTGGCTTCAACTTATCTTTCTGGCTTTATTTCATGTTGCTTCTCTCCATGTTCCAGCCAAATTGTATTTCCCAATTTTGTCCTGTTCTCTTTCACCTCCAGGCATTTGTACAGATCATTCTTCAATGCCTGGAATACCTTTCCTGCTAATGGTGCTTGTTAAAATTCTTCAAGACATGGCTTAGCTGTCACTTTCTTCACTAAAGTCTCCCTAATTAATTCCATCTAAAAGTTTTTTCTCCTCTTTCTTTTTTTGTAAGACTATTTTGCCTGAACTCTATCTTTTGCTCCAATCACATTTGTGTATTTTGATATCTCCATTTCATATTTGTATCCTCTGTGCTTAGGATACAACTTAATAAACATTTCTTGAATAGAATTCTATGCCTTCTTTTCTGATTACCCTTCTTTTTCTCTATTATTTTCCCCTTTCCTCTATCTTTTATATCTCTTTCTTTTCTCTTCCATCCTCTTCTCTCCTTCTGCTCTTCTCAATTTTTTTTTGTTCCTCTACTCCCCTTTCTAACCAAATAGCTTTGCTAAGTGCCCATATGTAGACTCAAGAAGTTTGCTTTGGAGGTTTCTCAATTACTTGGAAGCCCCAGTTTCCCCAGCTGGAAATTCATAGGACGAGTACAGGATCACCTTTTTATTGGTTTCCATGGCACTTGAGACTAAGATAAATAGCTAATGTAGAGATTGATTTTCCCTATGAACAACTGGAGGTGGTGGAGGTTGCATTCAATGAATAAATGATTACCTAAAAGAAACTTCATCAGTGCTTTCTTTGAGTAGTTAGATTTCCCTCCTTCTGGATATCTTTGAAGGTCCTGCTTGTTCTAATCCTAGCCAGAAGCCTTCTCTTATCAGACACTTTCATATATGGAATAGGATTAATAACCTGTGATTTAGGTACAAGTGGATTGGCGTCAGAGAAGATATTCCTTAGGAAGAAAGAGAGAGAGAGAGAGAGAGAGAGAGAGAGAGAGAGAGAGAGAGAGAGAGAGAGAGAGAGAGAGAGAGAGAGAGAGATGGGGAGAGAGAGAGAGAGAGACAGAAAGAGAGCAATGGAGAGAGATATGCAGAGAGATATGGAGGGGGGGCAGAGACAGAGACAGAGAGAGAGAGAGACAGAGAGAAGAGAGAGAGAGACACACACACAGAAAGAGAGAGAGACACACACACAGACAGAGAGAAGAGAGGTAGAGATAGAGAGAGAGAAACAGAGAGAGAAAGAAAGAAAGAGAGAGGAGACACACACACACACACACACACAGAGAGAGAGAGAGAGAGAGAGAGAGAGAGACAGAGAGGAGAGAGAGAGAGAGAGAAGAGAGAAACAGAGAGACAGAGAAAGAGAGATAGAGACACAGAGAGAGACAGAAACACACACAGAGACAGAGGGAAAAGACACACACACAGACAAGGAGACAGAGACAGATGGGGGAAGAGGGAGGGAAAAAAGGAAGGAGGGAAGGAGGGAGGGAGAAAGACGTCGAGGGAGAGAAAGCTCTTTCCCAGAGGCTCTCGTTCTCCTGAGTAGAAAGGGAATCCTCCACCACCTTCCTCTCTCTGTCTGCCCCCATGATGTGCCACTGCATGTACCACAGCCGCTTTTGGGAAATTGTGCCACTGTCAGTCAGCCTGTAATTATTGTAAATGCCTGGAGAGAATGGTATTGTTCCCAATTTATGTTTTTGCTTCCTCTCCTGTCTTCTGTGTTTTCCCTTTTATTTAATGCTGTGTTCAATGTTGTAATTACTTTTTTAATCTGTAACGTCGGTGTCTGGAGTGCGTGGCTCCCCACCGCCTCCAGGGCTCACACTGTAAACAAGTCCTGGCATCTCTGATGTGAGGCTCGAGCTGAAATATTGCCCTAAATAAATAAAAGGCAAATTAGATATTGGAAAATAACTTTAAATTACATTTGAATTCTTGGGGAATTACATCTTACATCTGCATTAGGAGCAAATGAGTTCATCATGAATAATATTGCAGGAGTGAAATCCAGAGGAAGAAATAAATATTTCCCAGCAGCTTTGAACAGTCGAATAAGAGAAGATACTTCCCCAGTAAATAAGAAGTAAATGTAGCGGCCTCCCTGAGAGGCTCCAGATCCAGAGAAAAAAGGAATAAATATGAATAAACTTGAGATAAACCCGACGAGGCTCCCCAGGGAGCTGGAAACTCCCAGAAGGGAACAATTCATCAGATTCAGTTTTTGGCTGCGCCTTCCTGCTCGCTTCTTTGGAGTCCCCAGGCTGTCCACATTAGTCTTTCCATGGGCTTTTGGAAGAAGGACATCCAGGGAGGGGCAGCAAGGGAAAGGAAAAAGGTCCTGGTTCTGAAGGAGACACAGCACGAGGGAATGAAAAATCGAGCTGGGTTGGAGTCTTAATTCTACCATTATCAAAAGATTTACTTCCCCTCTCTGGATCCTAATTTCCCAAGGGGATTGAACTAGATAGTTTCTACTATCATTCAATTGATATTTGATATTCTAAGACCCCTCCAAACTCTGAGATTCTGACAGGATTTTATGTTTCTAGGAGGTTGCCCTTTCTGGCTGTTAGAACCAGAGACAGCTTCCATTAACACCCAATGCTGAAGGTTGTGAATCCTATGAAAGCTGGAGGGCAAAGGCCCAAATATATAACCTGATGCTCCTGAAGTTTGACCAGCCAGTGTACAAGGTCACCGACATCCTGAATGTGAAGCAAGAGGGCTGCTGATGAGCAGACAGACAGATGGACAAAGCTGGGATATTCACCTTTTTTGTGGAGGTCAGAGAAAGCCCTGGAGACTTGAAAGAACAGGCTGGCAGGATGCCTTTAGACAGCTGAACTGATTTATGCCTGTGTTGCTATTATTTTTTTTCCCAACAAAGAAACAAAAAGAAAAATATCTTCAAGGACAGCAAAGAGAATCAGGATCAAAAATCTGAAAGGAAAGATGAGGGAAAAGCCTATAATCTTATGAAGGGGTGAGGAAGAAAAGGTGCAAATGGACTCTGGGGATCAGCGCCACCAGAGTCACATTCAGGTTGGTTTTCTGGTAAGTGGGGATGGCGTAGGGAAGAAGGAAAGCTTAGAGCAGATCAGGCACAGGATGTTTAAGACGAGCTATTCCCCAGTTCCTTTATTATTTTCTAGAGAGGTAGGTCTCCTGCCTCACAGAAATTCGCTTGGCTTTGAGACATGAGTCAACAATTTCCCTCTGCAGCATGGCCCACAATGGCATAGTAAATAACCTGTTGGTGTGGGACAATGGTGCTTTTGGCAATATTAAGAGTCACCAGTCCATTTTGGATGCTGAAAGCCAAGGTCAAGTCCCTGAGATGGACACTAGAAGGGTTTCTTAATTCACAGTATATTATACCTTAAAGAAATCTTCGATTATAGAGCATTAGCGCCAAAAGGGAATTTGCCACATAAAACATAGAATGTAACTTAGAATGGTCAAAGCTGAAGGGATATTAGGATGTAGTACATAGGAGAAGGAACAGCAAAAGGAATTTTAGAATGTTGGACATAAGGTATGATTACTGAAAGGAACACTAGCATATAGGACATAGACTCTCAGAGCTATATTGGGTCTGAGCGCACTATTAAAGCTGGATTGGCAGTAGACCAGAGAATATAGAATATTGGAGCTGGAAAGGAGCTCACAGACAATCCACTCCAATTCTCTCATTATAAGCATGAAATCTGAGATAGGAGGGAGAGTAAATTCATTGATATTGTGATATGACAAAAGAGGAATGTGAGAAGTTGGGCGTCAATCAGGAGGTAGACATTGCTTTGCCAAGTTCAATCTTCATTTGCTTTGAGAGAAGGGCTTTCAAGAAGCCCTCCTGGCCATAGGTGAGGGAACCCCTGAATTACTGTCATCTCAGATTCTTTTCTGGGAGTCATGCTCCAACCTATATATCAATCCATTAATGAACATATGTTTATCAAACTGTGTTATGGGTTCACCTCAATGGGGATTACAAAACAATATAAATCTTGAGAGGCAGAATAATATAGTGATAGCATTAGAATCACAGTCAGTGGACCAGGGCTAAAATCTAGACTTATATTTATGAACAGAGTGACCTTGGGCATGTCACTTTACCTCTCTGAGACTCTTTTCTCATATGTAAAATGAGGATAATCCTATTAACATTTTCTACTTTATAATTTTGTAAGGAAAGTACAGAATAAGCCTTAAAGCCTCATAGATATGTGAGTCACTCATGGATTCTGTCTTTAAGAATCCTGTATTTATTGGGGGGAAGCATAGCTTATACCTAGAAAAAGAGATATAGCAATGTGAATACAGGAATACCTTGTGCAAATCTTTGGGCATAGTCCTTGTAGTAGTTGGAGATGACCAATATGAGATTCTGATCATTTGTATGTGTTACATATAGCTACATATGCACATATGACTATGAATATTTATTACAAGAATTTTGTTTTTAATTAAATTGTTTTGGTAGTTTATACATGGTAGTGGTGAAAAATAGATAGGAGGGAAAATAACTGTTTGTTAATTGAAAGAAAATTTCACCACCAAAACCCAACCCAACCAAAAAAGGTTACTTCAGTAATTTCAGCAGTTTCAAAATGACATTAATATATAGTACATCTCTTCATTCCATTGTAAAATCAGAAAACCATGCCGAAATGTCACTTGACTGATTACCCATTTATAACATTAATTACATTGCTCCTTTGGAAATAATTATACCTGGTAATATTGTTTTCCCTAATGTCATGGTTTCATAGGGCCCACAGTATTTTGGATATGGGCCTGCCCAAGTATAATTATATGCCCAATGAATAATAAAGACAATTAACTCAAATTTAGAGGAAGGAACTCTCTCTCCCAGCTTGGGGGCTTCTGCTTGTTTGGAGCTAGTTTGGAAATGGAGTAGAGAAGAGGAAGGGAAGTGATTTTATTTATGGGTCAAAGCTAAGTCTTGCTGAGAGCTTTGTGTAGTAGGAGCATGGGACAAATAATTGGTTTCACTCAGGCAAAATGAATTGTCTTAAGCTGTTCTACTGATGAGCTTGGTTGAAAAACTGGACTTCATGTAAAGGTACTAATGTTTTTTACTCATAGATTCCATATAATACTTTGTGTTGTTTCTCCATTCATTGTATTTTATGCCCTCCTAGCTTGTAAACTCCATGAAAGTAGGCATAATTTTTTATCTAAAATTTAAATTCTACTAATGTTTAGAACAGAATTTTGCACATAGTCAGAATTTAATTCAATCCAGTTCAATAGTTGTGTATCAAGCACCTACTATAGGCAAAGACATTGCCTCTAAAGATTCTTCCCCCAAAAACCCCTCCATCCCAGTCTATTCACAGAATAGCTTAATCATTTGGAAAGAACTTATTATGGACCTTGTATTGAGTATTGTGCTAGGGATTCAAAAAGGAAAATGGAGTCTTTGTTCTCAAGAAACTTACATTCTATCTGATTCATGTATGATGCACAAGAAGTTGGGGGAATAAGGTAGGAATTTAGGTGGAGGTAGAATGCAGCAAACAGAATGAAAATGAGAGATGGAGCATCATGTATGAGGTCACTTTGACTGAATCATAAAGATTATGGAATACTGTATGCTGTTTGGAAAGATAGATTGAAGTAAGGTTGTGGAAGGCTTTGAAAATCAAATGGAGGAGTTCATACTTGAAGCTAAAGAAACAGGAAGCCACCAGAGTTTGTTGATTAGGAAAATGACAGGGCCAGACCTATACTTTTCAAAGATGGCTTTAATAGCTATCTGAAGGATAGATTGCAGTGGAGAAAAGTTTGAAGAAGGAAGAACAGTTAGGGGGTTCTTTCACAAATCTAAGTAAGAGGTGACTAGGCTTCCTTAGAGAAGAACAGAAATGTGAGAATTGCAGAGATAGGATTGGTGGAGTTTCACAATTTATTGGCTATGTGGTGTGAGGGATAAATTATACTGCTGAGGATATGAACCTGAGGGACTGTAGTATGGTGATACCGTCAAGAGAGTTAGGCAAGTTCAGTAGAAGACTAGATTTGGAAAAGAATATGTTTTGGTTTGGACATGTTGAGTTTGAGGTGCCTATAGGACATCTAGTTTGAAGTATTCCGTTGGGAATTGTTAATTTGGAGCTAGAGTTAAGAAGAGAGATTTAGGCAGGATATATAGTTCTGAGAGTCATCTGCAGAGAAATGATCATTAAATCCAAGGGAGCTGAGGAAGCCATGAAGAAGGTATAGAGAGAAAAGAGAAAAGGGCCCAGAACAAACACTTTTAGTACACTTCAATATCAATTTAATAAACATTTATCACACATATCCCATGTTCCAGGTAATAAACTAAGCCTTATATAGGGAAGTATATAAAAGGCAATCTCTCAAAGAAGGTTAAGAAGGAGGAGAACTTAGAGAGAGCAGGACAGTAGCGAGAGTTCAGAAGGAGAAGGTGGTCACTAGTATCAAATGTTTCAGGGAAATTAAGCAGGATAAAGACTGAAAAAAGGTCATCAGATAAAGCAATTAAGAGCAGTTTCAGCTGAGTGGTGAAATTGCAAATGCAAAGGTTTGAGAAATGAGTTAGAAAAAATGATTCTCTCTTTCATAATATATAATACATATATTATATATAATATATACATTATATATTACATATGTACCTATATATTTGTATATACACATGTATGTATATATATGCATTTACATTTGTACACATATATACACATTCTAAGAGAGAAACAGTTTGCACATGTAAACAAATTTACTAAGTAATCCAAAGTAATTTCAAGCTGAAAGAGCACTGACAAAAATGGATGACTAGTCTAGCCATCACCAACAATAATGTATGTCAGATGAATAGTCTGAAACAATAGGGTTCTTCATAAAAATCCAGTGGGACTCCTGAGTCACCATTCAGACCATTCCCCTGCCTCTAGGATCATAACTCATTGGAGCTGAAGCACACTTTAGAGATCTGTAAGAGTAGCCTTCTTCATTTTATAGGAAACTAGATAGCATAAAGGGTCTTTAGTCAGGAATATCAGACTTCTCAGACAGAAGCTGTGTGACTTTAGGTTTTATCTTTTGACTTCAGTTTCCTTATTTGAAAAATGAAGTTAATAACTGTGCCTGTCCCACTGGATTGTTGTAGGAACAAATGAGAGCAAATGTATAAAGGGGTCTGCCAACTTTAAAGCACTACATAATTTTAATTATTTTTATAGAGAAGAAAACTGAGGGTAGTGATGTGAGTTACACCTCCTCTGAAAAGCCTTTACTATTTAGTGGAAGGTGAACCTCTACTTCTGCCCATAGTCAATAGTAATAGCTTATAGTGGTTTATAGTTTATAAAATACTTTCCCCACAGAAGCTCAGTGAGGTAAGTAGTATGTTATTATTCCCATTTTATAAATCAGGAAACTGAAGTTGAGAGAAGTAATATAATTTACTTAAAGCCCCATACATATTAAATGTCCAAGCTGGTAGTATTAGAACCGTGGATGGTTAGACTTGCAGAGGACTTAGTGTTTTAGTTCATCCTCCTTCCTGTGAGTGAATGCTGCCTATAGCATCCTTGACAGAAGCCCATTCAGTCAGCTTGAACATTTCAAACTTAAGTTGTAATCACACATTTTCCCTGATATCAACTAGGGCAATGGAGGAAGTCCTGGACTCAGACTCAGAAGGTCTGGACAAGACCTTAATTCTTTACTTATCATATGGAATGACTTTATAGATCCCATTTCTTCTCTCTGGAATTCAGTTTCCTGGCCAATAAAATGAAATAAGGATTTTGGGTTAGATTAGAGGTGGTATACATGGCCCATCGACCAAAATACTCTTGAGTATAATTTGAGACAGATTAAAATATAGTTGGGAAATATTTAACAGGATAAATAAAATACATTAAAACATAGATCATATTAAAATTGAAAGCTGTCAACATGTGGCAAACAGGGATCCTTACATATGGTTTAGTAACCACCATTTCTATTTAAATTTGGCCACATTTGACTAGATGTTTTCCAAGGTCACTTCCAAACCTAATAGTCTGTAAGTCCAAATTAACTTCTTTGTATCTTTACCCATTAGTCCCAGATTCATTTTTAAACTATACCAAAATCAGTCTCATTTCAGGATTATGATACCAGAGATAATGGATTTTTTTTTTTTTGCTAAGGCAATTGGGGTTAAGTGACTTGCCCAAGGTCACACAGCTAGGAAGTATAAAGTGTCTGAGGCCAGATTTGAACACAGTCCTCCTGACTTCAGGGCTGGTGCTCTATCCACTGCACCACCTAGTAATGGATTTTCTTTTGGACCATGATGTCCATATGTCTCAGTTGGGTGATTCTTCAGCAAGTCATTGTCACCAACTTGGAAGCACTTGCTGTAATCATTAACATTTATATAGTTCTCTAATATTTATAAAATACATCATATGTATTATCTCCTTAGAGATTCTCAACAACCCCAAAAGGTAAATAATAGAGACATCAGATCTCATTTTCAGACCAGGATTTAAGGAGGTTAAAAAACTTGCCCATGATTATACAGATAGCAAATACTTAGTACAATGTCCTACATATAGTAGTCTCCTAATCCATATTTGTTGAATTGGATTAAATTGGAAGTGTGAAAGTCAGGATTTGAAACCTGTTTTTCCTTTCTCAGTATTCTAGCTTCTATGCCATTCTGCCTTCTTTTACTCAACAAGCATACACGAGCACCTTCTATATATATATGCTGGTCTGTGCTCTGGGCATTGGGATACAAAGAGATAAAAGGCACGTTTTCTGCCATTTAGGAACAAATGTGTATATATGTACATTATATATAAATGATTGTGACACCTTGTACAAATATAAAAAAAGAGAAAATCTCACTTTCTCACAATGGCCAAATTTTTCTCTGCTGCAATATAAAAGGATTGGACCAGATGACCTTTAAGGTCCTTTCCAGATCAAAGACCTCTTCCTTAAAGGATGAAAAATAATAAGCTACTTTATGATAAATGCCAAGTGAAGGGTGTGGTAGAGAGAGTGAGTGCTATTAAGAATTCAGAAGAGGGACCCTTCAGCAATGACTGCTGGTATCACCAAGGAAAACTTCACAAAGGAGCTAGGTCTTACACATTGTGGATTCAATTAAACGAGGGAAAGAAGGACACCAGCAAGAGCTAAAGTGCAGGAGCAGAGATGCCTGTGGTAAGATTGAGACAGTAAGCACAGCTAGGTGGTGCCACAGGGCATAGAGCGCCAGACTTGAAGTGGGTCTTTTCTTCACAGGTTCAAATTCAGCCTCAGACACTATTTGTGTGATCCTGGGCAAGTCACTTAACTCGATTTACCTCAATTTCCTCCTCTGTAAGATGAACTGGAGAAGGAAATGGCAAACGATTCCAATATCTTTGCTAAGAAAACCCCAAATGGGATCATGGAGAGTAGGACATGACTGAAATGACTGAACATCATCAGTAACAATAAAAACTATGGAGATCAGTCTGGATGGGATCGAGAGTATAAAGAAAAGGAGATGTGAGAGATAGTTTGAAAAAGAGATAGGAGATAGATTGAGGCAGGTTTTGAATACTGATTTAAGGAATTTAGAGTTTATACAATGGGAGAGTTTTCAGAATTTCGAGCAGGGTGGTAGTTTTGTAGTTTCGCATAAGAATGCACATTTATAAAAATTTATACATATTGAGATTTCAAAGGTTTTTCTACCCATTACCCTAACAGGTTCCTAGTGTGAGCAGCTCAGAGAAATTATTGAGTGTCAATTGAGTGTCTATTGAGTGTCAGGGGCAGTATTAAAATCCAAGTTTTCTGATTCTTCTATCACATACTCTTTGCATTAATGCACACTATTGCTCTACAAAGTGGTATTTTAAGAAGATAATTCTATTAGCATTATAGGAGATTTTGTAGAAAGGGCGATGCGTTAGTAGGCTATGCTAATAATCTAGGTGAGAGACTATGAGGGCTGAACAAAAGTGGCAGAATTAGGAGTGGAAGGGGAAGAATGGATAAGAGAGATATTATGAAGGAAGGACTGGCCAGATTTGACAATAAGGTGTAGGTGAAGGAAAGGTGATATTAAAAATGATTTTGACCCTGTAAACTGGGGAGAATGATGGCATCAGAAATGTTGGAATCAGGAAAGTAAGCTGATTTTTAAAGGGAAGATGGTCTCAATGACTTCATCAATAGACATAGGGTTTAGAGCTAGAAGAAACCTCAAAGTTCAACTAATCCCACCCCTTTATTTTTTATCTGAGAGAACTGAGAAAGTAATCAATCACCAAAAATTTATGAAGCATCTCATATGTGTTTTGTATTGTGATTGGTTTTGAGTTTATGAAAACAAATGGGAAATAGCATCTGCTCTTAAGGAGCATATATTTCATTGAGTGAGAAAATACATACATATGTAAATGCTAAAAATAAATTAATAAAAACTAACTAATAAATAACAAAAAACAAACTAAATATGAGGATTTTATTTTTTAGGGTGGTGGGATAAAGCACTAGTAGTTGGAAGTGGGCCTTATGTAGAAGAAGACATCAACTGCACTGAACCCTGAAGAAATCTAGAAATTCTAAGATGTACAAGGGAAAGGTGAATGTATTCCACTTTAGGGAGACAACCCATGGAAAGGCTTAGAGATGGGAGGAGTGTTGTTTATAAAGTGTTTTAAGATGACCATTTTGGCTGAACTGTAGGATGTGTGAAGGCAAATTAATGTATAATGAAAATGATGAATTTATTAAGAACTTTGAGTGACAAAAATAGCATTTTGTTTTTAATCCTGGAGATAATAGATAATAGAAAGCCACTGAAGCTTATTGAGAGGGAGAGCAACATGGTCAGGTCTGTGCTTTAGGAAAACCACTTGTATGGTTGAAGGAAGATAGATTGGAGTGGAGAGGCACTTGAGACAAGGAGCTCCAACCAGCAAGTCCTTTCAATAGCCTAAGGGTGAGGTGATGAGGATCTGCACCAGAGCTGTGGCAGTGTCAGAGGACAAAGAGGGTATATTCCTCATCACTCAAGTGCATTGAATTCAATGATTTATGGTCTCTTCCATCACTGAAATTCTATGAATTAATGGTTCTGTGTAAAGCTTTCCCTTATTATGAATTACTAAGACCTGGCTCGTCTCATAACATAACCATCCAGACCATCTTTCCAATATCTTTCCAGTACATCTTGTAGTAATAGGGAATTTTAGAGCTGGGGAGGATTTAGGGAAAAGGTAATAACTTTGGTTTTGGACTTGTTGAGTTTAAGATGTCTAGTGGATGTACAGTTTGACATGTTTGAAAGGTAGTTGGAAATTGGAGACTAAAAGTGAGTAGAGAGGTTAGTTTATGGTAGCAAGTATGATAATCATATTATTAAACACATGGGAGTAAATAAGATCACTCAAGGAAGTAGTATGAATAGAATAAAGCCTTGTGGGACATCTATAGCTAGAAGTCCTGATCTGGATGAGGATATAGCAAAAGATGAAAAGAAAGAGAGATCTGTTAAATAGAAGAAGAGCTAAAAGAGAGAGAGGTGTCCTAAAAGTCTAGAAAAAAGAAAATATTAAGAAAGAGCATGAGCAACAGTGTCTTTACAAAAGTCAGGATGAATGAGGGTTGAGAAAAGGATTTGGCAATTAAAAGATTATTGGTCACTTTGGAGAGAGCAGTTTTGGTGGAGTCATGAGATTGGAAGCTAAATGTTAACAGGCTGAGAAGAGAATGAGAGGGAAAAGGTGGAGGCATATGTTATTTTATCAGACAAAGCTCAGAAGAGATATAGGATGATAATTAGCAGGGATGGAAGGATCAAGTGAAGGCATTTTTTTTTTGAAGACAGGGGGAAGACATGAGCATGTTGATAGGAAATGGAGAAGGACCCAGTAAATTGGGAGAGATTGAAGAAAAGTAATGGAGTAGGAATGACAGATGGGTAATCTGTTGGAGGAAATGGGCTGTAATGGAATCTCTTGTGCAGGTAGAAGAGTTTGCTTTGTAAGGAGTGAGACACCTTATCATGTGAGACGGGTGAAGGAGACAGTGGCAGAAGTTATCAGAGGATTATGAGATGAGAATGAATGGAGAAAAGAAGCTCTTGTTAAATGGCCTCATTTTTTCTGTACAAGATGAAGATTCTTAGCTAAGAGATTAGGGGAAGAGAAAGCCATGGGTAGTTTGAGGAAAAATGAAAAGCTTTGGAAAAAGCTACTGTGGAGGGCAGGATAGTAAGTTGATAAATGAAAATAGGAAGTCTTGCCTAGCAGAAGTAAAGAATGACATGAGGTTATGCAAGATAAATTTTATACTGGATCCATTCAGAAGAGCTATGTAATTTTCTCTACTTTTATTCAGCAGCATGTATGGAGGAGTGAAGATGGTGGATGATGGAAATGACCCAAGATTGAAGCTTGTCAGTTGATAATCAGTGATATGATAAGGGGACCAGGGACTCAAGAAGACAATATAGAGTTGAATTAGTTTACTAAGGGGTCAAAATGGGGAAAAGAGAGAATGGGTAGTACAGAGGTGATGGCCTGGAAGGCAATTGATGAGTTGAAGATTTGAAGGCAAAGAATAGGATTTGGTACAGGAAGGAAGAGGGGGAGGTGAAATTCCAAATGATTATTGTCAGGTAAGGGGATTTCAGAATTCTTGAATGTGGAAGTAGTGTATTTGTGAGGATAGCAAGATCAAGACTATGACCATATTTGTATATGATTCAGTTAGGGTGGAGGAGTAGGTCATGGAAAAGTGAGTAAATTGAGAGAATGAGTGGTTAAAGTGTTTGAGGGAGAGTCAATCTGTATATTAAAGCCCCCTAGTAGGAGAGGGGGAGTTGGAGAGGAGAAAACAATTTTGAACCAGGTAACAAATTTGTTGAAAAAGGAATGGAAGTAACTTGGAGGTACAACAGCTAGCAGGATTTTGATTGGGTGGTAATTATCTCTTGTGTCAGTCTCAAAGAAAGAGAGATTACTGAATGATGAAGGTATAGAGAGAGAACCTGAAAGTGGCGATGAGGAACAAGGAACAGTCTAACTCCCCTGCCTCCACCAGTGATTTAAGGAGAGTAAGTGAAAATGTAATCAGTACTAGAAAGGGCAGCCAGGGAGGATGTGCTATCAGAGGGGAGCCACGGCTTAGTGATTGCTAGAAGAAGGAAGGAGTGGGAAAGTAGAAGATTTATAATAATAAGAAGCTTGTTGCAAAATCAACAAGTCATAGAATTTCAGAGAAGTCATCTAATTCAATCCTTCCATTTGATGGGGAAACTAAAGGTCAAACTATGATGTGCCCAAAGACATAGGAAAGAGCTTGGAGTCTAACCCATATCTCATGAATACAAGCTCAAGGCTCTTTCTTTTATAGGATAGTCCCTCAACTTACCTGCTTTTGATTTTGAGTTTTCAACCATGATAATCTGCACACTGAGGATGTCCTCTCTTTTCCATTAAGATAATAATAGGGTTTACCAAATACATTACAGATATTATTTCATTTCATTCCCAAAACATCCCTGGGAGGTAATTGCAAATATTTTCTCCATTTAACAGATGAGGAAACTGAGGCAATCAGATTAAATGATTTGCCAGGTTCACGTGGTTTATAAGTATTTGAGGCAGGATCTGAATGCAAATCTTTCTGATTCCATGCTTAGCCCTCTATCCATTGTGCTGCTTAGATTTTTCTATTCTCAAGCTTAGCTCAAGGTTTGTCTCTTCCTTGCAGTCTTCCTAGACACTTTACAACCTTAGAATTACTCTAACCTCTTTCTTCCTCATCTATTTCTCTCTATAGACCAAAATCATATACTTAAGACTCTACAATCCAAGCCGAAGAATACCCATGACAGAAATACCTAGATAATTACATAGGATATTATGTGTTTCTATTATACTTTTGGACTCTGTGTCTTGGAGGCTATGGTCTCAATGTGCCTTACTTATTTTATTCTAGATCGTACTCAGACAGGCTTGTAATAGGAAATACTTTTGAGACATTGATTGATGATGTCTTAAATCCATCATCCTGCATGGTATGTCAAGGGTATTGGTTTTGGATTTGGAGGACTTGAACTAGTTTCTGCTAGTATGATCTTGAGCAAGTCATTCAACTCTTTTAGTTTTCCCATCATTGAAACGAGAGACTTGAACTAGATGTTTTCTAAGGCTCCTTCCAATTTAAAAATCTCTTTATCTTAAAATCTGATGGTAAATCCACATTCTGAGTGAGGTGTAGGGGAAACCAGAATTAGTAGCAGCATTGAGGAATACATACCAATTCCCTCTCTCTTCCCCCACAATGTTTATCTCCCTGGGCTTCCTGAACTCGGAAGAAATCTGGTGATGTGACTGAGGAGGTGTAGATGACCCGGTAAATGAAGGCTCCATCAGCACGGCTGACATTTTGTCTCTTGCTTCCACAGAATGCTATTTGTAAACTTGGCTTTGCTAAGGCAGACAGCTTCATGCTCAACTAGAGTTCCAAGCAGGACATCTTAAAACACACACACACACACTGCTGCTGTGCAAATATCATGTTCCTCCTCAAATATTTTCTTTACTGAGTGAACATACACTACATGACACAAATGAAATTAAACCTTTTGGAGTCAGATATGACTTGGGTTCATATCATAGAATCACAGAATTTTTGAGTTGAAAGGGAGCTCGGAGAGCATTTTATTGAATTACCTCTGCCATTTACAATCTGTAATCTGCTTCCCTGTAACTTGACTCCATTGCTCCTAAATCTAGTTGGGCAAATCAGTTTCATTCTCTGGTACTGATATTTTCTGTGAAGTGAGAGGATTCAACTAGGGGATCACTAGATGGCTTTCAGCTCCAAATAAAATGATTCTGTTTCTTCCCTGAGAATAGTAGAAGGAACCCTCTGAGGCAGAAGCTATTTCTCTTATTCTAAGAGGCAGCTTCCCACCCCCAACCCCTTTCTTTTTTCTGCCTGTGCCAAATCTTGGAGCTGCTAAATTTTGCAAATCACACACCGGTTGTGAGAGAAGTGACATTTAGAAGGGTTTGTTGCTAAGGAACATGTCAGATGAAATGACTCCATTTCTTGGCACCATCACTCTCAGCTACAAGTTCTTTCTAAGTCCTCCAAGAATTGTCCCCCAATGCTCACCCTTCAACAAGCCAGCTTCTTTGGTCCCAGCCACGGGGAAGTGCCATCGTTGTTGTCTGGTCCAGGAATTCTCCATGACAACAGAAGAGGGCAGCATGGTACAGCGTATCTCCTCAGTCGGGACCCGATTTGGTTTGTTATTCTCAACACGTCTGAGAAACAGACAGCCAAGTGCATTGGAGGCACGGTTCGTGAAACTTCAGGATCCATGATGAGGCAGTCAGAGGAGGTGGATGGAATTGCCAAAGCAAGGGGCTTAGCCCCAGCCTCTATAGTCTGCCCACTGCAGCAGAAATGGAGTTGAGGGGTGGGGAATGGTAAAGAGCTTACTTGGGTCTGAGCGATTTAACAGCCAATCTGATATAAAGGGATAGACATCAGGATGTAGGACTCGGGAGCCCCAAGCCAGTGTACCTTCTTTTTCTGAAGTCAGAGCAAAAGAAAACAAAACAAAAAATGCTAGAGAGGTCATGTGGTAGAGTGGAAACAACAGTAAGTTGGGAGCTCAACGAGTAGGGTTTCTGTCTCATTTAGTAGCTACATGATCTTGGAAAGTCAATTCTTTGGGAACAGAATATTGGACGAGTTATTTCTCGATTTTCTCATCTGTAAAATGAAGTTGGATTAGGTGATTTATAAGCACTAAAACCTTATGATTCCCAGGATAAAACCCAGTTCTAGTCTTGACTCCATCATTTATTAGCCCTTAAATACAAGATCGCTGGTAAATATAAAGTATAGGCTATAACTTGGGGATAAAGTAAATGACACCTTCGTGTAGCATCCCTTTACAGGGGATGGACTTAGGGTTTTGGACACTCTTCTACCCCCAGGAGAGTTTCAGATCAAGGAGATCTGCTCAGGTCAGAGCCCACCCAATTGAAGCCCAATGTTCAGAACAAGGTAATAGCCATGCCGTAGCCACCGTCAGACTACATCTGGAATGTTGTGTTAAGTTCTGAGACTTATATTTTAGGAAGGACAGTGACAAACTAAGGCATGTTCAAAAGTGACCAGGATGGTATAGCGCATAGAAGCTACATCACGGGAAGAGGAACTGAAGCAGGACCTGAGGATGCTTGGCCAAGAGAAGATTAAGATTAAGACTAATATTTGAAGGGCTAAGGATTTGTCACTAATTGACCTTGTCAGTGGCTTTTCTCTGGATTTCAGTTTCCCTTTTCAGTTCAATTCAACATTTATTATACTCCAGCAATGTATAAGAAGGCATTGCACAAGTCATTATGATCACAGAAAATAAAATAACAACAAACAACAACAACCAGTCTTTTCCCTCCAGGAGCTTATATTCTATTTATCTGTAAAATAAAGGAGTTAGACTAGTTAATCTCTATGGTTCTTTCCATCTCTAGACTTTTATGATTTGATGTGGAAGATTGATTCGATTTATTCTGTGTCATTCTGGTGCAATCAATAGATGGAGGTTTAGGGGAGACATTATAGTTTACTAAAAGGAAGAATTTTCAACAAATAGAAGTGTTTAAAAAGTGTCTCTCTTAGGGAGGTTTTCCATCACCACCAGTGCTCAAATAGTGCATGACCAGCTATTAGAGATAGTATAGGGGGAATCACAGTTGTAGATAGGTATGGATGACTTCTAAATTGCCTTCCAACTCAGATTCTATGACAATGAGTATTAATTTCATGGCTTAGACAATAAATGCTCTATCAGAGTAGAAAAAGGAGACATTAAATATGTCTTGAAGAAGTTAGGGAAGTTTTCCTAGAGGATATATGAATCACAGAACCATGGAATCTTAGAAACGAAAGGCTATCTAATTCAATCTGTATTTGATGAGTCATCAATCTGACAATATTCCTAACAAGTGGTCTTCCTATCTTTCTTGAAGATTTTCATTGAGGAAAAATCCACTACATCTCAAGTTGATCCATTACATTTCAGATAGCTGTCATTTCTAGGAAGTTTTTCCTTACATCAAAACTATATTTGCCACTCTACTACTTTTGCCCATTACTCCTATTTCGTCTGCTAATGCTAACCAGAACAAATCCAATGCCTCTTCCATATGAAAACCATCCTTTAAATTTTTGAAGAAAGACATCATTCATATCCTGCCTAAGTCTTATTTCTAGGATGAATATTCCTAGTTCTTTTAACTAGTTCTGATAAGACATATTGTCCAGACTTTTCATCATTCTGGTCACACTTTTGGACATGTTTTAGCTTGTGTATGTCTTCCTTGAAATGTCAACTCAGAACTCAACAGAGTACTTCAGATGTAACTTGAAAAGGACAGATGTATTTTACAACAGTATTGCCTCTCTTGTTCTGGACACCATGCTTCTTTTAATATATTTTAGAATAACATTAGGCTTTTTTTTGTCAGCCATTTCATCATATTGAATATGAATTGAGCTTATAATCTACCAAAAACTCTCAGATCCCTTTTAAAGAAATTGTTGTCTAACAACCCTTACCTTATTCAGTATTTGTGAAGTTGAGTTTTTTAGCCTAAGTATAGAATTTATCTTTCTACATCTAATCTTATTTGGTTTAGTCATTGTTTTAGTTTATATAGTGTATATATAATATATGTCTTCATAATTTACATATTTATTAATATTCATACATATATACTAAACTTTATTCTGCCACCCCACATATTAGCTATCCCTTCAAGTTATATACCATCTGCAAAATTTAACACCCATGTCATTTTTATCTCCATCCAAATAACTGATTAAAATGTTGAGCAAATCAGCACCATGGTCAGATTTCTATGCACTACTCTGGAGATCTTCCTCTAAGCTCACATCAAGACTTCAATGACTGTTCTTTGATTATGGTAACTCAATCAGTTTCAAAACCATATGAACACAACTATAGTAACATTTAAATCCTTATATTCATTTTTCTCTACAAGCTTAACTTGAGAGATTTTGCCAAATGCTTTGTTGAAATCTAAGCATATTATGTCAATAAGATTCCTATAACCTACCAGTCTAATTAACCTATCATAAAAGAAAATGAGATTAGTCTGTATATGACCTATTCTTGATGAATTCATGCTGGGTTTTAGTAATAACTGTTTTTCTTTCTATGTTAGTGTACTTTCCCACTAATAAGGTGTGTCAAAATTTTGCCAGCATAAGAATGCTCCTCCTCTCTCATCCTCCTTATTTATTTTAAAAGTACATTTCCATTCCATTAAATATTTTACAATTACATAAAAAGTAGTAACTTTTTTTTTTTTTTAGTGAGGCTATTGGGGTTAAGTGACTTGCCCAAGGTTACACAGCTAGGAGTGTTAAGTGTTTGAGGTCAAATTTGAACTCAGGTCCTCCTGACTTCAGGGATGATGCTCTAGTATCCATTGCACCATTTAGCTGCCATCTTCACATTTATCTTTAAGAATTTTGAATTCCACATTCGCTCCCTTTTTCCTGCTCTTCACCCACTCCTTAAGAAGGCAAGCAATATGATATTAGGTATATGTATGAAGTCATGCAAAACATTCATGTTGCAAAAGCAAAACATGCAAAAAAAGAAAAATAAAGTGAAAAAAGTATGCTTCAATGTGCATTTAGTGTTCATTGGCTTTCTCTCTGGAAGTGGATAACATTTTTCATCACAGGTCATTTGGATTTGTCTTGTTTTGATAAGAGTAGCTAAGACTTTCACAATTTTACAATATTGTATAAATTGTACACTGTGTGCAGTGTTCTTTTAGTTCTACACACTTCACTATGTATCATTTCACATATGGTTTCCCAGGTTTTCTGAAACCATCTAGTTCATCATTTCTTATAGCATAATAGTATTCCATCACAATCATGTGATGTGAAGAATCAAATTCTTCAACTATTACCCAATTTCTAATTCTTTCTCATCACAAAAAGAGCTGCTGCTCTCCAAAATGGTTGGATCAGTTCATAACTGCACCAAAAATATATTATTTTTTCACATCTCCTCCAATACTTTTTTTTGATACATTAGACAATTTCATAGTTATGAGATAGTATTTCAGACTTAATATGCATTTCTCTAATCAATAGTGATTTAGGGCAGTCCTTTTTAAACTTTTTCTACTCATGACACCTTTCTGCCCAAAAAGTTTTTACATGACTCCAGATATATAGGTATGTAAAATAGGAATACAAATGAAACATTTACAAATGATAAATCATAATGTGATGACTCCCTCACATTCAATTATGAGACCCCATATGTGGTCAAAACTATAGCTTAAGAAACTGGGATTGAGAGCATGTTATCATGTGACTATTGCTAGCTTTTATTTCTTTTAAAATTTTTTTTCTGTTCTTATTCTTTGAGCATTTATCATTTGGGGAATGGCTCTTATTTGTACAAATTTATTTCATTTGCTTATAGGAGAATTTGAGAAATGAGGTTTTTCTCAGAGAAACTGGATATAAAAGTTTTCCTCCACTTTCCTTCTTTCCTTCTAGTTTGGGCTTTAATAATTCTGTTTGTGCAAAAACTTTAAAATTTCATGCAATCAAAATTATTCATTTTGCAATCTCTTGTTTGGTCATAAACTCCTCCCTTATCTATAGATCTGACAGCAATTTTTTCCAGGCTCACCTAATTTGCTCATGATGTTATCCTACCATTTTGACCTTATTTTAATATACAGTATGAAATAGTTTGTCTGTGAGTAGCTTCTGCCAAACTATTTTCTAGTTTTCCTAGCAATTTTCCCCCTAAATAGTTTGTTTTTACTTCCAAGCTTGGCTCTTTCCTCCTCCTTAAAATGGGATTAGATTGTTTCTTCATAAGTCCTGACACATCTTTTTCATTTTTAAAAATCTTTCAAAGACAACCAGTGATTTAACAATTACTTTTGCCAGTGCAGGTTTGCTGATCTGAATTCACTTAGTGCAGCTGTCTGTTACCCATTCATTACACTACTTATCTTGAATTTCCTCTTTTATTAATAATTTTTGTCCTATCCTTCCTAGTCTCCAAAATAATTTTATTTGTATCATGCCACGACAAATAAAACAGAAATTTAAATAATTAAAAATTGGAGCAAATTTAAAGTTCTACTTCATACTTGCCAGAATGATAAAGATGGCAAAAGAGGAAAATAAATGTTGACGGGGTTGTGAAAAAATAGGCACACCAGTATACTATTGATGAAGCCATGAATAGGTCTAGTTATTCCCTAAAGCAATTTGAAACTATATCCAGAAAATTACCAAAGTATACATATCCTCTGATCAAATATATCATTATTAGACCTAAACCACCTGTGAACTTAGATAAAGAAGAAAAGGACCTATATGAGCAAAATATTTATAGGGATTCTTTTTATGGTAGCTAAAATTGGAAATTTAGTGTGTGTATATGTGTGTGTGTGTGTGTGTGTGTGTGTGTTTGTGTGTGTTCTATTGCATAGCTAAACAAATTGTGGTATATGAATATAATGGAATGTTATTGAACCATAGGAAATGGAAACATGAATAATTTTAGAAAAAATTAAGGAAGTGTTTTTTAACTAACGTTCAGTGATATGAGCAAAACTAGGAGAACATTTAATACAATGATAACATTGTTATAGAGAAAAACAATTTTGAAAGACTAAAAATGTGATCAACACATTGATAAACTAGGATTCCAAAAGAATGGAAATGAAACAAACCATTGATTTCCTAACAGAGAGGTGATGAAATTAAAAATTTAGAATGAGAAATACATTTTTGGACATAGATAATGTGAGAATTTGTTAGATGTAGGTATGTGTTGAGGCATTTGATTTTTGTTTCTTTTTGCTTAATGGGGGGAGTGAGAAGGATATAAAAATTTTAAAATACTTTATTACTGGGAAAACACAAAACATTAAAAAAGAGAAAATAGAAGAAATAAGATAAGCAGTTGAACTCTTTCACTCTTATTGGTATCATCATTTATCAATTCTTAGGGGAAATTTCTCTCATATATTTTATAAATATCATATATATATATGCATACTATATCATATATATGTGTGCATGTATGTCTATGTATGTCTATATATTCTTTTCCCCTTATGTAGCTAAAATGTTTTCATTGTTCTTAACATATTCTGCCATATTTAATTCATTCTCAATATATACAGACTAATTGATTAATCAATGTTGAATTTAATTGATTGGATTCTGTGTTTTAGAATTCCCAATACAGGATTGTAAATTTTTTCTATGATGTTTGTCCTTAGTTACTTGCCATTATTTCCATCTCTTAAAGTCTGAACTCTCCAGTAATTATTCTGTGCATCCACAGCAGCTCCTATTTTTCCTTCTCAGAATCATTTCCACTTGTGTTTTGATTTGGGCTGATTTCTCCTGGGGCCTGACTATTCTTTCTCTGAAAACTTTGAAATTTGTTTTTCCCAAAGTCTAGGGCACATGGCTGATGATAGCTTTCTTTCTTTCTTTCTTTCTTTTTTTTTTACTATCATGAACTCTAAGTTGAGATGGTCACATATCTAAGCTTACTGATATTACTGATGTTTCTACTTCAGCAACCAGGTCCTCCATATTGATGAGAATCAGGTTGAGAATAGTAGTTCCCCTTATTATTTCAGTCATCTTTTGAAGTGTAAAATTGCTATTAAGGTAAGTCATAAAATTGTCAGCTGTTCTGCATTTGCCAGAGTATGTCAGCAAAATATGGAAATCTAGTTAAAGTATCCTATAACTACAATACCAGCATTCCACGTAAGATTTGTGATCTGTCTCCTAAACTCCCTCCTTAATTCCTCTTTCTGTTATCTACTTTGAGCAGCAATTCCTATCTCTTCTTTCATTTTCCTTCCATGTGACAACAATGTTTCTGTTTCTCCCTTAGGTGTTCCTCATCTAAATGCTTTCTACTGTGTTTCTCTCCTTAGGTTCCTGATTTCTTAACATTTCAAAATCTCTCTCTTTCACATATATCAAATCAATTTCCATATTCATATTTTTAAATTTCATACATATGTATATATATGTATGTATATATATATTTTATATATATATGTATATATATATGTATGTATATATATATATTTTATATATATATATATACACACACTTACATAGTTTCTTCAACCTCTAGACTTACGATCTTATATACACTGATTTCTTTGGCCAAAGATTTTATTTCCTTCTTTTTTTTTTAAATGGATATTGCCTCTCATTCTCTCTTTGACTAGTCTTCTTATTATGGCCTACTCAATAATCTCACTGGTATCAGACTTGTCAGATCTATATACACAATATTCTCTTCCTTTCTCCTTTTTCATTTTAAAGCTCTCTTGTTTAGATTTGCAAGACTCCAGGCAAATATGTTTTTACTAGCTTTCCTTAGGAATATTCAGTCCCTTGGCTAAAGCTCATCATTTTTATATTTTAGATTATGGTCTCAAAATCCAAATCTCATTCTCAGATGTCATTTTATTATCTAGCTGTTCACTCCCCAAATCTGTCTTTCTCTTCTGAATTCCCTACTTTCAATCAGGAATGGTAAAAAATCTCCTCTCTCTGTGTACGATAGTTTTTGGCACAGGACTTCATAATTCTTAACAATGCTTCATAAGTTCTTTCCAGTGATAGCATCTGTCTCCATATGACGGCAGAAGTGGGTTGTAGGCAGTCAGGTTTGACAGTTTTCAGGAGATACTCAATCACATTCTGGAGACACATTTCAGAAAGGAAGTAGACCTCTCTCCCTTGTTAGTGTCAGGTCAGCTGCCTCAATACTCTTCATCAGGAAGACATTGACCACCACCCTTCTCCTTTTCCTTTGATGATTATTGTATGTTCTCTCAGTATCACTTGTAGATAGAATATTGGATTTAGAGTTAGGAAGACCTGTATTTTAATCCTGCTTTTGACAGCTATTAGCTCTATGACCATGAGTAAGTTTCTTAATCTTGCGTAGCCTCAATTTCCTCATCTATAAAACAGAAATAATGGCACATTTATACTTTGTAGGCTAAAGACTCAAAGGCATATGTAAATTGCTTTCCGCAAGGTCTTGAGTCTATATAGATTGTCCCTTATTATCATCATGATTATTTTGATTTGGACCTGAGATTCCATTAATCATAGGGAAATCCACGTGAGTAAACTTATATTAATGAAGATTGAGTATTCTTAGAGAATTGCTTGAGACACTGGGAAGTAGTTTATTTAGAGTTCCATAGCCAGCATTTGTGAGAGACTGGACATGAACTTAGATCTCCTTCACTCCAAAGCTGGTTCTCTGTCTATTCTCTGTTCTTGTTGATGATTCCCTTAGAAAAGGTTCATCTCCTCCATCTGTAAGAAGAGCTTCATACCTGTTACATAGCTCACATATTTACTGCTTTTTCTTTCCTTCCTTCTCTGAGTTAAGTTTTCTCCAATCAGTTCCTTGAAATGGGTGAGAACGTGATGTCCAACTTTTTCTTTATTTCCATCCTGAATCATGTCTTTCAGTATTTCAAAGTACTATTCATTATTCTTGAATAAGATAGAATCAAGATGCAGTCCTTTAGTCTTTTCATTCCCCCCCCTCTAGGATAGAGACCAACTTGTCTTTTGTACATGCACAGGTGTTACATGGCAGGATACACACATAAAGCCCTCTTTCTGAAGGTCACAGGATAATTCCTCTTGCCCTCTTTTTATATTTTCTTGAAACAAGTTTCAGGACTCTTTGTCTTCTTTTTGGAAGCTCCTTTGACTAATTCTTTAGACTAACTACTGTAGCCAACTATTTATTTAGGAAACGTGAGGCTTAAGGGATGATTATCCACCTTTTCATTGTGCCATTGCTTTTCAGAAGCTTTCCAGTGGATATTTTGGCAGATTGTCCTTCCCTAGGTCAGATACAGATAAGGTCCAGAGATAAAACCTCCCTAGGGGAAATTAATACATTCAGCTTTGAAATTCTCTCCTAGACACTGAGTTTGGTGAATGAACAAACTTACATTTGACTACATCTAGCTGGCCCCAAGTCATGCTTCACATCTATTCACCCTGGTCATCTTGGGAACTTGGGAGAGATGTCTTTTCATGCACTCTTGAACTCTCATTCTCTGTTTTCCACATCTTGCTTTGGAAAAATTAATAAAATCACTACTTTCATTTCTCTTGGAAAGGGCTTGTCTATAATTTCCTCATGGCATCACTTATCATTCCTATGACTCCCCAGACAAGAGTTTCTTTCCCTGGCCACCATTCCCCTATTTTTGTCATTTCTCCTTATTAAAATGTAAGTTTCTTGAGGGCAGAAACTGTCTTACTTTTGTATTTGTATCTCCAGCATATAATACAGTGATTGGCACATAGTACACACTTAATAAATGCTTATCATTCATTTATTTACAACTACTAAGGGGCTGTCCTTATATGTAAGTATGCTATAGACCAAAGCTTCTTAAACCGTAACCCACATGGGGTTATGTAATTGAATGTAGGAGTCACAAAATTATGATTTCTTGTCAGTAAATGATTTGTATACCCATTTTCTATATCTATATAGCCAAGGTCCTGTAAAATTTTTCAGGTAAAAAGGGGCTAAGAGAGGAAAAAGTTTAAGAAGATTGCATTCTTCGAAAAGTCTGCTGCCCCATGAACTCTCACATGAGGGACTGGGGCTTAGGCAGAGTGAATGGAGATAACTACAGAGAAATGGGCTTGTTAAACAGAGCGACTTTGACCTTTTGCTTCCAGGAGGAGGTTGGCTTCCCCTAACTTCCCTCTAGACCTCCCTTCTGGCTGATAATACTTTATGGAAGAATGAAGCAGCTGATACAGTTCAAGATTAACTCAGTCTCTGCTGAGAATATGAAGTATATAACAAAAAGAGGAAGAAAAAGAGAGATGAAGAGCCAAAACTCACAAGATCCTTATTGGAAAAATCAAGAGAAATTTCAGGAATAAAGATGAAGGCTCCTGGAACCTTTATGTGTCCATCTTAGTTAGTGTGGCATCTGCACCAGTTTGGTGTACCAGTTTCTGCCTGATTTGGTCTCTTTTTTCCTAGGACTTGGGGATGAGGGAGGAAAGCATAGGGGACAGGAAGTAGAACGATAACATTTCATAAGGTATATAGATCATGGACCATCAGAAGGGGCCTTCTTAGGGGAAGGGCCAAATGTTCCTCTAAGAAGTGCCCAGTGTAGTCCACTCATAAGTTGTGCATATTTATGAATTCTTGATATTGCCTTTTTCTGTGACCATACCCAATCTCTGACCATGTTTTCCACCTGACTTGACTCAACCTTAACCATATTCATTACTTGACTCCACCCAAATTCTGACTTTTTTCTTCAATCCGACCATATCTCAAAATCCCTTTACCTGTTTTTTTCTCATTTTCTCTAGTCTCTGAGAAATAGGAGGACCTTCTTGCTAAGGCTCTTGTGCCTTTGATCTCATCCCCTCTCATCTCCTTGGTAAGCTTGCCTCCTCAGTCATTCCTTTTCCTTTCTTCCTTCCTTCCTTCCTTCCTTCCTTCCTTCCTTCCTTCCTTCCTTCCTTCCTTCCTTCCTTCCTTCCTTCCTTCCTTCCTTCCTTCCTTCTTTCCTATTACTTTGTTAGAATATCAACCTTAAAATTTCAAAATAAAATTCATGTTCTTTCTCCAAACCCTCTCTATTTTCCAGCTTTCTTATTTCTCTGGAGGACATCCTTATCATCTCTGAATCCAGGTTCAGGATTCAGGAATCTTGAATCTTCCTTCTCTTTCACTCCCCACAGCTAATTCATTGATAAGTCCTATTGATTCTATATCTATCATATCTTTTATGTATGCCTCCTGTTTTCCACTTACAGAGTCACCTCCACCATTCAGGTCCTTGTCACCTCTTCCTTGCACTATTGCATTAACTTCCTAATTGGTCTCCCTGCTTGAGGCTCTCTTCTCCAATTCATCCTTTATGCAACTGTCAAAGTAATTTTCTTAAGTCATACCTCTGACTATATCAGTCTCTTGTTAAAAAAAAATTAGTGATTCTCTGTTGTTTCTAGGCCAACATAGAAGTTCTTAACTTTACATTCAACTCCCTCCCCAATCAAGACATCTTTTCCAGTCTTATTTCATATTATCCTTTCAGAAACTTTACTCTCTTCTAAACTACTGATTATTTCCTAAACTTGATATTCTAATTTCTATTTTGATGAATTTACACAGTCCATTCTTTATGTCTGCATTTTAGAATCTATATCTCTTTCCAGAGCCCAGCCTTCAAGAGCCACCTCTAATTCAAGTCTTCCTTAATCCCCCAATCCAATCCCAATAAACCTTTAAATGCCTACTATATGCCTGCCAGGAATTATGCTCAGCACTGGAAATATAATCTATTTTATATCTAAAGAGGGAGGAAAAAAAATAAAAGGAGGCAGGAAAATAGGAGGTTGAGGAAGTCACCAAAGGGTACCAAGGAGCATAGGAATATCTTATTCTGTGGAGTTGAAATCAGGCAGGGCAGCAGATACAAAGTGAAGAGAGCTCTTGTGCTTCTCAGCCTGTTGGTGGCAGCTAGGAAACATTTGTTGCTTGTTGCTTGTGGGCAAGCTCCTTCTTCACAGTTATTTCTCTTGCCAATGAGGGTTAGATGTACCCTGAAGAGGTGAGGTAAGACTTGTTTTATGTTCTTCCAGATGACAGAACTAGTACCAATGAAGGGAAGCAAAAGATAAGCAGATTTAAAGCCAAATAAGAATGACCTTTGTAATAAGAAGAGCTGTCTAGTAACAATGGCTTTGGTGATAACTTACTGGTTTTTTTTAAAACAGCATTAAGATGATCACTTGAGATCTGGACCCAATTGACCTCTGAGGTTCCTGTTTACTTTGAGATTCAGTGATTTTTGGAGAGATAGAAAATTGAGGCATAGACCTTTGGAGCATTTTCTACTAAGGTCAGAAGTGTGACAATAGAATAAAATTAAATTCAGTGGCTCTTTATTGAGTGCCTTCTACATGCTCAGATGCCTAGAATTGTACTAGGCACAGTAAGGGGCAGGGTGAGATGGAGACACAGTTAGTATAGATCCATAGTCACAACTTTGAAGGCCCCTTAGAAAACAAAGAAGGATAGTATATAACTAAGATTTCAATTGTGTAATCCATAATATAAATTCTGTGCAAATTCAGAGAAAGAAGGAGGAACTTAGTGTGATTGGGGGTGATTAGAGAAATATTCATGAAGGATCCAGGATTTGAAGCAGGAATAGGATTTAGAAGAGGCAAGAGAGAATCCTAATTATACATTTTTCATCTAGGGCAAAAAACAATATTTTTTTGGGGGGGAGGCAGCTACCGAGGCAATGGAGAGGCTTTTTTTTGGTGAAAATATTGCCATTTTTATTAAAATTGGTATGACCCAGCCATGAGCATTGACTATTCCTCCAGTTATTCCTTATTTCTTCTACTGACACTTAATAGTATTTATTTTCCCAATTACATGTAAAAATAGATTTCAACATTCACTTTTTTTTAAAATAATTTTTTATTGATAGAACGCATAACAGGGTAATTTTTTACAGCATTATCCCTTGCATTCATTTCTGTTCCGATTTTTCCCCTCCCTCCCTCCACCCCTTCCCCCAGATGGCAAGAGTCCTTTACATGTTGAATAGGTTACAGTATATCCTAGATACAATATATGTGTGCAGAACCGAACAGTTTTCTTGTTGCACAGGGAGAATTGAATTCAGAAGGTATAAATAATCCGGGAGAAAAAACATAAATGCAAGCAGTTTATATTCATTTCCAGTGTTCTTTCTCTGGGTGTAGCTGCTTCTGTCCATCTTTGATCAATTAAGGCTCTCTTTATCGAAGAGATCCACTTCCATCAGAATACATCCTCAAACAGTATCATTGTTGAGGTATATAATGATCTCCTGGTTCTGCTCATTTCACTCAGCATCAGTTCATGTAAGTCTCGCCAGTCCTCTCTGTATTCCTCCTGCTGGTCGTTCCTTACAGAACAATAATATTCCATAACGTTCATATACCACAATTTACTCAACCATTCTTCAATTGATGGACATCCTTTCATTTTCCAGCTTCTAGCCACTACAAACAGGGCTGCCACAAACATTTTGGCACATACAGGTCCCTTTCCTTTCTTTAGTATCTCTTTGGGGTATAAGCCCAGTAGAAACACTGCTGGATCAAAGGGTATGCACAGCTTGATAACTTTTTGAGCATAGTTCCAAATTGCTCTCCAGAATGGCTGGATGTGTTCACAGTTCCACCAACAATGTATCAGTGTCCCTGTTTTCCCACATCCCCTCCAACATTCCCCATTATCTTTCCCTGTCATTCTAGCCAATCTGACAGGTGTGTAGTGGTATCTCAGAGTTGTCTTAATTTGCATTTCTCTGATTAATAATGATTTGGAGCATATTTTCATATGTCTATAAATAGTTTCAATTTCTTCGTCTGAGAATTGTCTGTTCATATCCTTTGACCATTTATCAATTGGAGAATGGTTTGATTTCTTATAGATTAGGGTCAGTTCTCTATATATTTGGAAATGAGGCCTTTATCAGAACCTTTGATTGTAAAAATGTTTTCCCAGTTTATTCAACATTCACTTTTATAAGATTTTGAGTTCCAATTTTTTCTCCTTCGCTCCCTCTCTTCCCTTACCCCTTCCCAAGACAGGAAGCGATCTGATATAGGTTATATATGTACAATCATGTTAAACACATTTCCACATTATTCGTGTTGTGAAAGAAGAATCAGTACAAAAGGGAAAGACCACCTACAAGAAAAAAAATGAAAATAATATATTTCAATCTGTTTTCAGACTCTATGGTTCTTTTTTTGGGTATTTTTTCATTTTCTATCATGAGTCTTTTGGAATTGTCTTAGAGCATTGTATTGCTGAGAAGACCTAAATCTATCAAAGCGGATCCTTGTACATACAATGCTGCTGTTACTGTGTACAATGTTCTCTTGATTCCATGGCAGAGGCTTTTGAGAGATGGGATGCAGAAAGGATATTGGGGGGGATGGCGGTACCCCCAGAGGATGAAGGGATATGCTGTGGTGTAGTTCATAGACAACAGATCCATCAGAGATCCCAAGAAAAGTTGTGGCTCTTTTTTCACCTCCACCTCCCATCTTCCACTGTCCTTTATCTTCTTGGCTCCTCTCCCACCTTCCTGAGTCTACAGAGGTAGGACTCTTAGGGTTTGGTTTAGGGATGGCAGTTTCCAGATTGCCCACAGTGAGGAAGTATTCCTTCCTCACCCCATTTGGAGGAGTTGTCACAAGCCTAAGTGGAGAAGGGGAAGAAGGAGGGTGACATTTGAGGTAAGGAATAAGTGGTGTTTAATATAAGCAAAAACTGGTGGAAGTGAGTGTGGGGTCCTGAGGGAATAGTGAGGAGAAGGGCCTGGAATAAAAGGCTTACATTAAGCCTTCTATGAGCCTTTCAGTCAGTAATGAGCTTTCCTCAGAGACCTTGCACTTTTTAACATACATAATGCTGAATATTCTAGTCATCAAGAAAAGTTGATAACAACAATAACTAACATCTTTCTCTAATGCTTTAAGGCCTACCTACAAAGTACTTTCCTTACAACTCTATGAACTAAGTAGTACCAATGTTATCTTTATTTTATAAATGAGGAAACTGAGAATCAGAGAGGTTAAGTCACTTGCCTAAGATCACACAAATGGCAAATATCACAGTTAGAATTTCAACTCAGGCCTCTTTACTTTGGACTCAGAACTCTTTTTGCTGAAATGTCTCTAAGGTCAGAGTGCTTGAGTCATATCAAAATGTATTTCTCCCAGTCAATATCTCCCTTCAGTGCTGAGCATGTGATCTGTTTACAGGACAAGCTTAATATATGTTAAATGATTGAATGAGGAGCACTGGGAGATAAAGCTAGACAGCCTAGATTGTGGAAGGCCTTGGAAAATAGGAAAATAAATATGCCTTCAATTATAAAGGCAATAGGGAACTAATGAAATTTCTTAAGCAGGAAGTGACCTGGGAAATTAGTCAGGAGGTTATTTTAGTCATTTACATGAAAGATCAAAGAGCCATAGATCAGCTTGAAAGGGAATTCAGGTAATGTTCTAAACTGGAATGGTAGCAATGTGAGAAGAAAGGAGCAGATAGATATGAGAGACATTGTAAAAGAGAAGTGATGGCCTTGATAATTGTTTGAATATGGAAAATGAAGACAGAAAGATCATAGTCCTGAAGTCTTGCGACTGGAAAAATGGTAGCACCAGTGCCTGAAGTCATCATGGTACAAGGAAAAGAACCATGGATTTGGACCAGAGTTAAAACTCTACCACTTCCAATTACTGTGTCATCTCGAGCAAGATACTTTAAGTTTTCTGGGTTTCAGTTACTTTAACTCTTCAAAAAATGATGACTATTAATAGAGGACCTCTAAACTTCCATTTCTAAACCTATGATCTTTTATAATAAAAAAAAAAAAACTGAGAGGGGGGATCCTATTTTGGAGGCAAGTTGTAGATTTAAAGTCATAGAGAGAAATTGGAGTCTCTTCCTCTTCCCAACACCCATACCCATCCCACCCCTCCTTCCCCATTTTTTCCCACTTCAGCCAACATCAAGGTCTTATTAGAATAAGGATAATATCCTTTGTAAAGTATTGACTGGTAGACAATCTTTGAAGGCTGACTTCAGAGGGGTAAGATTGTGGTAAATTGCGGTAAACAGGTCTATGGACCAGACATTTTCAGTTTAAGGGAGATGTCACATAATGGAAAGTCTTGGGATTCGGAAATTTGTGTTTGAGTTATGATTTGTCCTTCATTAGCCGTATGACCGAAGGCACATTATCCTCTCTTAGCCTCAGTTTCCCCCTGGACATAGTGGAACAAAACCACTTGCTCTCAAGCTAGAGGATCTGAGTGCATCATCCTGCTTCTCCTTTTTGCCTGTGTCACCATGGACACATCATCTAACTTCCATGTAATTGTTTGCCCATTTGTAAAATTAAGGGTTATATTGGATGGCCCTAAATCTATGACTTTATGACCTTTCATAAAGTGGGTATAAGAAAAAAAGAAGGCAATAAGAACTCTCTCCTGAGATTGTTTGGAGGAAAGTGCTTAGTAAACTAAAAGTGAATTAATATTATGACTTTGGCTTTGGATAAGTGGACACTTAGGCTCTCCCCTGGGATGTGAATGCTGAAGGAATGTGGCCCAGAGAGAAAAAGCTGGGAGTGTGATTAATTAAGTGTGTTCTAAGGTATGGGTTTCTTTGGGGGTGGGTGGTGGGGTGTGGAGTGAAGGGATGGAAGTTTCATTCAAGAAAAAAAAGGCAGAGCATTCTGAATCACAGGCCTGTAATTAGCAAGATGTTTTCTGCTTGTTGACATCATGAATGGAAAACATGATCTTTGGGACAGTAATTACGCTCCATTGAAATTCAACACCCTTAGTAGGCTCTGGGCTTTCAGCATCAGCTGCTTCCTCTGACGATGAGTTGCACAACACAGAGAGAGGCAGCTCTGTTGTAGTTGAAAAAAGGGACAGAGAAGGGCTAAAATCAGGACCCAGCTCTCTGTACTTAACCAGCTGTGGGACCTTGGGCAAATTGTCTGCTCTTTTTCTGAGGGAAGTCTCAAGGTTATAGACATAAAGCTGGAAGGGGCCTGAGAGGACCTCTAGTCCAATTGTCTAGGTTTACAAGTGAGGAAACTGAGGTCCTGCTGGTGTGTGAAAGAGAATCTGGGTCCTTGGCTTCCAGTCCACCATTCCCTCCGTTGTACTATATATACTATCTTTCTTTGCAAAAGGAAGGAGTAGGATTCCATGATCTTACTGTCCTAAGTTCTATAATTCTAAAATGAAATGGCCCTCTCGCGTTGTGATAGCAAAAAATTAAACATGCACCTCTTGTATGCCAGCCCTTGTGCTAAGCTCTAGAGATGCAAAGATAATAGCCACAGACTAAGGCTTTGAGAAAATTATATTTTAAGGTGGGGCAGGGGGAAGAAAGAATGCATATATAAGTAAATGCAAAATAAATATAAAATAATTTAGGGAGGAAGGGAGTGGGCTAGCAGCTGGGGTGATAAGCAAAAGTTTCACGGAGAAGAAATGGAGCAAAGGAAGGGAGAGATACAGGACAATAAACATTAGTGAGGGCAGCTAGGTGGCTCAGGGGATAGACTGCCAGGCCTGGAATTGGGAAAACTTATCTGCCTGTGTTCAAATATGACGTCAAACAGTAGCTGTGTGACTCTGGGCAAGTCACTTAAAGCATAAACCATGCACCTTACCAGCATCATCCCTCTACTGGATGTTAATACAAGTGATTCATTAGGAGTCATTCTATGCATTCAGTAGAAATTTCAGTTAGTCAACCAATAAACATTTTAAAGCCCCTAATATGTGCTAAGCACAGTGCTGTGAATGAAAAAAAGATAGTTCCTGCCTTCATTGATCTCACAATTGAAAGGCATATGTTTATTTTGGTTACTTCCTTTTTAGTGGGGAGAGATCTTCATGGACACCTTCCCTCAGTTTCTCTTAACTTGGGTTTTCCCTTCCCATGAGGCCACTGGCACACAAATGGAGAGACAGATGGAAGACATAGCCCTCTTTTTATGAGAATGGCCATTCCTTTCTTCTAGGCAGTTTCTGTTGGACAGGCTTCTCAAAATGGGGAGGGTAATTCTGCAGGAGGCTGTTTAAGAGGGAAATATGAGTCTACCCTGGGTCTCTTGTTGATTTCTAATGAGATTTTCTAAGGATGTGCTCTTAAAGCAAACACAATTAAAGACAACATTGTTTCCTGATAGGCAAAGGGGAGTCTTCTCTAAGGCAAATGATTCCAGCAGATCAGCTCTGACAATTTAGGAAGCATTTTCCTTCCTGTGCCATCAAACCGACACATTATAATTTTTTCTTAATAGTCAGAAGCTCGCAGTTGTTATTCAATCTGACTCTTCTGAAACTGTTGCCAATAGCCCAATTAAACAGTTAGCAAAATATATGAACAGTGCAGCCCTCTGAGCTGTAATGAGTTTTGCAAAAAACATCTTTTTAAGACAGTGAGGACTCTGGGAGGCTAAATCCTTTGGGGGTCCTCTCTCTTATGGCCACTATCAAGTCAGGAGGACCTAAAAGATACTGTTCTCAGGTGATAGATACTGTTTCCTTTACTTTTTACTTTTTTTGGGACTGGTTATTACCTATGAATAGAAGGAAAACTATAGATGTAGACTCCTGATGTAGGGATTGTTTCAATCATTGCCTTTGTATCCCTAATACTTAGTGTAGTGCTTGACACCTAATAGGTGCTTCGTAAATGCTTGTTGTTTGCTTGCTTCTCAGACTGCCTCTGAACCAGCAGATATCATTAAAATTTCAGTGCAGTGGTGATCTGACCAATCCACATCGAATCCTTGGCTCAGTGCTGTTACAATGACCTGTGGAGTTGCTCCTCAGAGAGCCTACTCCTTCCCACACACTTTGGTGGTACAGATTTTGTGCGGTGAAAGCTTAGGGAGGTAGAAAAATTCAGGGGAGAGAAACTGCAGGAACAGGATCTCAAATCATCATGGATGCTGAAGCTTTTCAGGTCTGATTCTCAGCCTATTGCCTATAAAGTGCTCCTCACTTTTCTATAGTGGTGCAGCAAAACTCTGGTTCTTCCAGAAGAGAAGGGCTGATCTTTCATAGATCAACAGCACTGACAAGTGTACCATTGATGGTTTTTACATCGCTATCAACCACTCTTTTGGCAGCATTGATTGGGCAGCTGATTCCATGATGATATGCTTCCCCAGCATAGTGCTTTCTGTGTTGACAGTTCTTTACACACTTGTGTAACAAGAGTAAATAAGGAGAAGCACTCTGAATCTTGTCAACAGTACTCCATCTTTCTCCTTACCTTTCTACTATCTCCCATCCCTTCCTCCATTATTTTAAGGTTAGATCCCAGATTTTTATTTAGGAATGTGATTTCAATCTCTGACTCAGCCCCTACTTGGCTAAGATCTCTCCCTCCTCTCTTCATCATTGCTCTCCCTCTCGACCCTCTATCCTTTTCTTTATATTTTTCAAAAACACAATTTAAATAAATGTTTATTAATTTATTTAAAAGTTTTGTTGATTTTCTTCTTACATCACAGTCATTTCTGAATATACCTCTCTCTTCCCTCTCCACTACCCAGTGAGATTTTCTTTGTGGGAAAGAAAAACAAAAGCAGTTAAGCAGAACCACATGACGCATTGACTGTATCTGACAATCTCGTACCACTCCAACAAAAAAGAGAGAGATGTATTTCATCATCTTTAGAATCAATCTTTGGTCATGAAGCAAACATACAGTATAATTAGATGAACAAATACATAGTAAAAATGGAAATATTACTCATCTATAATGGAGACGGCGCTTTCCAGCAGTCCTTACATCCAACTCCTCTCAAGTTAACCTTTGAACTAAAATTCATTTGCATTTGAAACTGTGGTGCTTGAGTGTCTAGAAAAACTAACTAGAAGTTCAATAGTTTATTGCTTAATTCTTACGTTCTTGTGAAGTTGGAGCTGGCTATAGGCACTTGATTCTCAACTGGATGAAAAAACATGTAGTAGAAACTTTTCCCATTTTTGCAGTGGTAGGGGTAAATAAAAAATCTAGGATCACCCCTCCAGGGTTTTAGACTTCCCATTTTGTTCCCAAAATTTTATTCTATGGTCAGCTATTGCACTAGTATTCTCTTGTAATCCCAGAACTGAAATGGAGCAAAGATCAATTATCTCTGAGGATAATATCCCTGGATTACTACTTGAATCTTAAACTATCAAGATGGAGACTGATCTACCTACCTAATGGTCATCTACCATTACTTCTTCCTCCATCTACTTGATTTATCTTTTATGTCCATATCTGTTTGCTTATTGCCTCCCCCAATGGAATATGATTTCCTGTGAGTTCAGAAACTGTATTTTTACCCTTCTTTTTATTCCCAGAACTAATCACAATGTCTGGCGCATACTAAGCATGTAATACATGCTTATTCACTGAGTGACTATCACTATTCACCCTTAAAATCCACACATAGCCCTATGTCTGGCATTGATTTTTGAGGTGGGAAGGGCAGAGGAAGCTTTAGCAGAATGCCGGCATCCTGGCAAAGGGACCAGAATACCCTAATTATAAATGAACTGCGCCAGAAAGTTTAGGGTTGGTTACTCCTCTTCACTCAGTTGGAGATATTGTCAATACTGTTTCCTCTACTCTTGCATTTATATGAAGGTAAGACTCTTCTCTGTCTACCATGACTTGCTGGGAACTGGCCTGTGAAGGTAGGAGTAGTACTAGAACAGAGTATTGAATAGTGGTGTCTGAGAGAACAAGGAAGCTCCCGGCTCTGAGCTTCTTTTTCCACTGGCACATAGGCTTTTAGGGACTTAGTACTACAGTAGAAGGCTCATTGTCTCCTATGAATCAATGTCCATTGTATAGCAGGGAGGAGCCTGGGAAGAAAGGGAATAAAGAGAGAAGAAAGATCTGGCTGACTGGTTGGAATCATAGCCAGGTCCTTTAGACTGTAAAAATTGAATCTCTTCCATTGAATCTTAGAGTCAAAAGAGACCTTCAGGGTCACCTAGATAATAGCTTGCTATAGTGGAATGAACACTGCATAGGAATTCAGAAGAGCTGAGGTTGAGTCTTCCTGCTAACACTTAATCTTGCCTCGGGCAAAGCCATTTAACCTTTGTTGAACAATAATCATTATAGTTCCTCCTGGTATCCATCATCATTATAGCTCACATTTACCTAGCACATGCCTTACAACAGCTCTGTGGGGGTTGGTCATAGGATCATAGATTTAGAGCTAAAAGGGCCCTCAGAGGTCCTCTAAACCAACTATTTCGCTTTACAGATGAGGTAACTGAGGCCATGGGATACTGCCCAAGGTCACACTGGGAGGAAACATCAGAAACAGGATCAAGATTATTTGTCTACCCCCCTTGATAAGGAAACTGAGGCTCAGGGAGGTTTTCATTTAACTGGGATCACACAAGGTTGCAGCCCAAGGGGAATGCTCTCCCCACCGAAGACTTGCATTCTTGTCTTGGCTCTATTACTTTGTAGCTAGTGATTTTAGACAAGTTGTAATTTCTTTGAACTCTACTTTACTCATCTATTAAGTGTGGATTATGATATCTACCCTGTGTAAACCATAGGTCCTTTTTCTGTACTGGAGGTCAGGAAAAGTGTCTTCTTTCTAAAGCTAGAAAATAATTCCTTGAAAAATCCTCTTTTTTAAAAAACAGTTTTGCCTAAGGCCCTCCAAACTTCTTACTCATGTCAGCTTATTATCTCTCCTACTCTCCCTCAGAGGTCTGAAATCAGGTACAACCCTTTGAAGTTAGGAAAAGAACACCTGGCATCTCCTACACTCTATAAATGAACCAAGGACTTGGGCTCTGGCCCTAAGTGGCTTTGTGACCTTAGCCAAGTTATTTTCCTCTCAGGGCTTCAGTTTTCTTATCTGAAAATGAAAGATTTAGATTTTAAACTTTTTGGTGTGTGTGTCATAGATCCCTGACAGGTGACATGATGGATAGAGTGCTATTCTTAGAGTCAGGAAGACCTGAGTTCAAATATGGTCTCAGATACTTATTGTGTGACACTTAGCCTCTGTTTGCCTCAGTTTCCTCATCTGTAAAATGGGGATAATAATAGTACCCATCTCCCAGGGTTGTTGTGAGGATCACATGAGGTAAAAATTGTAAGTTACAGAGAGTGCCAGGCACTATATAAACGTTATTAAAATGGACAATATGATACCACCTGTTTTAGTTAAATGAGATAACATATGCAAAGTATTTACAAACCTTAAATCAATATGTTAATGTGGAGCTATTATTATGGATCCCTTTGGCAGTCTAGTGAAGCCCATGTGGACCCCTTCTCAGAATAATGTTTGTTATCTACAATTCAGAATTAAAGTAAAAGTTCAATTTCAATTAGAATTAGAATTCCCTAATCATAAAAATAAGGACATAATTATTTTCCTCTCAGACTCCTTGAACTTTGCCTAATCTTACCCTGACCCCTGACCCTCCACTACCTAAAGACTTCTGAGAACCCCTGGACCAGAAGATCTTTTGGTTCCTCCCATCTGGAATATTTTATGATCTGTGATCTCAATATGTTTGCTGTTCTCCCCAAACCCATCAAAGGCTGGAACTTTCTAGGAGCTATAACTGAGACCCCTCCAAGCATCACCCACTGCAATTCTGTATCAGTATCTTTTCATTGATGAGGGCAAAAATCCAAGAAAAAAAGAGGCTTGAACGGAACTAGAAAGAACTCAGTTGGAATTCTGCTGCTCTTGCTAGGAGAGATAGCCAGAATCTACATTAACCTCAATTTAACATTCCCTGTCTCTTGTGACCAGTCCTGGGCTCCTCACAATGAGTGGACAATTCTGGTCCTTCCCTAATCTCCTTCCACTTTCCCAGTTAGAAAGATCATAGTCTCAGGGACACTAACCTATGAGAGAGTCCTTCTCCCTCCTTGACCTTGGACAAGGTTAAGTATTATAGGAAAGGGAAATTCATATGACCTTGGCTTATAGGAGGTAGGAACCATCAAGGGCTCAGGAATAAAGTTAGTACCATAATGTAAATGAGGTTTTAAGTTTGCCACTAATTTAATGTGTTTAAGTCCCTTTTCCTTTTTGGGCCTTAGCTTCTCCCTCTGTTAAAGCAAGCAGATGACCTCAGTGGTTTATAAGGTTCTCCCCACTTATTCCTTTTATATTTCTAATTTCTAATGACTAACATTATATTCTAAATATCTAACATCATATGTTCTATGTCTTAGGTTTCCTCCTAACTCTGTGCTTCTGCAGTCCAGTAATGATTAGTGGGTAGGCCTTTCCAATAAAATGCAAGCTAGTTCATCTAATCCAATTCTTTGTTAAGGCCTCTATTAAGGCCCTTTGTTAAAGCCCTTGCCTGTGTGCAAAGCAAGATGATAGGTGCTGTCCCAGTACATAATGGTTTGGATTGTGCCACCAATACAGGAATACATTTCCAATCTAAGATATGAGATTGGGGAATAATAGCTAAGTCTTTTCACATAATCCTAAATCTAATAGTCATACAGACTATTAGAGCTGGAAAGAACCATAGAGACAACTCATCCATTTTCCTTTCATTCTGTAATGAAGGAAGCCGACTTTTTGAAAAATTAAGTAATTTTTCTAAGACCATGAAACTGAGATTCAAATTTCAATCTTCTGACTAAATCTAGTGTTCTTTCCTTTATAATATAATGCCCTTTCAGAAAGAGGTCATGAGTACTACTTATATGGGACTGTATGGGGATTAGAGTTAAGGGGGAAAGTATTAATTTAGCATTTGTGATGTACTGGATACCATGCAAAATGCTTTATAAATATTATCTCATTTGATCTTCACAATGCCCCTGAGATAGGTGCTTTCATTATCTCCATTTTACAGTTGAGGAAACTGAGATATATAGAGGTTAAGAGACTTGCCCAAAATCATGCAGATTGTAAGTGGTTGAGGCTGGATTTAAACTTTCCTGACTCTAAGGCTCAGAATTCAGAATGTGCCTCCTAGCTGCTTCCAACAGGTTAGACAGCTGGAGCCCCAAGAGAATATGTGCCTAGTTTCTTTTTCTTTTCTGTTAATTAATTAATTAAAGGTTTTTATTTTCCAAAACACATGCATGGACAGTTCTTCAACTTTAGCCCTTGCAAAACCTTTTCAATTTCCCCCCCTCTCCCACCCCTTCCCCTAGATGGCAAGTAGTCCAATATATGTTAAACTTGGTAGAAATATATGTTAAATCCAATATATGCATACATAAGTTATACAATTATCTTGCCAATGTGTCTAGTTTTTTAGGTTGTTGTGTTTCCTAGCTATCATCCTCATGAAATGATCCAAAGTTGTATGAAGTATCCTCGACATGATATGAATTGAGAAAATGTCTGTTAGTTCTGAATTAGAGGAAGCTACCAGTCCTTTAAAGGGCTTTCCTGCCCTGATAAAAATCATAGATTCTATAAAAAGGAATTTTATTTTTTCATTTATTTTATTCATTCATTCAAACATATTAAAAGTCCATTACATTCAAAACATTATACTAAGTGTCATTTGTAGAACTGCATCTCTAACAAGCAATGGCTATTCCTTGTCTTTAGTCATGTTGTTCCCTAAACCAAGAACAGTTCTTCCTTTTCTCCCTACCTATCCACCCATATTTAAAATACTATCTTTGCTATTGAACAATTTAATGTTATCATTCCTGGATTTTTTGTATAGAAAGACTATACCTCTATCATGAAGCCAAAAAACCAGAGCATAATTATGCTTGGGACCCTGTGGAACTCAGACATATACTATATTCTAATCCTTCATCATGCCTGTTTTATGTAAGATCAAAATATTTGAAGGTTTTTTTTTAGCATTATTGAAACTTTTCAGCAGAACCATTTGTCATTATCATAAAAATGGAAATTTTCCACTTGGAATCAATAGTCTGATGAAGGCACTGCTGCTTACACAATATGTCCCAAAAATCTTAGTACAGTTTAAACAAAACTTAAAATGTACTAAACTTTGGGGATAATCTGTGCCATGGAACCAGGCCACTTCTCTGAATACTGTAATGTGGGAATTTCTTGGATGAAGTAGCACAAGATCACTTTGATATATAGTAGTGTCTTTTGACTGAACCAAATTTGAAATTGGTAATGGCCCCAAAGGCAGTTTTGCCCCCACTATGACTATTTTGCTATATATAAAAACAATAAAATATTCTAATATGATTATTGTTCATATCTTATTAATCACCGATAGAGACTGGAAGTGTGAGTTCATTGATACAAAGGTATTGTAAGGTGAGGAAACCCTTTCTAATATGGCAGACTGGTACCTTTTTGTTTATAATTTCAGAGCTCCCTAGAACCCTGGGAGATTGTGGTTTGCTCAGAATTCCCAGAGATAGGACTTGAACCCATATTGTTGTAACTTAGAAGCCACCCATGCCATACTGCTCCTTATCCAGTTAATAACGACTGACATTTATATGGTGTTTTGAGGCTTCCAAAGGTTTTATATCAATAAATTTGATCCTTCTAATGCTGTGCATTGTTAGGAAACTAAAGGAGATATGAGCTATAGGAATTATTTAAAAACTATAGGCTCTGAAGGGGTTAATGCCCCTTGAGTTCACATAGTTCTTTTAGCAGAGGAATTCAGATGTAGGACTTTGCTGACACTAAGTCTAAAACTTACTCCTAGGCTTTTGCTTGTTAGCTTGTCGCAAGAGAACTCCATACATCCATAGCACATAGGCTGGGAGCTTCTGTCAAATGGGATCAGCAGAAGACAGGAAATGAACACTCTGTGATATCTGCAGATCAGGCGTTCCCACTCTTGCTTGGTCTGGGTTATATTCGCTGCTCGAAGACTAGGAAGTATATCACAAATTCTCTTAAGAAGGAATACACTGCGTTCTTTCATTCAGAAAACACTGTCTGTTTCACTCAAGGAGCCATGGAGATTCATGGACAAGAACAGCTCAGATTTACATGGTTCACACTTTCAACACAGTGACCACATGGGATAGGCAGTGTAACTCTTATTATTTCTGTATTACAGATCAAGGAGCTGAGTCAGAACAGGGAAGGGACTTGCCCAAAGTCACACAGAAAATAAATGGCCTCTAAATCAGACCTCTTTACTTCAAATCTAGTTCTTGCTCCATTAAACTATCGCTGCTCCCTCTTAATAATAGCATTTTTAGAGTTAGAAAGGACCTTGGGAATTACCTCATCCAACCTTTTCATTTTGCAGTCAAGTGAACTGAGACCAGAGAGATGAAGCCACATTCCCGTGCTCAAACAATAAGCCAGCACCAAGATGGGACTAGAATTAAAGTCTACCGACCACCGGCCCGTTGCTCTTTCTATAAGGTCACGCTGCTTCCCCAGTCAAAACCTGTCAAGAGTGATTTCAGGGACTGGAACCATCGTGTGCATTACCTAGCATCAGATAATTTTGATTATTTCTTTGACAACAAAGCAGAAATTATTTCTTTGACAACAAATTATAATAGAAAGAATTGTATCATATTCAGAGGGTTCATGGCAAGATGCCTTATCATACTCCATTATTTGCAGTGATGTCTGTAAATATTTGAAGGCAAGTTGGAAATTGACTTCAATAATTCAAAAGCATTTTTTAAGCAATTGCTTCCATACCATTGGTATTCACTCCCTCTAAGATCAGGTAAATGTACTCCCTGGGATGCCAATTCCAAAACCCAATCAAGGACTTAAATCTTCCTGAGGCTGCTCAATTTTTACCATGTTTTCCTCACACAAAAGGGGATTAATGGCAAGCCACTTTATTGTCTGCAGGAAGAAGGCATTTGGTGGCCTAGGACTCAGAGTCAGACACTTAGAGATGGATGGGATGATAGAGATCATTAAGCCCAATTCTCTCATCTAACTGAGAGCAAAGTGGAGACTTCAGAAGGTTGTGAAGTGACTCATCTGAGGTCAGACTCAGATTTAAATCTTGGTTTTCCAGTTCCCAATCCAGGCCTTTTCCACTACAGCTGAGCTTTCAAACTAAGGATGCTTTCTAGAATGTTAAGCAGTTATTGACTTCTGAGTCTGTGCTAATACATTCCAATGAATAGAACTCCCTTGCCCCATGACCTTTCAGCATACTTGACTCACAATCCCTAACCTTGTTTAACTCCCACCACCCACTTTTCAGCTCCTTCTCCTCGCGTTGCTGGAAAAAGTCATGAAACTGCGCTGGGAGGTGGAGGTGGGAGGCAGTTCATGACACTTACCTGTCATTTACCTTCATCTAAGCTCTCTCAGCTGATTGACACTTCTTTGATTAATCTCTTTGCTATGCTTTTCTGCATTCTGCATAGCTACAGTTTGAATTTTTTTGCTCCCTTCTCAATCCTCCTGTGGATAACTGTAGATGCCTTACTTTGGTGCTCTGCCTGAGCTCTTGTTACTGGGCTTGTGCGTATTGGACTTTTTGGTAGCTTTACTATCTTCCCTTCCATCCTTCAGAATCAGAGGACCATAGATTTAGAGATCGAAGGGATCTCAGTGGCTTTCTGGTCCAATCCTCTCGTTTTACAGTTAAGGAAAAGGTGGGTGCCCAAGGTCACTGAGGTGCTAAATGTTGGTCATAGAATTTAGATGCAGGTCCTCTGACTCCAGGGCCTGTGCTCTTTCCAATCCAACATGACTCCATCTCTGCTTTCTCAGATATGAGGAGTTTCCTCCTTGCTTCCTTTCCACTTCTGTACTTGATCTCATTCCCTTCTGCCTCTTCTGGGACCTGGGTGCATGAATCTTTGCCCTCCTTTCTTGCATTTTCCGTTTCTTCATTAGCTTTTCTACCTGTAAAATGTATTATCTTTCCATTCTTTAAAAAAATCTGCAAAACCCCAAATATAATCCTTCCATGGATCTATCATCCCTAGATCTACTGTCCAAACATCTAGATTAAGTAGGATACCCTCACTTGCTCCAGCTGTCTGCTAGCAGCCAAGCTGGCTATTGAAGTGACGCTTCTTAATAGCATATGCTCTCCAATTAGGACCAGGTCTATATCTCCTATTGCTACTCATCAAGGCAAATAAATGCGGAAGCCTATTCCTAGGGAGGTCTCTAAACAACTAGCTGCTATTTCTTTCTCTGCTGATTATTGTTATGGTCATGGTCCCACAAGGTCCCTTCTCAAGTAGACTTTCAGAGTATGGGGTCTTGTGCTTAGAATGTCTCTGGCAATTGATGGGTGGGGTATCCTCATCTCAACTAGTTTCCTCTTTTCCAGAGTCAGTTTAGTCCCTAGACTTTCTTTTCTAAGATAGATGAGCCTTAGCTTCCTGTTTGGGAAACTGAGGCTCCCTCCATTGGCCCAGGACAGGGCTGCCTTCTTAGTGTTCCCTGGGAAAACAGTCTGCTATAGGGAATATTCCATATGTATTTGGAAGGAAGACAAGTCAAGTTTATAAGGGAACAACGACTGTAGAAGTCATTAGCATGGGTAGCTCGTAATGAAGAAAATGTCTGAATCAGGCAATTCTGACCAAACAACCTAACATCATTCTGGGGCTCAGGAGGTCTTCATTAACAGCATTGAAGCTAATGTGACAACTTCTCTACCATTCTTTTACTTTTCAGTTTGACTATTTCCCTTATCATTCTACTGAAACTACCCTCTCTAGTGTCACAAAACTCTCCCAATTGCCAAATCTAATGCACTTATTTTTTTTCCCCATCGTCAGCCTCCATATGCTACCTAAGAGGGGAAAATTAACTTATTACTAGTCATTTAATACTTTTGTATTATGTGTTTAGCCAGGGAATCAGTAGGGTTCTGAGTGGGAAATGATGAGACATAGGACAGATCAATTTGGAGGTAGGGAGAATGAGGAGGGCAGGTAAGATCCTCAATTTAGTGTTGATGGCCAAGGAAGAATGGTCCACAGAAGTGTTCTTATAGACTTTAGACACTGGATATTAGGGGCTACATCAGGCCGTTTGGGAGGCAGGTGGAAAAAGTGGATAAGGGGCTAATCTGGGAGTCAAGGAGACCTGGATTCAAATCTCTCTTCACAGATACTAATTCTGTGACCCTGCAAGACAGATTCTCAGTCTAAATTTCTCCCTCCATTAGATGATAATCCCTATAACACTGATCTCAGGTTTTTTTAGGGATCAGATGAGATTATTTATATAAAGCATTTTGAATGTCTTAAAGGTTTGTGTATTCTGTAAATGTGAATTATTATTGTTACTGATGCCCCATTTGAGAGGATGTAGCTAGGAGAGAGTTATGCAGAGTAGGGATTCAGGAGTTCGGAAAACATTCTTAGAAGTCTTCACCATTTGCCTCAAGTAATGTATATAATGTGTGCCTCAGGTAATGTGTGCCTCAGGTAGGAATGAGGAAAATGAGGCATTTGTTTTTTTAATGTATCCCTTTCTGCCTTCCTGTATCTTGCTGAAAATTTTTGTGTAAAAAAATCCAGTGGAATGAGGATTAATTCATCTACAGAAGACGGAGAGATATTTCTAAAGGCTATTAAATATCTGAAGGGTAATCCCATGAAAGGATAACTTCCTTCTCTGTGGCTCCAAAGGACAAACACTAGAAATCAACAGGTAGAAATCACACAGAGGAAAAATTTCACTTAACAAAAGGAAGCACATCCTGAGAATGCTGCTACTTAAGATAGTAAGCGCCCCACACTGGAAGTTTTCAAGTAATAAGCTGCCTAGCTATTTGCCAAAATTGTTCCAAAGGGCATTCCTTTATTACATTTCCTAACAATAGAGTTAGATGACTTCTAAAGGATCTCTGAGAAGGAAGTTCAGAAAGGGACATAGAGAAACAGGGAAATTTTATTACTACCACGGTAAATTTAATATAAAATTGTAATTTGTACCTAGCAGGAGCTCACAATTTCATATGCAATCTTTTTTTTTCTGTTCTGTATACATTGAAATGTTAATATTTATTATATGTTAATATTTGATGTATGCTTTGCTCAAAATAAATGATACATAGATGGATGTATATATCAAATCAAAATACATACATACATGTGTAAATGTGTGTGTATCCAATTCATTCATACATATATATATATATGTATTGTGTGTGTGTGTGTGTGTGTGTGTGTGTGTGTGTATTTTTAGGAAATTTTTTATTCTGTGGAGGCTACAGCTCTGGCTGGTGATCAAGGAGATGAGTTCATCTTCCTCTCTCACTACATTGCTGTGCGACTTTGGGAGAGTCATGATTTTTCTAATCCTCAATTGCCTCATCTGCTGACTGAGAGAATTAATCACCATTACAGCTAAGGTGTCTTTCAGCACTCACAATCTAGGAGTTTATCACTCCATGGACCCTATTATCCTTCCTTGAAGTTAGATCAAGGGGAGAGAGGCTGCATCTCCTTGAAGAAGGAGGGGTCAAGCTTTAAGAAAAAGAAAAAAACCTGAGAAAGTCAATAAGCACTGTAATGGGTCACCAAGAGAAGTGATAAGATAAAATCCCTGGAAGTTCTTATAAGAAATTTTATCTTTCAAGGGAAAAGATTCAGTTGCACTTTGATAAAAGTGATTTGAGTTTTGCCAGTAGCTTATTGTGCTTCTGTTTGCCCATTCCTGAGCTTCCATTGTCTCCATCATACTTTCTTCCTCAGTCTTTAAATGAAGACTTTGCAGTCTATGACACTTCCCAGATCAAGATCCATGACACTGTAATTCTTATCCTCAGGCAAGCAATGTGGAAGATACATATGTAATTGTTTTTTGGGGGATTGCTGGGGGTAGGACTATCTCATAGAAAGAAAGCTATTTCTTTGGGCCAAGGATTTTGTTGACTATTGATGGGCACAGTATACTTTGCTTCTATCAGGGTAAGACAAAGTGGGCAGGAAACATGAAGTAATGATGAGCTGGGATCCTGACAGTGCTCCAGGTCCCTTTAGGCAAGGTTCTCCCCTTCCTGCACAATTCTTTCTCCTGATGGCAGGAAGGGCCAGTGATGATGTGAAGAATAAGTACCATTTTCTCAGCCTGGCTGTGTTATTTTTCCTCTCCTGTCCACTAACTAGCTCTCTCTTCTGTGGGAGGTGAGTGAGGGTTAGAATGATTGGCTGGCTATAGGTGGCTGATTCCTGAATTATTAACTGGGCTTGTGCAGAGTGAAACTTGTTTACTGATGCTGTCTGTCTCAATCAACCACATGGATTTCAAACAGGCTCTGGAGACAGGAGGGAAAGAGGATGTTCAGCCAAGCATACTTTGCAGACTTAATTAATATATGGTCCTTTCATCAATGATTGTAGATCACAGGGTCACTGACTCTTAGAGTTAGAAGGTACCTTAGAGGTCATTTGATCCAAGCCCCTGTTTTGTGTATCAGTTCCCATTTCATACACACACACACACACACACACACACACACACACACACTAAACATAATGTGTCATAGAATGGTGGAATAGAAAGGGTATTTGTTCTTAGAGTTAGAAAATGTGAATTAAAATTCTAGATCTGGTAGTTATCAGTCATGTGACTGGGTAAATTATATAACTTCTTAGTGCCTCCGTTTCCTCCTCTGTAAAATGAGAATACTATTTATATTATTTTTACCTCATAAGATTGTAAGAAAAGAACCTTGTAAATTATAGAGTACCATGCACATTTGCTTTAATTTTTTTTGGCACTTCTCAAACTTCTAGGATTTTCTTGACTATCTTCTTAATATAAGAGTTGGATGACAGAGAAAATCCATCAAATACCCCCAATCCATGTAAACTAAACAAGGGGATGTTTCATCAACCAATGATTCGTGGGGCTTAGACAAAGTGTGCAAAGTTTTTGAGAGCTTTTTGATGACTTGAAATAACACCAAACGGGAAGCCTTTTCCAACTGGCTGAAGGATTTCTTCATACACTTTGAGTCCTATATAAAAATTTTACATTAGTTAGAATCTGAGAATTCTAGCCAGTGACAAGCCAGAAATTTCTGTAAATTGGAGTGAATGTGGTTTTCTAATGAAACCTCTGAGGAGGTTTAATCTGGGATGGAGACTTTAGCCTTGGGTCTTCTCCTTTTGCCTGGAAGAGGCCTTTGTGAACTTTAAAGAGTCCCATTTCCCCATTGATCCCATAAATAGGAATTCTCTGAATCAGCTGATGTGAAAGTTTGGATTAGAAACCAAGGACAGACTGGATGTAGATCCCTTGCTTCATAAGGAATACAGCAAAGAAACAACTATCTATCCAAGAATGGTCAAAAAAGACTTCCAGCATTTAGGACTTGTGAATTATCTATTTTCTAGATATACTTTCTGAGCTTGAGTCCAACTTCTTGGGTATTTTGTATAGCTAGGTCTTGATTAATATGAATTATGAATCTCAAGTGTTGTATTATTTGAATTCATTCTGTATATTTCCACAGGAGTGGAACAAAATATAATAATTTGTATGATTTTAAATAGTGCAAACTTGAATATATTTACCCACTTCAGGGGTTTTATTGTTTGCATCAATTGATACCTGGATGTAAATATTTGTGATCACAGAATTTTTGGAGGATGTTTCATACCAAATGTTCTCACTATACTATGTCAATAAACATGTCCTTCCAAATGTCTCTTAAGCTAGCTGACTTAGTTGACTCTTAAATGATAATCTCTGGGAGAAGCACTCTTGTGGAGAGAGATGATGAAAAGAAGGAAGGAAGGAAACAAAGATTTATTAAACACCTACTATGTGCCAAAAACTGAGCTAAGCACTTTACAAATATTATTTCATTCTCAAAACAACCCTGTCAAGTTGACAGAGGAATAATTAAGTGACTTGCTCAAAATCATGAAACAAGTAAGTGACCGAACCAGAACTGCTGCTATCTTTTAGAATAATTTGGTCCCTATAAGCAAAGATAAGTGGGGTCAATTTTGTATTTACCAGGGATGAGTATATAGATTGCTGATTCTTATAGTCTTTTTCTCTTTCTTTCTTTTTATCCCCTATTAATTTTTGTAACACTTTCACCATGGCATGAATGAAGCTGAATCCACTTGTCTATGGAGGAAGTTAACTTGCCTGATCTTTCACATTACCCATTGCCAAATATGGCGCCTAGAATTGTAACTGAGCTTCCTGGGCTCGAATAAGCTGAGCTCACAACTCCATGTCATTTTCAGGTAAGGCTCTGCTATCAATTTAGATTCTTCAGAGTGAAAAAAAAAAAACAACAAAAACCCCACCATCACCATCAGATACTAATCTGACTAAAGAGCTCTTTTACTTACAAGCAATAGACTTTTTAGCCTCAGGGAACTATAACATCCTTCAGCCTCAAATGTCATCTGTACTATTTCAGAGATCATGGTGAAAGTCATTTTTTCTCTTTATATATTTATTATTATTTGCTTCAGGGCGCTTGCTTTCTTCTATAGGATAAGGACTGATCACTTCTTGATAATTTTTTTTGGGGGAGGACCTAGTTCTTTACAGAATAAATTGGGAAATCTGACATTCTAATACCACCATAGCCTGGTGAAATAATAATAATAAATAACAATAATAGTTCGCATTTGTATACTACTTTAAGGTTTGCAAAACATTTATAAAAATATTTTATTTTTTTTGTTTCTTATCATTGGAATTATATCAAGTATCCCTATATCTTCCCTTTCTAGATAGTCATGCCCTATAATACATAATATTTTTAAAAGAGGAAAACAATCAGCATAACTAAATAAAAGTCTCAAGACATGTGCAGTTTGTAGCACTTGTGGACCTCTCATGAAGGGGTATTTTGTTTCCTGTCACTATCACATTAGTGACACACATCCACCCCCCCATATATATATATATCCAATGTGCAAATATATATATGTATATATATATAAACATATTTGATTTATATGGGGATTTTCTTCTTATCAATGGCTCAGTCTCTGGTTCAAAAGATATGGACATTTTAGTCACTTTATTTACATGATTCCAAATGTTTTCCAGAATGTTTGTATCATTTCACAGCTTCACCAATAATGTATTAGTGTGACTGTCATTCCATAATCCCTCCATCATTATTGTGATTTTTGGTCATCTTTGCCAATTTTCAGATTATGAGGTGAAATTTTAGCATTCTTTTGGTTTACATTTCTCTTATTATAAGAATGCAGTATATTCTTTGAGATGTTTGTACATAGTTTGCAATTTTTCTTTGGAGAGCTATCTAATGGCATCCTTTTACCACTTGGCTACTGGGGAGTCTCTGTTCACAAGAAAATCTTGGATCTGTATTATCTAACTTAGTAAAATGGGGAAGTGGGAGTCAGGAGAAAATTGAGTTTGAATTCTGTCTTCAATACCTACTACCTGTGTGACCACCGACAAATTATTTAATCTTTTGGGAAACTCAATTTTGACATCTGTAAAAGGAAGATAGTGACAAGTGCAGAATCTTCCTTACCAAGATGTGAAGTTAAAATGAGGCCATTTATTAGGTGCACAGGGACAAATAAGGGAGTTCTTTGATGAATTCAGTTTGATAGGCTCAAAGGACAACGAGATTTTGTTTGGAATATTTGAGAAGTACCCCTTGGAATGGAGGCACCCTGCACCTTTTGGAAAGACAAAGGGCAATTCTTGACTAGATTCTGAGACTTGTTTGTATCCAGGTGAAAGAACTGGTTTGGAAATCAGGCTTGGTGCCTCCGAGTAGAAATATTCCAATGATTTGAGTTGCCTCCAAATATAGTTGACTATAGGACTCTCAGGAGACTGGTCTCTGACAAAGAAGGGACTCTTTGTACAGATTTATAAAAATGAGCTCCCGCATTCTTTTGCTTATTCTTTCCACCCTTGCTCCTTTCTTCCTATGTTGAGAGTGTGGGGTAGAACTGAGGAATACAGTGAAGAGGGGATTTCTCTCTTTTTCCTTCTAGGAGAAGCAGCAAAGGAACTCTTTCGATCATCTTCTATTGTTCATTTTTGTCTGACCCTTTGTGATTCTATTTGAGGTTTTCCTGGAAGAGATACTGTAGTGGTTTGCCATTTTCTTCTCCAGCTCATTTTGCAGATAAAGCGCTGAGTCAAACAAGATTAAGTGACTTGCCCAGGATCCCACAGCTAGTGAGTATCTAAGACCATATTGAACTGGAGAAGATGAATCCTGACTCTAGGACTTGTATACTATTCACTGTGCTACCTAGAGGCCCCCAAAGTGGATGTGCATCCCTGAAAAGAGCTCCCCAAGCCCTTACATCAGAAGTGCTAATTCTCCCTGAACAAGCCATATATTGAACACAGTGAGTTAAGTTGGGAGTGAAGATAGTTTGGCTGGTCCAGCTCTTCATGAAAAGGCAGTCTATGTCAATTCTATATAAATGACATTTTTTAAAAGTTGTAGGGGAAGGACACTAACCAGAACCACAATAGATTTGGCCTTTGAAGAAATGTTCTCAGATTTTAGGTCGTCTCCCACATTCTGACTTTACAAAGAGTATAACAATTGAAAACATGTTTCCAGTGAGATTGAACCTCATATGATAATAGCTTTAAGGTTTACAAAGCGCTTCCCTCAAAAGCTGCTCCCTGAGCAGCAGCTCCTGCAAAAATTCTCATTTCTCTTTTATAGATGATGAAACCAAGACTGAGAGAAATTAAGTGACCCGTCTACAGTTTCTCAGTGTGTAAATAGTAGAATTTGACTTTGAACTCAGGTCTTTGGATTCACAGGAGACTCCTCTTTCCATTATGAATGCCCTTGTTGCATCTTAATATTGTTTGCCTTTTCCACCTTGGCCAGAGCTACAGAGGTATTAAGGCCTCCTGACTCTCCAGAATCTGCCTTTCTAATAATACCTCCAAAAACCCTCTCTAATACTTTCTTTTTTGCTGAGGCAATTGGGGTTAAGTGACACGCCGAAGGTCACACAGCTAGGAAGTGTTAAGTGTCTGAGGTCACATTTGAACTCAGGTCCTCCTGACTTCAGGGCTGGTGCTCTATCCACTGCACCATCTAGCTGCTCTCTCTCTTTAATATCTTTTGAGCAAGATGCTGCTCGTGGGAAACAACAACTGAGCCTGAAACAAAGCCGCCCTGTAGCTACAGTTTGCAAACACTGTAGATGTGACCTCATTGGATAACTGTGAAATAGAAGTTATGGGTCATCTTCACAGATGGAGAAATCACTGAGCTATGCAGTTAGTCCATGAAAGAGACTGGGTCTGAATCTAAGTTTTCCTGGTTCCAAATCCAGCTGGTTTCCCTTTGTAAGAATACAGGGTTTTGAGTAGAGTACCAGGGATGGTTGCACAGTGGTGTCTAGGCAAGGAACCACGGACTATGGGTGAGTTATCACACTGTGAAGTGGTGGCTCTGTGGGTCTTGGTCAAAGACAGCAAAAGACAATAATTAACAAAGAGCATGAATTGCAAGGGCAATTCCATTGTTAGAAACTTACTGACATCCCAAAGGGGAAAGGGATAAGGAAATGAGAATCCACAGAAGTGAAATCATTTTTCTTACACACACACACACACACACACACACACACACAAGCACACATCAATACCATAAAAATTGTCCAATCTAATCTTTCACCAAAACAATGGCAGAAATACTTGATGATGGGGTATATGGTTTGCCTGTCTCTGAACACTCGTACTCCAGAAAACAAGTCAGTGACTTTAAATCCAAGTCCTGACTCTGACATTTAATAGCTGTATGATGTGGAGTAAATTACTTTTCTTCTTTCTCTATTTTCTTCTCAGAGTCCTCTATGAGGTGGGCAGCTTGCATTAGATGATCTCTATGAGCCTGTGGATTTTTCCTTAAAGAGTGGCACAGGTAGAGCTGGGTTCAGATTCTGATTCTGATATTCAGTGCTCTCTAAGCCTCCAGGAGCTCTCTAAAACATATTTGCTATGTTTCAGGTAGGATGCTATTCACCTGAAGGAAGTTCCCACACCGGGGAAAACACAGATATTGCCCATATTGACTATAATTTCCAGGTGTCTGTTTCTGTTTGATCACCTCGTGGTCACCTGTTGTGCTCAGGCTCAGCTGTAACACCAGCTGCCAGATATTACAGGCTCTGTATGATCACTCCAGTCCAGATGCAGAAGTTTCTCCATTAGAAAGAAGCTTTGGGAATGTCTTTCTTCTCAGGGAGCTATTAGCTACCTCCTTTGACATTGGGTTGAAATTTGGGGCTTCATACTAGTAAGAGTCAAGTCAGATCAGGAAACTCCTTGCAATGTTATGCAATCCAATCTAAGTTACTAAATACTTGCTAAGTGCCAAGCTAGGGTACTAGAGTTAAAAAAGTAAAAATTAAAGTCATTGTGTTCATATATTCTACTGGCAGAGTGTATGTCAGATACAGTATATGTACAATGGAAGTTTACATACAATAATATAAAATAATTTTAATAGGAGGGACTCTTCATAACTGGGCTCAGGAAAGGTCTCTTGTCCTTTGACTTGAACTTTAAAGGCTTCCAGGGACTTTGTGAGATGATCTGCATCCAGACATAGGAAATTACTCACACAAAGGCAGGAGACTGAATATTGTGTGTAGGACTATTGACTGGAATGGAGAGTGCATGAAATTTGTACATATTTCCAAATTATATTTAAATTTTTTAAACATTCATTTAAAAAATTATGGATTTCAAATTCTTTCCCTCCTTATTGCATTTCTTCCACCCCATGAGAAGGCAGCCAATATATTGATTATACATGTGAAATCATGCAAGACATATTTCCATATTAATCACATTGTAGAAGAAAACACTTAAAAATCTCAAGAAAAATAAAGTGAAAAAAGTATGCTTTCAGTTTGCACATAGAGTCATCAATTTTTTCTTTAGAGGTGGATGACATTTTTTATCATGGGTCCTTTGGGATTGTCTTGATCAGAATAGTTAAGTCTTTCACAGATCTTCATTATATTTCTGTTACTGTGTATAATGTTCTGTTCACTCTTTTGCATCAGTTCACATAAATTTTTTTTGAAAACCATAGGATACTTCTAAGAAGCTTTTTGATAGCAAGTTTCATCACAGTCTTTAATTGACAAATCAACAAACTCAATAAGCACTAGCAAAAACAAGCAAAAATACAGTTTCTGCTCTCAAGGTGCTTACATTCTAATGGAAAAGGAGCTGAGAAGAGAGGAAGAATAGGAGTGGTGGTGAATGATAATGTGGCCTTTTATACATGTCATTCCCACTAATTGTGGAAATCCTTCAAAGCTCTATCCTGGGCTCTCTTTCCCCTCTATACTACCTGGCTTGGTGACCTCATCCTGTCCCATAAATTCAATTATCTCAGCACCAGATTACCAGATCCATGTATCTCTCTCCTGAGCTATTGCCCCAAATAGCCAACTGCTTTTAGAACATCTTGAACTGGGTAAGTACCTAGACTCAACATAGCCAGAATATTATGAAATCTTCCCCCCTTCTGGGCTTCTCTCTTATTGTTAGGAGCAGTACTGTTTTTCCAGTTATACCCAGGCTTACAAGCTCAATGTCATCTTTAGGTAGCATAGTGAGTAGAACTCTGGGCTTGGAGTTGGGAAGACATGAATTCAGATATGATCTCAGAATTAATTAATTTAGTGACCCTCAAAAAATTACTTAACTTCCGTCTCGATTTCCTCAATTGTGAAATAGCACAATAGCACGTATTTTACATGGCTGTTGTGAAGATATAATGAGATGATATTTTTAAGGCAGTTGACATAATGGCTGGCATACAGTAGGCACTTAATAAATATTTCTTCCCCTTCCCAACTCATTACTCTCACTTCCTACATATCCAAGCCACTGGCAAATCTTTTTTCTATTTTCACAACTTATATGCATTTTCTTCTCTCTACTCAAACATTAAAATCTCCATCACCTCTTTCATGGATTGTTGCAAAAACCTTCTAATTGATCTTTCTGCCTTAAGTTTCTCCTCATTACACTCCATCCTCCTCTATTCAGTGTCAAATGTGATTTTTCTAAAATGTGGACTTAGCCATGACCCACCTCCTCCAATAAGCTTCAGTGATTCCCTATTACTGCCGGAATCAAATATAAAGTCTTTTTTGTCTCATTTAAAACTCTTTAATAACCCGATCTTTATTACTTTTCTAGCATTTTTGCACTTTACTTCCCTTCATTCATTCTCTTACCCAGTGATTCTTGCTTTCTAGTTTGAGCCCCAACTATTTGTGTTGTCCTCTGAGTTTACCTTCCATCTATTTATTGTTATGCTTCTCGTTATCAACACATGGTCCCCTCCATTAGAATATTAACTACTTTAGGGCAAGGATGGCTTTTATGTAGTTACATCATTCTTCGTACTCCTAGAACTCAGGGCAGGACTTGGCACATCACAAGCACTTCAAATGCTTTTTGATTGACAACATATATAATTCAGACTCTCCACATACTATAAGCTATTATAGGGAGGTGGGCAGGATGACCTCATAAGTTCCCCTGTGGGTCCCAAGACCTAGAAAATAAGGGGGAGCAGACAAAATCACACTCGGTTTTTAGGCAGTAGAGCTAAGGTTTAGATCTGAGAGAAAAGTGACCTGACACTACCTGAAGACATTAGGGAAAAGCTGGAATGAGACCTAACTCTTCATATTCCTCATCTCTATAATGGTGCTGGTCTTCTTTTTCCTTCCTAGAAAAATAATGAATAAATGGTCTCTTCCCATGAAGGGTGCTGATGGGCAAAAAGGACAGCAACAGAAAGTGTACTTTCATTTGGGTCTCAGTGGGTCTCACTTCTATGAATTATTCATGAAAATATTTTCTTAAAGTAGAGTCTTAAACTTAATTTTCAATTTCTAAACGCTAGGAGAGACTGTGCTAGCAACCTCTCAATTATTAATGCCCCTAAAACAATATTCATCTTTCTCTGCATCCAGCATCAAGCCATGGTCTCATACTGGTGACTCTTCATGGAAACTCTTGGCAGTTTTCCTGCAGACCACAGTTCTCTAGGAACAGTCAAGGGCACATTGGGCAGCAACTGCTGCAATCAGAGTTTTGGACCTCATCTCTGGGACTGATACTTATCTATGAGGCCATATTTATATAATAGGAGCTTAATAAATGCATGTTTCTTCCCCACTTTTCCTATTTCCAAAGTATTCCAGGAATAACGGAATGTGCCAAGAAAAGACTAGCTTGGGGCTCAGTTTTATTTAAGACCTCGAAGCCTACTCTTTACTTGGCTACTTTCTATCCTCCCATTGCTGTTTCTCCTCCCCTTCCCACAACATCTCCATCTTTCTTCCTTTTCTATGTTCTATCACAAAATAAGTACCACCATTTCCTTGATAAGGGCATGGCAATTGACTGTGCTATTATTTCACTCACCATCTTTATAAATTCCCAGTATATAATTTCCTTCACTGGCCACTACTTCTTTATAAGTATTGTCTCCTTTATTGCAAAGTATGATCTTTAAGGACAGGGACTATCTTGCTTTTGCATTTGTATCTCTAAAATTTAGCACAGTACTTGACATATAATAAAGCACTTAATAAAATGTTTTTCATTTGTTCCTGCATTCATTCATTCATCTATTCAATTATTCCTCCATTCTGCTCTATCAAAAGGACAATGATGTGGAAAGAATTCTGACCTGAGAGTTAAGAAGTAGTTTCTAGCTCTGCCATTCAATAAATAATGATTTATTGAATTATCTTAGGCAGGTCACTGTCATGTGTCTGGTTTACAGTTTTCTCACTTCTGAATTGATGGGATTTGACTATTAAGGGCTCTTAATCTGGGATCTGTAGATATGTTCAAAAAAGTTTTGTGGATAACTATTTCAATAAAATTAGTTTTTGTTGCAAGTCTATGTATTTTATTTTATACATTTAAAAACCTTAAAATGAAAAAGGTTCCATCAGACTGCTGGAGGGGGCCAGGACACACACAAAAAGGTTAAGATATTTTGCAATAGATAATTTTTAGCCTTTTTGATCTCTAAAATTCTGTGTCCTAAGGTCTTAGACTTAGAAGGAATCTTGGAGTTACAGGATCATAGATATATAGATAAATAGAAAGGGAAAATCCATGTCCAACCTCTTCATTTTATAGAAGAGAAAAACAAAGTGACTTGATTAGGATCATAAAAGGAATAAGCAAAATCAGGATTTGAATTCATCTTTTCACTACAAGTCTAATGGGTATTCTTTCTACCATACTATTCTCACTTCATATAGACCAATCTATGAATTGTCACTAAGTCAATCAATAAGCATTTATTAAGCACCTACTCTGGGCTGAGCGCTGGGGATACAAAGAAAAGCACAAGCGAGTCCTTACCTCAAGGAGTTCACAATCTAATGGAGGAGACAACATACAAGTAATAAAAGAAAAATAGAAAATGCGTTTCCCAGCACACTTTTGCTTCTATTGGCCAAACATCTCCAGTTCATTAATCTTGTTTCTTAAGTCCTAGATTCGTGGGATTTACACCTGAAAGGAGGCTTAGATATTCTTTAATCCAATTCCTTCATTTTACAAATGAGAATACTGAGTTTAGAGAAGGGGCTTTCTCAAGACTATCTAGAATAAATTTGATAAGCCATTTATTTATTAAGTGATGATCATGTGCCAGAGACTGTATTAGGTGATGGGAATAGTAAAAAAAGGAATTAAAAAAAGATATTAAAAAAAGAAAAAAGGAAATATGATGATCCCTACTCTCAGGGAACATTTGAGGGAAGATGACACATAAAGGGGAAGCAGAAAGGGTAGGTAGTGCATACCTTCTAGTGGATAAGGTAGCCCATGTGTAGGTTGGGTAAAATAGAGAGTTTGCCAGGAGGGAAGTGAGACTTCAGATGATATGGCATATTTAGGCAAGCATAAAGGCAGCCCAGTTCCCAGTCCTTTCCCTATCCTGGCTTCCTTATTCCGGACTCATCCCAGCTTGCCCATGTTATTCCTAAAATGTAAAGTCCAGACTTGAACATAGTACTCTGAATGACGTCTGATTGCGGTTGCTACCCTCTCCCTTATCTCTCTGATCATAGCTTTCAGATAGGACAATAAATTATCTTTCCAGATTTGTTTTCCAAATCAGTTGTTTTTCTAATGAAATAGTTCATATTTTCTTCTATTTTCTCCTTCTTTTTATTTTATCTTATTGTTTCTTGATGTCTCATAAAGTCATTAGCTTCCACTTGCCAAATTCTAATTTTAAGGTATTTTCATCAATGATTTTTTTGGTACTTCCTTTTCCATTTTAAGGAGTTTTTTCTTCAGCAATATTTTTATCACCTCCCCCACCCCACCCAATTTGGCTTTTAAGGAGTGTTTCTCTTTACTGAATTTTTACATATCTTTTCCATTTGGTTAATTCTGCTTTTCAAAACATTCTTCTCTTCATTGTTTTTGCATGTGTCTCTTTTATCATTTACCCTACTCTGTTTTTTAACATATTATTTTCTTCAATTTTTTTGTATTGATTCATTTTTCATGATTTTCTCGTATCACTCTCATTTTTCTTCCCATTTTTTCCTTTTCCTCTTTTATTTATTTATTTATTTATTTATTTATTTATTTATTTATTTATTTATTTATTTATTTTTTTGAATTCTTCCATTGCCTAAGACCAATTCATATATTTCTTTGAAGCTTTGGATGTAATAGTTTTGGCTTTATTATCTTGTCTGACTTTGTGTTTGGATCTTTTCTGTCACCATAGTAACTTTCTATAGTCAATATCTTTTTCTGCTACTTGCTCATTTCTCCAACTTATTTCTTCACTTTTAACTAAAGTGGGGCTCTGCTTCTGGAACGAAAGGAGAATTGTCCCAAGCTTCAGGTTTTTTGTGAAGCTGTTTTCAGGGATAATTTTGGGAACTTCTAAGTTTTCAGTTCTTCCAAGCCACTCTGGTTTGTGAGTGATCACAAGCATTCTTTTCCACCTTGAAACTGTGACTAGGATTCCAATTCCCCAATGGCTGCAAATTTTGCTCTGCTAATGCCCTCTTCACCCAGGGATTTAGTCCCAGATCCAAGTATGGACAATGCAACAGATTACTGCTCCTGTGCCAGCAAAAGGGTCCCTATAATTTCCTTCTGTTGTCTGACCAGTTGTCTGACCCTCTTACTGTCTGTAGACTGAGAGATCCACAAAAATGCTACTATTGTTACTAATTTAGTCCCCCCAGACTAGTGCTGGTTTGCTGGGGTGAAGACTCTACTTCTCTCTCTGGTGTGATAGACCTCTCCTGGCAATCTTCCAAGTTGTCTTGGGGCTAAAAATTGTTTCACTTTGTCCTTTTGTGGGTTCTGCCACTCCAGAATTTGTTTTTGGGACATTATTTATAGTTGTTGGGGAAATTTTGGGAGGAGGCTAGGCAGGTCCCTGCCTTTTCTCTGCCAATTTGCCTCTGCTATATCTCCCTTATCTAAGTTTATCTTTGTGGAGTTAAGGATAGCATTAGCTTTTTGGATTCCTCTGTCACACTAACTCATATTGAGTTTACAATCCCTGTGTACTCTTAGATTTGAACCTTTATTTCTAAATGTCGTGTCACTTCTCCCTAGTGTAGATTATTTTTTTGAGCCTAAATGTAGAACTTTACTCATATATTAAATTAAGTTGCTTAAATTTGGCCCATTGGACAATGGTTAATAGTTAACCATTAAGTTAGCTAACCAGTTAGGATCAATGGTCCTAATTTCACTATCTCATTTCATAGCTACATTTCCCAACCTTGAATAATTTGCATATTTGACATCTGAATGATCAGTACTTTTATCTAAGATACTGATGAAAATGTTGAACAGCACAGGTCAAAGAATAGCTCCTTGGGCCACTTCATTAAACATACCCTTTCAACTTGACATATGTAACAACTCATGCAAAGGGTTGGTTGGCCACAAAATCCTTCGTAGTCCTTCCCGATTTGGGAAGGAGGGAAACTAATGAGAGATCAACCCTTGACAAGAAGGTATATGGAGATTTTCCTGCCTGGCTTCATCAAGGGTTGGCTAATTCATTATAAAAGAGAATGCAGAGAGGAAAGATGGTGTTGTCCCATGGCAGTGGTGAGACTGAGGCAGCAGCTGGCACCTGACCCATCCAAAGTTCCTTTCTTTAGAACCATGAAAGATGATCTTTATCTACATGGACAGCTAACTGGAGGTGCATGGGATTATATGTGTTTTATCATTTTGCTTAATTATTAGTAGGAACTCAGAGAGAAGCAAGTCAGCTCAGAGAGGAACAAATAAGCAGTCCCCACCCTGCCCAAGACGGACTTCCATTTGTGTCTTAACTTTATTCTGTTAAAGAATATTTGTGCTGGATTCAGTGTTATTTCTTTTACCTGTGGCCGATCTTGTCCTTATGTTCCCAAGAACCCTTTTATTGTCCAGGATTTAAAGGTTCAGTGGAAACTCTGCAGAAAAGAGAGTCCTTTTCTATTTGAGGAAAGGGCTGGGGGCTCCATTTGCAGTCCATTATTAATGAATTATATTCAAAACTAGGGGCATAAGCATGAGCCATTTCATAATTACCTTTTTTCCCTAAATCTACCTCATAGATATAAAATTAAGGTTGCACACAGAATCATTAATCTTTGGTTTTTCTATTCCAGTTCTGGTTCATATGCCATTGTCCAGCTTGTATGCCTCTATTTTACTCACAAGGAAAGTATGATTATGTATTTACTAAGTGCATTGTTAAAATCTAAGTCTACTGCATTCCATTGTTCTGTCATTCTAGGTTCCCTATTAAAAAATAAACACAAATGTTTTGGCAACAATTTCTACAACTCAGGCTGTTGAGGGTTCTGGGACAGAGGCTCTGACAGGTGACATCTTTGTTCCTATCTCTGTAACAACCAAGGAAAGGAGCCTGGATAAGTAAGTTTTCAGCCTTTATCCTTAACTCTGATAGGTTTGAAAAGTTGTCCCAGGAATTCAGGTACCCAAAGCTGCAAACAGAGTAATAGGGTGAAAACAGGCTGCTGCCTCAGTGGTACAATGAGAATTTTCTAGGATGGGTGTCAAACAAGTAGATATGGGGGCCATTTATACATACATAAGGATCCCTGTATATTGATTTAGTTTCAAAGTATCATCTTTACATTTTATTGTATTTTTATTTATTTTGTTAAATATTTCCTAATTATATTTTAACTTTTTTTTTGTAGCACTCAGAAGTGTTGTGGGGGTACATGTAGTCAGGGCTGTGTATTTGACATTTCTGCTCTAGAAAACCAACTTCTAAAATCCAGGTGCTATTTTAGGGATTAAAAGTATACAGACTATAGGATAGCAGAAAGCATTCCAGACTTACAGTAAGGATGCTAAAAGTTCAGTCCTAGCCCTAATTTTAAAGATAGTGTCATTTAATCTTGGGCAAGTCACATCACTTCTCTAGACCTCAGTTTCCTCAATTATAACATTCATTTAAAAGAAGAATGTTGAACTCCAAATCCTCTCCCTCTATCCTGCCCCTTCTCTACCCATTGAGAAGGCAAGAAATGTGATCTCAAATATATATGTGAAATCATGCAAAATATTTCTATAAGTTGTCTCTATTGTAAAATGGAAATAAAGCCTATATGGCCTACTAGAGAGTATTGTAAGGAAAATAATTTATAAATCTCAAAGAAATATATTATTTTAAGTAATTGCTTTTATTCCTCTTATTGATTAAATATAACTTTGAGTTATAGTTTTTATTCTTCTTATTGATTAAAGATCTCCAACCCCACTCCTTCATTTTATAGAGAAGATAATGAACTTTGGATTGGAGCCAGAAGCCCTGGATTCAAATCCTGGCTCAGCTTTTTACAATGAGCAAATCTTGATCTCTTTGGACTCAGTTTTCCATATCTATGAATGAGAGGGTTAGACTAGATGAACAGAAAGAGTCATCTCTTTCATCTCTTTCTCTGTGCTTACCACCTATCTGATCTTGGGCAAGAGACTAACCACTCTGTGCCTCAGTTTCCTTGCATGTAAAAAGGGAAGGATGGAATCCATCACCTCTGAGCTTTCTTCTGATTTTAAGCCCCTTGAAACAAAGAAGGTCCTCCCAGAGGTGGTCACTAAGCAGGTCCCTAGAAGAGCTGGGCCTTGAATCCTAGTCTCTTGACTTTTTCCCTTTACTGATGTAGTCCTCCCACACCACCCTTTATTTCAGGAGGGGAAGGATTGGAGAAGCCCATATTTACCTAGAAATATTTGTAGGGAGTGAGGGGGAGGCAGATCGAGGGAAAGGCTTTCCATCTCCACCATTCTTTGTCGCTTCTTCCTCCCCTGACAATAGACAAGAGCTATGTCCAAGAGCTCCTTCTGTCCAAACCCTCAGATGGCCAAGCAGCCTGTTTGCTGCCCTGGCTAGACTTTATGCTGGCCGTGGCCCATTGTGTCAGCTATTTTTCTTCCCCTCAGCAGGAAGGGAGGAGGGGAACCAGAACTGCTCATTCCTCATCAGCACCTCTACTCTCTGCTCCAAGTGAGCGGATCGTTCTAATGTATTTTTTATAAAAGGAGCTGAGTTTCCTTTGATGTTTCACATATGGGGCTATTATATCCACTTGCTACAGCGCTTCATGATCTGTGGCTAATCTCTAAAGCTTTGGTGCATGCAATAATTATTATTATCGATGTCATTGCAGCAGAATAGAGAGGCCTTGCTCTGGTAAAGAGAGGCCAGAGACTGGCCATGCTTCTGGGAGCTCCCTTCCGAGCTTCTGTCCTATAAAGGACCAGTTAGAGAAGAATGAGCCCTTGGTGGGAGGGCCTCCAGAAAGGCCAGATGCTCTCCCGGTCCCAGATGACAACTTAGAACCTTTAATGAATTTTAATTTCCATGTAATCTTTATCCCCAAAAGGAAACCCTTTGAAACAAGGACATACATAGCTGATGACCAGTGAAATGTCATGGGAAAGGCCCTGGACATGAAAGCAGAAAACTGGATCTGGGCATCTGACTTTGACATTAGCTATCTTTTGTTGGGCAAGTCACCCTCTGAATTATCCAAACCCTAATTTCTTCCTCTATAAAATAAAACTAATAGTAATTTATACACAATTTTTCTCACAGGGATATTGTGAGGATTAAAAAATGTGGGAAATTATGTGTAAATAGGGTATGCTGGTAAATGTTTAACACCTGGCTCTCTGGGGGAAAAGTTGTGTCTATGTAACACTTTAAAGTTTGATATTCATTATTAGCATTTTATCTATCATGTTCTTTAACTATAGATATCAACAAAATGATAAATCAAGCCCTGACTTGTAGTTTGACTATTTTTGTTGTGTAAATAATCACCCTCAAAATTTGGTTCTCCTGAGCTGTATGAACTGGTCCCTTAAATATAAAGTCTTTTATAAATATCAGCTTTAGTCAATAGTCACTAAACATTTATTAAGTGCCTTCTAAGTGTCAGACATTATGTTAAGTGCTGAGGATAAAATAAGGAAAAGAAAAGCAATCCTTATCTGCAAGGAGCTTACAATCTAATGGGGGAAGGAAATTCAGTTTGGATGTAGGGACACAGTTGGGCCTGAAGTTTGTGGAGTTGAAACTGGCAGAACTGCTGGTAGAAAATGAAGTTTGATGGAAAATTCTGAACTCTTTATTTAAAAGGAGGCTTTGGGAGGAGTTCATTGATCTTCCCTCCAGTTCTCCAATCAAACCAGGGATGCAGTAGAGGATGATAACGATGTGTTCTGAATCAAATTTGAATCTGTCTCTTATTAACTGCTTCAGGGAAAGTTTGAAAAAAGCAGCTCTGATCAAGCTGGTGCTTTGTCTCAGGATGTGGGATAAATAGCATTTTAGTAGTGTAAGGTAGGGGCAAGAGTGTTGTGAAACGTTGGTTCAAATTCTGCCGTGGGTCAATGACCAAGTCAGTTAATGTCTTTGAGCCTTAGTTTCCTTATCTATAAAGTGAGGACATTAATGTCCTCAGTCCTTAAATCACAGGAGAATCACATGAGATGATGTCAGCAAAGAGCTTTGCCCTTCTTTGATGATGGAAATGTCAGTAAATATTATTAGAGGTTGGACAGATAGGTAGCTCAGTGGAGAGAATCAGGAAAGACTCATCTTCATAAGTTCAAGTCCAGTCTCAGATATTTACTTACTGTGTGACTCTGGGCAAGTCACTTAACTCTGTAAAAATGAATTGGAGAAGAACAAGTTATGGTATATGAATGTTATGGAATATTATTGTTCACCAGCATGATTTCAGAGAGGCCTGGAGAGATTACATGAACTGATGCTAAATGAAATGAGTACAACCAGGAGATCATTGTACACGGCAATAAGACTATACGATGATCAATTCTGATGGACATGCTCTTTTCAACAATGAGATGATTCAATCCATTTCCAATTGTTCAGTGATGAAGAGAGCCATCTACATGTAGAGAGAGAACCGTGGGATCTAAGGGTGGTTCACAACATAGGATTTTCACTCTTTCTGTTGCTTGCTTGTATTTTATTTTCTTTATCATTTTTTCCAGTTTGATTTGATTTTTCTTGTGCAGCAAAATAATTGTGTAAATATGTATGCATCTATTGGATTTAACGTACATTTCTACCATGTTTAACATATATCGGACTACTTGCCATCTAGGGAAAAAGGTAAGAGAAGGGGGGAAAATTGGAACACAAGGTTTTGCAAAGGTTAATGTTGAAGAATTATCCATGCATATGTTTTGAAACATAAAAAGATTTAAAAAATGAATTGGAGAAAAAAAAGGCAAATCACAATCTGCCAATAACATCCCAAATGGGGTCACAGAATCAGACATGATTGAAATGAATGAACAAAAATTACTAGAGGCTACTAAGTGGTGCTGTACTTGAAATTAGGAAGAACTGAGTTCAAATCTGGCCTTTATTCACTTTCCAATCCTGGGCAAGTTACACTGCCTTTCTGTGCCTCAGTTTCCTTTTTTAAAAAATAAAATGGGGATAATAATAGCACTTATTACTCAGGGTTGTTGTGACTATCAAATGAGATCATGTCTTTGAGATACTTGGCAAACTTAAAGTAATATGTAGATGCTAGCTATGCGAGAGGAAGTGAAATTCCAGGACATTGGATATATCCATATTCTTTTTTTTTTAATTTTTATTTAATAATTACTTTATATTGACAGAATCCATGCCAGGGTAATTTTTTTTTACAACATTATCCTTTGCACTCGTTTCTGTTCCAATTTTTTTTCCCTCCCTCCCTCCACCCCGTCCCCTAGATGGCAAGCAGTCCTTTATATGTTGGATATGTTGCAGTGGATATATCCATATTCAAATGCAATTAATTACAAAAGCCATTAAAGGCAAGTACATTTGGTGTTTGAGTTTTTGTACTACTATTGAGCTCCTTTCAAGTATAATAGAAAGATGGTTGTAGTTTAATATCCTCTTTGCAGAACTGGGGGGAGAGAATGGTATACCAGATAACCCCAGAGCACTTTCACTGACAGGGAACTCTGGAGATATATAGTTTCCTTTTATTCTGTGAGGAAATGATAAACTCTCTGCCTTTGCTGTCATTTCACAATCACTACATAAAAACTTGGGGCTCCTTCCTCAGGCTATAGCTTTAGGGAAAAAATGTCTCTGTCCATGTTACATGGGTTTCCATCCTCAGAAGTGAGTCTTCAATGGCAGCAGACCCTGAGGACAGTTACTTTGGGTATTCCAAAGCCTATTTTGCTACAGCAGGATGTGGGCTAAACAGGCTGGCAAGTAGGAGGGACAGTTGTAATCAGGAAGCACTACTCACCCACCCACTCCACCAGCTCTGAATAGGCAGGTCCCGTGAAGAGCTGGGCCCTTCCAGTGCCACAGGTGAGATGCCATGGGAAGCTTGGAGCTGGTCCCCCTCAAGTGGTATATTTGATTTGGCCCTTTCCACTGGGACCCATGATAAAAGAATGCACAAGTCAAGGTTTCTTGTTGGGCTCCATGTGTTGACTTTCCATCCCTTTCCCACCATGAATGGGGCTGGAAGGCTGTGTCAGAGAAGATTGGTTTCTAAGCCATGAAAGAGTCATCCAGCAGACTTTAAAAGGAGTGACTGCCCTCGGAGGTACTTTCTCTTGTCCTGAGCTTGTGTCCTGAACCTCTCTCTTTCTAAGATTTGAAGGCACCATGTCATTCCTATCTGTCTTCCCTCCCCCCATAGAATGATGGCTATTTCCAATAGATAGCTAAAGTTTCACTCCAGGGTGAGATGGAGCCTGGGTTAGGGGCCCTTTATTATCTCTTTTCCTTTGTAGTTCTTTCCCTGACTAGGTGACCAAATAAAAGTCATGAAGAATGACCTTTTAGGGACTGGCTACTTGAGGAGTTATGGAGTGTCTGGGTTTTCTTGGTCACTGCCAAGAGCATGAAGAAGCCCCTGTATAGCATTTTAATGTTTTAAACATTGATACCATTGCAGAGTGTATTAGTAGTTATGTTATTGCTTCATGTTTAAGTCTTGTCCATGTGTGGTTGTGAATTATGTCTCTGTGTGTATGTTTGTGTGTTGGATATAAATAACTGTCCTTTTCCTGATCTATATTACAGAGTACCTTTCTGTGACAACTTTTAGGAGACCAAAAACATGAGCAAAACTTAAACAACCGTTTTCTAGCTCTTGGGCAGGAACATAAAGATCTAGAGACAATGAGAAAAGGGCCTGACATTCTATAGGGGTCAGGACTGAGACTACTCTGTACCCATGTTCTAAATTTAGGGACTCATAGCAATAGGGGACAAATACCTCAGTTCTTTTTGGACTAGAAGTGATACACAGGAATATGAAATCACTGTAGAGTCCAGTTGGGATTGAGCTGAGAGGTAAATTCTGTTCACTTGCCTGAATCCAGCCTTTTTCTGGTCCAGGCTCTCATCTATGGGAGAAGTCAATGCTCTCTTTCTAGTTCTATTCCCTTTTCCCCACAGCCCAAGTGAAATTTCTTTGTCTCTCCCTGGCTAAGTAGGGAGCAGAAATCCAATTTACCTAATATCCTCTCCTGGCCTCTCTTACCTAGGAATAAGAGCCAGCTCATACTGGCTCATGAGAACTGAAGGTAAAAATTCCAGTTTGAGTATTTACAACTCTAAAATTCACAAAAACCAGAAATTAAGGCTTGATTTACTATTTAGTTGATTGTCTAGACTTAAGAAAGTGATGAAGAAAATGCTAGTAGTGCAGATTAGACTTAAAAAGTGTGTTGTGTGTACATTTTTTTCTCTAGAAGAGTTGGTTATGAAACATTAATCAGCATACTCCTGCACTTATCCTAGAAGGTTTCTGTTTGTTGGGGGTATCAGTGAGAGCTCTTCCTTGCTTCCTCTCTTCCTCACCCCAGGTCCCACTGAATTTCCTCTCACACACTTATCTTTCCTTCTATTAGATCTTTTTTTATTTGATCAACTGATCTCTCCTTAGTGATCCTTTCTTGGATGATTGCAGACTCATTCCATAAATTCCAGTTGTATAGCATATGTAAGGAGAGATTTATTGGAAATATGATCATCTACTGATGAGAAATTAATCTATCCAACATTAAATTAACAACTCTTTATTGGGTTTTTATAGGTCCCCTGGACCAATGGTCTCCAAATTTTTTTTAACCATATATCCTTATAAGTGAAAAATAATTGAGCACACATCTTCATCTATATTGCTTATAAATTATATGCATGTTTCATTGTACTTATAATTATGTGCATTATAAAACTTATACAAAATAGAAATTAGGTAAAATGAGATAAATAATATTTGATTCCAGATTCAGTAGGGAGCCAATAGAGTTGATTGAGTAGAGGAGAGACATGATCAGATTCATGCTTTAGGAAAATCACTTGGGTGGTTGAGCAGATTAAAGAGAGGAGTCAGGGTAAACTGAAGAATTGAGAATGATACCATTAACCTGATTAACTAGAAAAATAGTGATGGCTTTAACAGAAACTGGAAAGTCTAGAAAAGACTAGAAAAGTGTTTTTTTGGGTGGGAAAGATAATGTTATCCATAAAATTATCCATGCCTATTTTATCCTATGTGACTGTCCCACAACAGTGTGTAACTCACTACAAGTAAAAATGGGGGAGTGGGAGAACATAGCCCACCACCCAGGCATACAAAACCCTCTTTCAAAGGGTACCTAATGACATAGGGGGCCAGGCTATGGGAACAAATCAGGAGACTGAGGAAGTTGTGGTTAGATTATAACTGATTAATGTTGAACAGCTTCATCTAAAAATGTACTCATATTTTAAGTTTAATCTTCATTATTAACATTTTCTCCATCACTTTCTTGTCTAAATCAACAAAACAACAAATCAAGTCCTGATTTGTAGCCTTTGCTGATTTCCCAAAATGTAAATGCTCACTCTAAAAATTGAACAATTGCCTCTCAGCCAATTTTACAATTGATTCTCAAGCTGGTTCCAGCACACTCTGCCACTCTAAGAGGTTGCAAAAGAAAGGGAGAAGATGGGAACTTGCATGGCCACTAGAAAAGCAATATGAGGAAGTGGACTAGAGGAGTATTGGGCAATAATAAGTGAAGGAGGCTGATTTGTGTTAGAGATTAGCCCTGCGATTAGTTATGGCAAAAAGAGTGAAAGAATGGATGAATGAAAAAGCTTTTATTAAACACTATTTGTGAAACATAGTACTAGGTATCAGGGGTTCAAATCCAAAAACCCTCAAGGAATTTACATTCTTATGGGGGAGACAACACATGAGGTGGGGTGGTATCCAGAGAAGGGTATTATAGTTTGGAAAGCTACAGGAATAGATCCATAGGGAAATAGCTTGACAAACACTTTCCAGGAGCCAGCGCAGTTATTGCTTTGAGTGTGGTTCCAGTATTTGATAGTGGGGGAGCAGGACAAGTGGAAAGGGAAGGAGAGCACTATGGGGAGTATACTTACCTTCACTTGGGGACCTGCTACAACCTATTAGGGATGGGAGATCCCCCTTCCTTAGAACTCCTAACAAGGGTCCTCAAACTTTTTAAATAAGGGGCCAGTTCACTATCCCTCAGACTGTTGGAGGGCTGGATTATAGTAAAAACAAAAACTTTGTTTTGTGGGCCTTTAAATAATGAAACTTCATAGCCCTGGGTGAGGGGGATAATCGTCCTCAGCTGCCGCATCTGGCCAGTGGGCCGTAATTTAAGGACCCCTGTATTAACCTCCTATCATCCATACCCACCTTCCAGTCTTTCATCTCCAATCTATCCTTTAGAATATACGGGATTTCCAGCCCTATTCTTCTTCCTGTCATCCATCTGTCCCTTCATAGTTCTAGGACTAGTTTTCTTTGGCCTACACTGAGTCATGTCAATCCTCTGTTCAGAATTTTGTCCCCTACTGAGTTCAGTTCAATGACCTCCTCTCCCATCTCAAGTCCTCCAGACTTGGGTTTTTTCTTTTTTTGCTAGAACTAATGTTCTTTGTACTGCACCACACTCTCTCCCTCAAACATGACACTAATAGCTATCTTTGGGCCCTGAGTGGTTAGAACCCTAACTGGCAGTGAGCAAGCAGGGGACTGGTCCATGGCTCTCTATTTGTGGATTCTCAGAACCATGCTCTTTCTCTTTCCTTCTCTTTCCCCCTTTCAAATAACAGTTCTCTCAGCAGACCTGGTTTTCTATCTTGAGTCTCCTCAATTACCTCATTTCCTAGCCGTTGAGAATCTCTCCTTTTCTCCTGCAGACTTTCCCCACCAGCCTGGCCATGCCCACTTAAGCTGAGCCTCATACTGTTAAGCTTTAAGACCTCCCCAGCAGTCGACAGTTGGCTTATTTTCTTAAGAATCCTAGGCTGAGTGGCTGCCTCCTCCTTTCGGCCAGAGAAGAAGCTGTCTAACTTGATTTAACAAAGCAGGGAAACAAGTCAGTCAGTGCTATCTTGATTGGAAACATATTCGAAGAATGATTAGCCGACTGAACTCACTTCCTAATTATTTCCCACGGTGAATGACTCTTGCACATCAGCCCCATTTTTACGAGCGTTCCCTGATTCAAATTGATAACAGAGGGTGAGCTGGGAAGCCTCGCTTCCTCTCATTTGGACACTTTGTGCTGAGAAACATCGAGAGATTAGGATGACTTTTATACTTACGGCTATTCTATTAATATTTAATTGATGCCTCCTGAGCTGGCTGGCTTCCCTCTGGTGCTCTCCAACTTCATACAGGCAAAGCCTGAGGTGCTCTTGGTTAGTGGGGAAGGCTCCAAAAGGCCAAGCAGATTCATGGTTGCTTCGCCTCTCCCAGTCCCTATATTCTCCATGTCTATACGAAATGAGCAGGGTTGGCAAAGAGATAGAAACTTGGAATATAGAACAGAGAATGTGGGAACTGAAAGGGACCTTAGTCCAGGGGTCCTCAAACTATGGCCCGCGAGCCAGATGCAGCAGCTGAGGACGTTTATCCCCCTCACCCAGGGCTATGAAGTTTCTTTATTTAAGGCCCACAAAACAAAGTTTTTGTTTTTATTATAGTCCGGCCCTCCAACAGTCTGAGGGACAGTGAACTGGCCCTGTATTTAAAAAGTTTGAGGACCCCTGTAGGCTTAGACTATGTAACATAAAATGTTAGACCTAAAATAGTCTTAATTATGGAATTCAGCATATTAGAGCTAAAAGGAACCTTCCAAGACAAAATATAGGTTGTTGGAGATAGAATAGGCTGAAGTAATGGAATAAAAACTTCAGAACACAACACGAAATATTAGAGCTGGAAGAGACTTAAATACAGAGTATAAAATATGGCTGGAAGGAGCCTTAGAACACAGAGTGTTGGAGCTGGAGGGGTTGGTAGGAGTCATTTAGACCAACTCCTTCAATTTACAGAGGAGAAAACAGGCCCAGGTAAATTAAGTGACATGGTTGCAGTTAGTGCTGTATAATTTATGCCTCGCTGGTACTTTAATTAGTGAAACTCAGGGGAGCCGTGAGACCTGCTCTGTGGGTGATTCTGCTGCCTTTTTCAGTATATGGAGGCACTATCTAACTAGGACATTATCTAATTAGGTCATTCATAGAAAAGAAAGGGTGGTGTCTACTGCCTGTAGATGTAGAACTGGGCTCAGCTCTATTGACTTTGGGTAGCATTGGATTGAAGAGAGGAAGTGATCCAAGTAAGCCTCTGGGCCCTGGAGACAGAAATATATCCTAACTCCTCAAATAGAAGACTATCTATAATGTCCATCAGTGAACCAAATGAGTGATCTGGGAAGTCTTTTCTTCTGGGGGACATTTCTATGGGCTTTGTCCATTCATTGTAAAGAAATTGTAGATGATGGCTCAGGGTATGTCATTATAATCCAGGCTTCAGGAAAGGCATTTGAGCTGAGGCTGCATCCCATCCCTCCTGGATAGTGTTGGAGAGCTCCAGACATTCAGAACTTCTGCCTACTCTAGTTTGGTTGTAGGTTGTTACTGTTGAAAAGTATAAGTCATGTCCAACTTTTCATGACCCCATTTGGGTTTTTCTTGACAAAGATACTGGAATGATTTGTCATTGCCTTCTCCAGTCCATTTTACAGGGTTAAGTAACTTGTCACACAGATGGTAAGTGTCTAAGGTCAGATTTGAACTCAGGAAAATGAGTCTGTACCATCTTGGTTGTAGGTATAATCTGGCCATTTGGCCACTAGTGCTGAATGAAATTTATACCTTCTCAAAGTTCGGATCATTAGAAATTAAGTATTCTTGACAAGACAAAGAAATAGTGGAAAGGCTGAATTTATGAGATGTGGTCCTTTCGTTAGCAAAGCTGGGTGTTTTGATTAGAGAAGTTTCAGGAGAATTTAAGGACAGAGGATGAAGGATTTAAATAAAAAGCTCTTTAGAATCTAAGATATTCCTAGCCTCCAGGAGAGGTCTGAGAAAGTAGGTGATTCAACAGCAGCCCGAGTCTTCTCTTGTGCCTTTTAAACTGAAACAATTCATCATTTATCTACTAACCTGACCTACCCTGCCTGGCCATCCGCCTCTGACTGTCTCCCCCTTATCATCAGTCTTCTCTGGCAGAAGCATTATCTCTGGATAGTTGGGGAGCTCAAAGAAGAATTTTAATGTCTTGGGGGCTTGCAAACAGGTCCCTTGCTTCCTCTTCACTGGGGCTGTCACCTTCGGAGGATAGCTTCGAAGTCTTGCACCTAGAATCCTGACAAGTGGGATTCCTATTTTATCAAATTCATGATAACCAGAAGACTCTGGGAGATTTCGCTGAGTAAGAAATTAATAACACGGCCTTAGGAGAGGTCAAAGATGATTCCTTGTTCTTTTTTTCCCTTCAGATTAGGGATTAACTAAAGTGGCCAGAAAAATCAGTTGGCTACCCAATAAGATCGAATTCAAGGTGGAGTTCAAAGCGCTCTGCAAAGTAACTTCATGCTCTTTTTAGCCTTATTTGTATTAATGCTAGTACCTAAAACTAGGATATTTTGTGCCTGAAATAAGGACCCAAAAGTAGGATTTAGAAATTTTTGATTCAAGGACAAGCGATAGTGTGGATGGAGAGCCATGGAGGGATGGGCAGATACTACCTCATGGGGTTGACAGACTCATGTTCATCACCCTTAGTGGGCAGAAACTCTAGGACAAATAGAAGCCATTGCTAGGGAGGATTGATAGGGAGAGGAAGGATGACATCAGGTAGTTTCTGGTCCAATTGTTTCTTCACTTTTGGTGAGATCTTATTAATAAAGTTGGGGTAACCCGCACATCAAACAAAGAAATACTAGGGGGGAAGGAGCTGAAAGAGGACTTGAAGGCACTTCTCCATATCTAGATGATCATAGTAGGATATCAAAGTTGAATGATCTGGTCCAATTCCTTGATTTTACAGAGGGGTAAACTGAGGACTCAAAGGGGGAAAGTGGTTTTTCACACAGTAAGGCTAATTCAAGCCTTACAGAAATTAGGCTGAACTGATGGATAGCCAAATAGAGCTCAAATCTTGCAAACGGAGAAACAAACCTTAGTGACCATTTAATAAGTTATTCCTTTAATAAACAGAATCCCAGAGGATGGTTAGAGGAGGAAATAGAATCTAGGTATTCTGACCTCCAGTCCATCATTTTTTTAAAGCAAGGTTGATGAAATTTGAATTTTTAATATTAAGGCTTGGAAACGTTGTCATCTGGTTTAACTCAGAACAAGAAAATGAGTCTGAGAAGAGGAATGATCTTGATTTTTACTGGGAATCCTCTAGGCTCAAGCTTATCACACTAAAAAAGGCAGCCCAGTCACTTTACTGCAATTCCTCCTCCCCAACCCCTCTGCCTTTCCTCTTCTCTTTTTGGACCTGGTCTGTGGTTTTCAACAATAAAGCTCTGCAGCTCCCCTCCCATCCCCATTCTCTGTCCAACCCACCTCAGAACATTGCCAATCACAGCAAGACCCACAGTGCAGTCATTCCCCTCTCTAGTGCCCAAGCCTCTAGTACTCCTTTATTTCTATTCTGCTACATCCTCCCTGTGTTCTGTTCCAAAGACAGTAAATCATCTCTGTCTTCTTTCCTTAAAAGAATGTTCGAGCCCTTGGGTCACCTTTTAATTTCCCTTTTTGATGTACTTTTCCTTCCAGTTGATAAGGTCCCTTGTTTGAAGTCTACTATTCCCCTTCATACCCTAAATTCCAACCAAATGGAACTAATCTGTGTTCTTGCCTTGCATCCTCCCTTGGGTCTTTGCAGCTCACACCCTATGTTTGCACTGGATTCCCTACTCTTCATTGCAGACCCAACCAGCCAGCCATGTCCTCCTCCAGGAATTCTTCTTGTCCCTCAGCCATGAAATAATCTCTTGGATTCTCACATTCCTGATAGTACTTTGTCTGAATTTATTGATCACTTCCCAATCTTAGGCCCTATGTCTTGATTATGTGCTATAAGTGTATTTTGATTGTAAGTGCCTGAAAGAGCAGCTCCGTGTCCCATGTATCTTTTTACTTGCTGGTCTTGGTACAATGCCCTTGTATATACACTATGGTCACTTAATGATTTTTTTGAAGAATGAATGATGTCCACTATCAACTAAAGAAAGGAAATGCTTTACATATTGGAAATAGGAAGATAAAATATAACTTCCCTTGAAAAATATTCCCTCCCCACCATCTCATGGTCTTCTCTGACATATTGTCAAGTTGAAGGTCAAATTTAGCCTTTGAAAATAACATCATATAAATGTGGTAATAAGTTGGACCCCACAAAGATTCACAGTTGATTTGTAGTAGATCTTCTATGACTCTTGGACAGCTCTTCTCTGTTCCTGTTTCTCCAATGCCCAAATTGTAGGATGGCTATCAGAGGGTTACTTATTCACTCTCATTCATTTGGTGAATATGTTGATTTCACAATATGGTACATTGCACTGGAAACAAAACTCCACACCTGCCAGGGATTAGAACCATTGCTCAGCCCGGCTGGCTGCTAATTTGTGTTTTGTTTAAATGAAGAACATCTTGCTCCAATGGAAAAAAAAGTCACATCTTGCCTTCCCCCCCCCCCCCCATTTAGTTCAGACTCATTATTTCATGTATGTATGGAGTTTCCTTGTTGAAGAAACTCTTTCCCAACTTAGCTTGGCAAGTCTTCTGCAAATTGTAATCTTAAAGACTTTTCTGGGGACCCAGAGAAATTGAGTGATTTTCTTAGGATCCCTCAGCCTAATAAATCAGAGGCCAGATTTAAAATTATTCCTTTTTGCCCAAGACATTTCTACACAACCCTGCATATATAGGTATAAAATAGGTATACAAAGCAAACATTTACTGATAATTAATAAATTTGTGATCCCCACATTCAATTATGCAATCCCATAGATGCAGAACTTAAGCAGCTTTGATTTAAATCACAATAGACCCAGATGTAACAACCGTGGGGCTGCAGATGCTACACTACATCTGGAGCAGGAAGACCAGATACAAACTCTGCTTTTGTGCACTTGTTTACTTTTCAACCTTGAGCAAGACATTTTATCTCTGAGTCTTTAGCAGCATTAGCATCTATTATTTGATTAGTACAGTGGAAACTACTCTAGACTGGAACTCTGGAGACTTCAATCAATCAAGAATTTATCCACCCTACTCTGTGCAAGACATTGGCTAGATTCTGGGAATAGCATTGCTCTAAGTAACTCTGAGGAAGTCATTCTTTCTTATCTGTAGCTGTATTTCATATCCTCGTCTGTGACATAAGGGATTTATGCCAGACCCCTTTGAAGAAAGCTTTCAGCTCAAGCACCTCAGAAGACCAAGCTAAGCCAGGCTTCTAAGCAGGATGCCTTCCCCAAGAAAGATAGATGCAATCCAGTTTAGACAAGAAACCTGTCTTTATGTGTAAAATGGAAATAATAGTACTGTTCAGGTTGACTCACAGGATGGTTATCAGGGTGAAATGTTTAAATATAACTCCAAAAAACTATGTAAAATGACAGCTATCGGATCATTAGTATCCAACTCCTCCAGGGGAGTGTTAGTATATGTTTAACAACCAACTCTCCCAATCTCAGGCCATACTTTTAAATTTAATCTGAATGATTAACATTTTCTCTATAACTTCCTTAATTAAATATAGGAGTAAATGCTCATGTTGAAAATTTAAATAATTCCCTTGGAGAATCAGTAAAATTTGAATCTTTATTCCTCTCAAGGTCATCATTAGTGCCAGGGTTTTTAAAAATTGTTTTATGTTCATTTTTACATGTCAATTTTTAAGAACACATTTCCTTATGAATCATGTTGGGAGATAAAAATCAGAACAAAAGGGAAAAACCACAAGACAAAAAAAATCAGAAGGAAAAAAATTGAACATAGCATGTGTTGATTTATATTCAATCTCCATAGTTCTCTCTCTAGATGCAGATGGCGTTTTCCATCCAAAGTTTATTGGGATTGCCTTGGATCACTGAACTGCTGAGAAGAACCATGTTTTTCATAATTAATCATTGAATAATCTTGCTCTTATTGCATATAATATCTTCCTGGTTCCTGGTTTTGCTTGTTTCTCTCAGCATCAGTTTGTATAAATCTTTCCAGGCTTTTCTAAAATCTAGCTGTTCACATAATAATATGCTTTCATATACCATAACTTATTCAGCCATTCCCCAATTGATGAGTATCTATTTATTTTCCAGTTCTTTGCCACCACAAAACCCTACATTTTTGCACATATGGGTCCTTTCCCCTCCTTTACAATTTCCTTGGGCCCCAGTATCCTCATAGATCCAGTAATCTAGTGCCAGGGTTTTAATGGCCTAAAGGAGGTTCTCATAATTGCTTAGGGTCTATGAAAAAGTGCTCACCTTCCAAATGGTAACTACTTAGGAAGAACCACAAAGTTTGAGGAATGGACAGGAAAAAAGACAGTAAAACAGCAGAAAGAGGTCATTCAGTCCCCTTCTGCCTGCCGGTTTTTTCCCTCTGATGTGATCCATTCCTGAGTATCCAGTGTATACACACAGGTTCCCTGTCTAAATTGGACTGTATCCATTTTTCTTAGGGAAAGCATCCTGCTTAGGTGCTTGGTATAACTTGGTCTTCTAGGGTTCTTAAAAGGAGTCTGACACAAATCCCTCATTTCACAGATGAGGATAGGAAATACAGATACAGATGAGGAAGACTGACTTCCTCAGAGTCACTCAGAGCAATGCTATTCTCAGAAACTTGCCAATGCTTAGCACAGAGTAGGTTAAATAAATTCTTGATTGATTGAAGTCTCCGAAGTCCCAGTCTAGAGTAGTTTCCACTATACTAATCAGATAATAGATGCTAATTCTGCTAAAGGCTTTGTGTTACTACCTTTTAAAAGGGACATTCATTCAAATCCTTTCATCAAAAAAGTGACTAATGGGAGAATTTCAGCCTTGTGGACATGGTGACCTTATTTTCTTAAGTAAAAATATGGCTTTATGATCTGACAAATTAAATTCCTTTTTTTGGTGCAAAATGTCATTTTAATGACACTTTCTTTTAATCAAATAATGATAATCACAGAAAATATATGTGGTCTCTGACTTCATAAATGGGTATTGGGGAAATGAAAGCAGACTTCTTTTCCAATATTCCTAAAATCATACCATGTAGACAGCTGCCTACTTTATCACCTCATCCAGCCAGCTATTCTGGGCCTACCACAGTGCTTTTGGCAGGGAAGGGCATGGTTTTTCATTAGACTGAGAATGACGAAATCTTAAGGTGGGAAAGGAGCTTAGTTAGGATCAACTAGTTAAACTTTCTTCTCTGTGCAGAAAGTCCTCCTCTGTATCATTCCTTTCTAATTCCAGAGAACTAAATGGTCATCTAAGTGTCTATTGACTATGGAAAACTAACTTGGAAAGCTAACTTTATCCCAAGGCAAGCAGTCCTTTTTGGGGAAAACTTTTAGGAAGCTTTTCCTTTTCCTTTTCTTGTTCTGATGTGTCTGATTCTTTATGACTCCATTTTTTGGGGGGTGTTTTCTTGGCAAAGAAACTAGAGTGGCTTATTTCCTTCTTCAGCTCATTTTATAGATGAGGAAAGTGAGGCAAACAGGGTTTAGTGGCTTACCCAGGGCACACAACTAATAAGTTTCTGAGGCTGCATTTGAATCCAGATCTTTTAACTCCAGGCCTGGTGCTACACCTCCTAGTTGTCCCATTCCTTCTATTTAGCATTCCTAATTTCACCATAGGAGAAAGTCAATCCCATCTTTCTTCTTTTACCCCTTCCTACTCCTCCCTAGCTTCTCTGAAACCTGTCAAAGTTTCTTTTCCAGGTCACTTCCCTGTTCTTTCACTTTATATATTGAATACATGATTTCCAGACTCCTCACAAGTCAGATCACCCTCTTTTCTAGGAGTTCTTGACTTTTTCTGTGTCATGGACCTCTTTGGCTATCTGGTGAAGCCTTTGAATTCCTTATAGCTAATATTTACATAATAGCTAACATTTATATAACATTGTAAGGTTTGCAAAACATTTTTTACAAGCATTATTCAATTTTTTCCTCACAACAATCCTGTTAGGTAGATGTTATTATTTTCATTTACAGGTAAGGAAACTGAGGCACAGAGAGATTAAGTAACTTGCCCAGGATCACACAACTAGAAAGTACTTGAGGCTAGATTTGAATTCAGGCCATTTTGACTCTAGGCACAATGCTCTTTTCACTGTACTACCTGGTCATCTCTTTTCAGGATGTTTTAAAATGCATAATAGAATTACAAAGGAAACCAATTATAATGAAATATAGAGACAATTTTTTTTCCCATCCAAGTTAAAAACCTACCCTTGCTTAAAAGAAAAAAAAAATCTGTCCATGAATATCAAGTTAAGATGCACTTAAGATGCACTTCAGTTTGTTCATGTTTTCTTTAGGTGTGGGGTCCAGAATTGTACATAATCTTCCAAATGTGGCCTGACATGGAGACAAGTTCCTAATCAGACATATGATCTCCTTGGATAGATCCTGATTTATTTGAATGGTGAACCTGAGCAGAGGGCAAATCTATCCAAAAGCTCTATCCATCAAGCAATGTGACTGTCTGTCAGGCTAAATCACCCTGGATCCTCCCTTTTCAATAAAACAAACAAAAGCAAATGATAGTTGTCAACTGTAAGCTGACACAAATGTAAAGCGATTGGGAAGGAAAATTCTGAACGTTGAATGCTTATGTCTGAGCCAACTTATCCAAAAAGATGGGCATTTTGTACAGACTTATCTCTAAGCTCTCATGGTGCTTTCATTCACAAGTGTTTCCCTCACTCAGAGTAGATTTCTTTACCTCCAATCAGAATAATATCTTACTAAGTTTGGGGGTGAGTAGGGAGAGAGCACTGTTCTTGTGAAGAATCTTAGGATCTAAGAGTAGGAGGAGCTTACATCTAGTTTGGGACTATGGAACAGTGGATAGAATGCCAATCCTAGGGTCCGAAAGACCTGAGTTCAAATCCAGCTTCAGACACTTACGAGCGAGGTAATTCTAGGCAAGTCACTTACCCTTCTTTGCCTCAATTTCCTCATCTGTAAAATAAACTGGAGAAGGAAATGGCAAACCACTCCAGTATCTTTGCCAAGAAAACCCCAAGAGGAGTTACAAAGAGTCATTTAAGCTGAGATGTGTGAACAACAGTATTTTATCCAATTTCTACCCAAAGTAGGAATATCTTTTTCAACATTCCCAAGCAATTTTCATTTGAAGGGCTCCAAATGAAAAGGAACATACTATTCCTTGAGGCATTCCATTCCATTTGAGACTCTCTCTTTCTTTTTCTGTCTCTCCCTCTCTCTGTCATTTATTCACTCTTGCTATTACTTTTTCTTATATCTAATAATATCGTCTCTAGTATTTATGAAATCACCTCATGTTGACAGCTGTCTACTTTGTGAATTCAGAGAGTAATCTTAGTGTTTGATGAGAGCTTGGCCAACTAGTATAATCTTACACTCAGTACAGGATATCCCATACCAGGGCTTCTTAAACTTTTTATAACGTTAAAGAGGTGAACAGAATTTTAGAAAAGTTAGTTATGATTGACTTTTGGAGAAAATTGAATGCACATAGAATATACCTTTTTCTCAGTGGAACATGGCACCTACACAAAAACTGATCATGTATCAGGGCATAAAAACCTCACAATCAATTGCAGAAAGGCAGAAATTGTAAATGCACCCTTTTCAGATCTTGATGTAAAAAAATTACGTATAATAAAGGCCTATGGGAAAATAGATAAAAAATTAATTGGATACTAAGTAATCATAGAAATCATAGAAACAATTGATTATTTCATCTGAGAGAATGACAATAAAGAGATAACACACCAAAAGTTATGAGATGCAGCCAAAGGAGTTCTTAGGGAAAATTTTATATCACTAGATATTTAGGATATTTAGAGGAAGAGATTAATGAATTGGTCATGCAACTAAAAAAAGCTAGAAAAAGGTTAAATTAAAAATCCCAATTAAATACCAAATGAGAAATTCTGAAAATCAAAGGATTAATAAAATTTAAAGAAAACTATTGAACTAATAAACAAAACCTAGAGTTAGTTTATGTTTTTTTAAAAAAATTTTTCCCAAGGCAATTGGGGTTAAGTGACTTGTCCAGAGTCACACAGTTGGTAAGTAAGTGTCTGAGGCCAGATTTAAACTGAGATTCTCCTGACTCCAGGGGTGGTACTCTATTCATTACACCATCTAGCTGCCCCAGTTTTATGAAAATAACAACAACAACAAAACAGATAAAACTTTGGTTAATTTGATTATAAAAAGGAAAGAAGAAAACCAATTTACAGTATCAAAAATGAAGAGTTTGACCTTACCACCAATGGGGAGGAAATTAAAACAATAATGAGAAACTATTTTGTCCAAATGTATGCCAATAAATCTGATAATCCAAATAAAATGGATGAGTAATTTACAAAATATAGATTTTCTAGATTAACAGATGAGAAAATAAATTACTTAAATAATCCCATTTTAGGAAAAAGAAACTGACATTTCCATATGTTGCCAACAAAATCCAGCAGCAAGAGATAGAAAGGGAAATCCCATTTAAAATAACTGTAGATAATACAAAGTACCTGTCTTGGCAGGTAGACAGACAAAGCCAGGAACTATATGAATATAATTACAAACACTTTTCACACAAAGTTCATTCTCAACAATTGGAAGAATAGCAAGTGCTCATGTGTAGGATGAGATAATATAATAAAAATGACAGTTCTATCTAAATTGACTTAGTTATTCAGTACCATACCAATCAAATTATCAAAAATTACTTTATAGAGGTAAAGAAAATAAGAGTACTCATCTGGAAGAACAAAAGGCCAAGAATTTCCAGGGAATTAACCAAAAAAATGCAAAGGAAAGGAATCTACCTGTATCAGGCAAAAAATTATATTATAAGCAGTGGTCATCAAAACCATTTGGTATTGGCTAAAAAATAAAGTAATTGATCAGTGAAATAGGTTAGGTTCACAAAACATCACAATCAATTACACTAGTAATCTAGTGTTTGATAAACCCAATGACTCCAGCTTCTAGGACAAGAACTCATTATTTGACAAAAATTGTTGGGAATACTGGAAAATAGGATGGTGGCACCTAGATATTGACCAGCATCTAACATCCTATACCAAGATAATGTTGAAATGGGTTTATGATTTAGACATGAAAAGTGATACCATAAGCAAATTCAAAGAACAAGGGATAGTGTACCTCTCAGATTTATGAAGAAGAAAGAAATTTATGGCCAAAGAAGAACTAGACAATATCATGAAATGTAAAATGGATAATTTTGATTATATTAAATTATATAAATTATATTAAATCATATAAGTTTTTCTGCAAACCAATATAGCCAAGATTAGAAGGAAAGCAGAAAACTGGGGAAAATTTTTTTATATTCAGTATTTCTGATAATGGTATTATTCCTAAAATATATAGAAAACTGACTCAAATTTATAAGGATACAAGGCATTCCCTAAATGACAAATGATCAAAGGATATGAACAATTTTTAGAAGAAGAAATTAAAACCATTTCTAATCATATGAAAAATGCTATAAATCACTATTGATTAGAGAAATGCAAATTAAGTCAACTCTTATATACTACTTCACAACTCTTCATACTTTGACTAAGATGGCAGGAAAAGAAAATAATAAATGTTGGAGGGAATGTGGAAGAACTAGAACACTGATGCATTGTTGGTGGAGTTGTGAACTGATCCAACCATTCTAGAGAGCAATTTGGAACTATGTCCAAAGGGCTATCAAACTGCAAACCCCCTGATCCAGCAGTGTCTCTATTGGGTCTGTATCCCAAAGATATCATAAAAAAGGAAAAGGATCCACATGTGCAAACATGTTTGTAGCAGCCCTTTTTGTAGTGACAAGGTACTGGAAATTGACTGGATGTTCATCAATTGAGGAATGGCTAAGTAACTTATGATATATGAATGTAATAGATTATTATTGTTCTACAAAAAATGAAGAGCAGGATGACTTCAGAAAAGCCTGGTAAGAACTGATACTAAGTGAAATGAATAGAACCAAGAGAACATTGTACACAGCAATAAGATGATTATGTGATGATCAACTGTAGAGGGCCAGGAAGTAAGAATCCATTCCAGTCTTGAATCTTCAATAACTTGGCTCACCAAAACTCCCTTTTGGGATTTTAATAGCAGAGAAATACTTGTTAATATGTGATTAAAAATCTAGCTACTGACGCAAAATGTAAAACTACTATACAATGGCTCAAAGGCTTACCTTTGATCTTAGGACAAAAAAAGCAGCTTACATTGGAGACTAAAGGCATTTGGGAAAAAGGTACTTGAGCATGTCGATAAGTTTACTATTTACATCTCTGTCTAACCAAGATTAGGGCATAATCATTTACATTGTGCTTCTTAGGAAAGGTATTGGGACATCAAAGAGTGTATTTTGTATTAAGCCTATAAGCATTGGAAATATATATATTTGTCTCTCTGATCAATAAAATTTGAAGAATTCATATTTTGAATTGAATTGAATTGAAGAATTCTCTACCTGGTCCCAGAATATTTCCACACCCTTTATTCACCACAGGAGCTGGACTCCAACAATCAACTGTGATGGCTTGGCTCTTCTCAACAATATGGTAATTGAAAGTAATTCCAGAGAGAGAACTATGGAGACTGAATGGGGATCAAAGCATAATATTTTCACCTTTTTGTTGTTTGCTTTTTCTTTCTTTTTTTTTCCTTTCAGCTTTTGATCTGATTTTTCTTGCACAGCATGAGGAATATGGAAATATGTTTAGGGGAATTGCTCATGTTTAAACTATATTAGATTACTTACTATCTATAGGAGGAGGTGGAGGAAGAAAGGGAGAAAAATTTGGAACACCTTTTGCAAAGGTGAATGGTGAAAACTGTCTTTGCATGTATTTGGAAAAATTTGGGGAGAAAAAAGTTATTAAAAAACCTACTTGCTGCCTCTTTGAACCCTGAGATTTTTTTTGTATGATCCTGGTTATATTGGTATGTAAAATAGGGATTTAAATAAAAAATATGATAATCATAATTTCATGGTTCCCACATTCAGTTACACAACCCCATGTAGGATTGTGATGCAGAGTTTAAGAAGCCTTGCTCTATATGACTCCTCTTTTTATATCTTGCACTTCTGGCCCCAGACCATAAAACGATTATGGCCCTCTCAAATACTTCACGTACTTCTCAAGGGCATGTGACTTCTCATCAGACTCCCATAATGTCCTGGGTCACTTCCCCACACTTTGCATAGCTGTCTGACTTCCCTTACTGTATGACCCTTGGGAATCAAGTCCCACAGCTCAGCCAGGCTGTCAACTCCGGGAAGAGACATGTCCCTAGTGGTCTGATATAGAGCTTAAGACCTTTTATTGAAGAGTGTAAGTTACTCACATAGGGCTCATGCCCAAGGACTGAATGACAGCTTCAGGAATGAATATGGTTCCACTGAAGAAAGGACCATGTGGTCTCCAGTTTGTTTCTAACATACTTGCACATACCATGTGGGGACTCAATAAATGCTAAAGGCCAATGGTGCTGATGATTTATTGTCTCAGTAAGCTTTTGGTGTGTTGGTGTTTTGTTATCATGAAGCGTTTATCATTGTATCATTACTAGGATATCTAGGAAAGCAGCACAAAGGACGACCCCCAATGACTAGTCCATGGATAGACTCTAATCGTTAACTTCTCCATCCCTTTTTCCCTAGCCTGGGACCCCGGCAGGGAAATGGCATTTGGAGGAGGAATATCCATCAGGAACTCTTCACTCCTGAGGCTATACCAGGCTAGGTCTTTTCCACTGCTGGAGGTCACCGTGTTTGGTTTTTGCTACTGATGCAGCCTACTATTGACCATTTTCTTTACTGACATTGCTTGATGTGGATAGATCTTCAAGTCCAGATAGAAAGGAAGCTTGCTACGGACTGACATTGCTGCTAGCGATGTTCATTAGGGGAGGAAGGTCCTCACTACAGGATTTGCTATCTGTGACCAGCCTGGGCTCAGCTTGGTCTTTTATGCTAGACATTATGGACGGGTCATGGGCCTGTGTGAGGCTGGGAGCTGTCCAGCGCCTGGAGATGCTTGGGACCAGTAATCCTGTGGCTGGATCCTTTGTGTGTCCTGAGGCGCTTAGTCCCAGAGAGTTAAGCGCACTTGGAACTGCTGGTCACCAGGTTGTTTTTACTCTTGTCTGGGCAAACAGGCTTGTTGTCATCCCCGCTGGTGGCAGTGGCCTGCCGAGTCTGGCTGCCGTGAGTGCTGACGGACCAGTTAGAGTGATTGCTGTCTGTTGGGCTGGACCAGTGACTGCCAAAACTGCTTCCACTGGTGCTCTTAAGGCCTGCGCTTTCCTTCATGCTGCTTGTCCAGCTGGTCCGGCTGCTGCCGGTGTGAGTAGCCCACCTGCTGGAGAGTTCACTGGCATGACTTCTAGGCAAGCTGATCTTGCTACTGTTGGGCAAATTGGTCCAGCTTCTGTCTGTTAGAGTGGCTTGATTTTTCTTTGCTGTGTTAGTCTGGCTTTTATTGCTCTGGCTCAACCGTACAGTGCTAGAAGGGGTAGCCTGTTGGCTGCCTGACAGCCTGGGGCTCTTGTCCTCCACGCTGATCTAAAGGGGCCTGCTCAGCTGTATTGACTGACTGCCGCTAAGATTGCTCTTTGTGGCCACACGCGTGTCCCTTCTGTCCCCTAGGCCCACTGATGGGTTTTGGTTACTGCTTGGCCTGTCACTGATATCTCTCTCAAGTTTCAACAGCAAAGCCTTTCCTGTTGGAAGATACGTCTAAGGTAGGGGTGTAGATTTTGATTTGTTCTGGAGAGTAGCCTCTTAACAGTATGAGCCCAGAGATGTGGATTTGGTCCCTACCTCTTTGTTGGAGTCTGGGGGAACAATCTACCTTGGGTCTTTGGATAGATGGGTAATTCCTTGGGGAAAGGTGGTCAGATTGACCCCAGGTACATGAACTTTTGGGGGGTAATGTGCCAAAGCCCTGACTCTTTGCCAGAGGCAACATTTCTAACCTTTTAAAAAATAAGTCCCTCTGATTGGCTGAACTGGTTCCCATGGTGACCTGGTTTGTGAGGTAGAACGGAAAGAAGAATGTTGCTAAGGGGCAGTAGCTCATAAAGAATGTGCTTGTGTTGGGGTCTTTGGCAAAGAGGAGATGGTAGGGAGGCTGAAGATCTCATAAAGAATTACTCTCTTTCTGCTTTTATAGGGCTGGCAGTTTGGGGTGCTTAAAAGGGCCATGGGAGGGTACTAATGAATATCTATCTTTGGTCATGAGTTAATATTTTTAGTGTTGGAAGAGACTTTAGGGACCAACCTCTTCATTTTACAGTTGAGCAAACTGAGGCACTTAGGGATTAAGGTACTTGCAGGTAAGTATTTGGGACAGGTTTTGAACTGAGGTCTTCCTGATTATAAAGCTAGTACTCTATTCACTATCTACCTCAGGGTTTTGGATCAGCTACTGGCTTAGTCTGGTAGGGTAGAAAATAGTCTACTGCTTCTCATCTTGAAGTCTGAGAGATTAGTCCCTTTGGTCTCTATGACTAGTAGGCCTGTTGGTCTGCTTTTCACATTTGCCAAGTCCTTGCCTGTACCCCCTGCTATGTTTCCTCTCTGTAGAGGGGATGATTCCATTCCCATCTCCCATGTTACCTCCAAGTATATGGATATTACCAGAGTAATCATGAAATGATAGAAGAAAGGGTACTCTTAGGAGACAGACCTGCTACAATCATTACTGCTACTTTTAATTACCACCCTCTTCCTCCTCATTGTCTATATAGAGTGACAGAGTTAGACATGGAAAGAAGTCATGAGTCCTATTCCCTCATTTTACAGATATGGAAAACAAGACTCAGAGGTGTGAACTGATTTGAAGTGAGGATCTTGGACTCTAAATTTATAAGCTTTCCATAGTACCTTGATGCCTTTTTGCCATCAATCAGCACAACCTTTGTTGATTCCCTCTATTCTACTGCCCTCAGAGATTTCCTTCACACCTTATTAGGAAATCCTTGTTCTTTTGGAAGAACCCATTGAAGGCAGCAGAATCAGATGTTGTGAAATGCTTAGTTTGGTCAGACATTGAAGATGTCAAGATCATCCACTGTATCCAGAGCGATGGCCACTTGTCTTGACTTTTTGCCTTGTCCAACTGGGTTTCAAAGACTCTGGGAGAAAAAGTGAGGCTGAGGATTTTGTGTAGCTCTGCCCCTCTCCAATTCATGCCCAAGTCAAGATATTTTCCCATAATGTCAAACAACAGCAGCTATTCTGAGATAACATTATTTGGAAATCCACATTCCTTTGGGAAGACATTTATTTCACTTTAGGGGAGACCCTATCTTTTCCTTGGGCCTGGGCTGTGAGAGATGGAGAAGCTTAAATTAGGATAATCCCATTTCCTCTGCAGGCAACAGCGAGCAGACTTACCCACTATTATTGGATACCATTCTAGGCTGGCTGTTAACTATTTGTCTTTTAGTTTGGCTTATTATTTTACCTGTCTTCAGGGATTACTTTTGGTTTAACTTTTGAGTTAACATAAAAGATAGGAGGATGTATGGACTAATCAAGAAAGAGCTACTCCCTAAACAGAGGGGTCCTCAAACTACGGCTGCGGGCCAGATGCGGCAACTGAGAACGTTTATCCCCCTCACCCAGGGCTATGAAGTTTGTTTATTTAAAGGCCCACAAAACAAAGTTTTTGTTTTTACTATAGTCCAGCCCTCCAACAGTCTCAGTGAACTGGTCCCCTATTTAAAAAGTTTGAGGACTCAAGTGGAGAGTAAGAAAACTGTCCTTATTAGGTGGAAAACAAGATTCCCCTGTCTCTGCTAGATGGCTATCTCTTCTTAGGGATGCCAATTTCTGAAGTCCTGGGAACTTCTGGGCTTCTCAAATTGTTTTGAATCTCAGTTTCTTCATTTATTGAATAAGGGGGTTGAGTTAGTAGCTTCTCTAAAGTTCTTTCCAGGTTGATATCTCTTCTTCTGTGGTTCTATAAATAATAATTTTAATAATAGGTAGTATTTGTGTAATGCCTATTATGAAGTAGGGGCTATGGTGGATTAGAGCATCAAATATTAATATTGATATAGGTACCAGATGTTAGGATTTGGTCATGTGAAGAATTCACAATGGACATTATCTTTGGCAAAAGATAGGTTTATTTTTGAAAAGAGGTTACAGATAAAACAGAGAGACAGAATAGGCACTAGAAATGGTAAATATGAAATGGAGTTGGGAGAACACATAGCAAGAAAAGAGGTTTTAATAATTAATGATTAAGTTCCCTAGTGGAACTCACAATTAGCCAGGAGAAAGAATACACCCCATGAGGTTGGAACATATTCTTTCCAGCACCTAAAAGAGACCATTTGCTTTAAGAAGGAATGGTGGGGATTGAGAGGAGAGACACCACATGGCATAGGAGAGAATTGAAGGGAAAGGCATCATGAGGTAGAGTGCTGTGGTCCACTAATCTAATGGGATTCAGCAAAGATGGCATGAGCCATGGACAGATTTATAGAAACTGAGGCAGAAAGAAGCTAAGTAACTTACCTAAAATCACATACATAACAAAGCAAAAGAGCTGGGTTGTGAACTGAAATTCTCTCACTCCAAGTTGAATATCTTCTACTATTAAATGGTGTTTCTCTAGAAAAACATTGAAGGTGCTCTAGAAACATGCCTATTTTTAATCTCTTCACCTTATTTCTTCCACAGTGTTCCCAAACTTGTTTGAAAAAAGCCCTGTTCTTTGACCCACCCTTAACACAGTACACCAAGATAAGATCAAAATGGGCTCATGATCTAGGCATAAAGAATGAGATTATAAATAAATTAGAACATAGGATAGTTTACCTCTCAGATCTGTGGAGGAGGAAGGAATTTTGACCAAAGAAGAACTAGAGATCATTATTGATCACAAAATAAAAAATTTTGATTATATCAAGTTAAAAAGCTTTTGTACAAACAAAACTAATGCAGACAAGATTAGAAGGGAAGCAATAAACTGGGAAAATATCTTTACAGTTAAAGGTTCTGATAAAGGCCTCATTTCCAAAATATATAGAGAATTGATTCAAATTTATAAGAAATCAAGCCATTCTCCAATTGATAAATGATCAAAGCATATGAACAGACAATTTTCAGATGATGAAATGGAAACTATTTCTACCCATATGAAAAGGGGGTTCCAAAACATTATTAATCAGAGAAATGCAAATTAAGACAACTCTGAGATACCACTACATACCCCTCAGATTGGCTAAGATGACAGGAAGAGATAATGATGAATGTTGGAGGGGATATGGGAAAACTGGGACACTGGTGCCTTATTGGTGGAAATGTGAATGGATCCAGCCATTCTGGAGAGCAATTTGGAACTATGCTCAAAAGGTTATCAAACTCTGCATACCCTTTGATCCAGCAGTGTTTTTACTGGGCTTATATCCCAAAGAGATTTGAAAGGAGGGAAAGGGACATGTATGTGCAAAAATGTTTGTGGCAGTCCTTTTTGTAGTGGCTAGAAACTGGAAATTGAATGGATGCTCATCAGTTGGAGAATGGCTGAGTAAAATGAATGTTATGGAATATTGTTATGTAAGAAATGACCAACACGATGAATACAGAAAGGCCTGGAGAGACTTAAATGAACTGATGCTGAGTGAAATGAGCAGAACCAGGAGATCATTGTACATTTCAACAATACTTTATGAGGATCATTTCTGATGGAAGCCGCTCTTTTCAACAATGAGAGGATCCAAATCGGTTCCAATTGATCTGTAATGAACAGAACCAGCTATACCCAGAGAAAGAACACTGGGAAATGACTGTGGACCACAACATAGCATTACACTCTTTCTGTTATTGTTTGCTTGCATTTTTGTTTTACTTCTCAGGTTATCTTTACCTTCTTTCTAAAGCTGATTTTTCTTGTGTAGAAAGATAACTGTATGGACATGTATACATATATTGTATTTAACATGTACTTTAATATATTTAACATGTATGGGACTACCTGCCATCTAGGAGAGAGAGTGGAGGGAAGGAGGGGAAATGTTGGAACAGAAGTTTTTGCAAGGGTCAATGTTGAAAATGTTGAAAAATTAACCATGTAATTTTAAAAATTAAAAAAAAAAGAAAAGAAAAAAAAGCCCTGTCTTCTTCCTGGATCTAGATATGTGTCCTTTCTATGGCCTTAGAAAATGCCCCTTCTGTGTGATGGGATCTGTTTGGAAAGTGGAAAGAAGAGGAAATAAGTTGCTTATTACTTCTTGACTTTGCTTTCTCAGAGTATGAGTTCAGTGAAGGCAGGGATTCTTTGTCTGGGACAAAATAGGCACTTCTTGTGATTGTTCTTTCTCAAGGAGGAATCAATCACTCCAAGGAGGCTGATGTCATGATTTGCAAATGATTTGAATTTATGAGGCAGGACTATATAAAGCCATCAGCTTCACTCTTTCCTCTGGAGCCATCTGAGTCCAGTGGCAAGATGAGGACAACTGATGTAGTGGGAGACCTTGGTTTATTTAAGCTCTTTCTCAGATTTCAGTTTGTCTGAAGTAACACCACAAAGTGACTAAGGCTAGGTAAGAAATAAGGCAAAAAATGATCTCTTTGATCTATTAGTAAAAAAAAAAATCAGTATGGGAGGGGAAGACCCCAGGGTTTCTAGCCAGAACAGAAACAATCACTATTTATACACAAAATAATGACCAAGTGAGGCTTGGATTGGGGCCTATTGTTGACCAATCAGTGAAAGCTAACGTAATTGGAGTTTGAGGTATGGTCAGGTATCTCCATTTGAATCCCAATTGGTTTTATTTTTATCAAAGCTTGATTTTGATTTTCTAGTTTTGTATTTCAAGAAATAACAAACTACAAGTGATAATTGTGAGTGTTTTTTTAAATGATAGGGGAGAAGAAAAAAATGTAGCCTATAAACTCCAAGATATTTTGTGAGGTTTCAAGCAATCAAAATTTATATTCATTTAAACTAAGTACTTGCAGGTAAGGGTATGATTCCCTTTGAGGACAGGAGAAGGAAGAAAAAAAGGAATGAAGGAAGGAAGGAAGGAAGGAAAGAAGGAAAAAAGAGAGGGAGGGTTGGAGAGAAGAAAGAAGGAAAACTATTAGTGAGGATAGGGAAGGGACTGTCTTTTACCTCTTTTTTATACCTAGCATTTAGTATAGTATCTGGAACATAGTAGATATTTAAAGTTTATTGAATTATCAATTGATTAAAGAGTTAAGCCACTAGAGCCAATGGAAATGTAGATTTCACTTTATGCTGCTCAGTGATATAGAAGGGGAATCAAGCCTTTAATCAACTTTTCTTGGGGGAGGGAGAGAAGGAGAGAAGGAAGTGAAGAGCTTTTGGACTTTTTTTTCCAGCCTTATAATTCCTGGGGAATGAGAGTAGCATCAGTAGTCCAAACTCAATCCCAGCTTCTAGTCAGGACAGAATATGTTGGGACTTATAAGAGGGGGAATCAAACCCAACTAAAATATCCCCTTCATTCTTCCAAGAGTCACAATATTTTTGCTTATTATTCTTCTCCAGAAAGCTTAGCAGTTTTTCACTATTCCAGAATCAATCTCACTGTCAAGACTTGGAGGGGGTGTTGCAAGTCATCTAGTCCAGGGTAATGAGAGAAGTAAAGACCCTGTAGAGATCAGCTAAAGTAATGGAGTTGTCTATCCTGGAAAAGAGGTGAACAAAAAAGGAAAGATTGTTCCATGGAATAGGGGTTCTATATAACTTTAGATGGTGGGACTACCTGCCATGGGTAGAAATTTCAGAGAAGCATATTTATTCTAAATTTAAGGTAATTTTTAAAAACAATTTCAGCTGTTAACACACGGAACAGTTTGATTTAGGAAGTAGCAGGTTACTCTTCACTAGAGATCTTTAAGAAAAGCTGGATGGCTAGATGATCCTGAGTCAGGAAGAATTCAAATCTTTCATTAGATTTATATTCTATGACTAGGGGTCTATGACTCGGGGTGTCAACTTTAGTTTTCTCATCTTTAAAATAGAGATAAATAACAGCATCTATCTCCTTTCAGGAGCTCCCTATGGCCTCATATGTGAAGACCTTACCATGGGGTAAGCTTCAATAAAATTAGCTTATAATTGGGTTTTAACTTAATTTTCCACTTTTCTTTTCTCTTAAACTCTAGCCAAACTTGATAACTCATTCCCTTTTCTCATATTGCTTTTCCCACATGTCTTTTCCACAAAAATAAATGAGAGATGTTATGAAATGCTTCATTAAAATCCAGGAAAATGATACCTATAATCTATCCCTGAACAATCAATTTAGTAACCATGTCAGAAAAGAAAATGGCTCTATCTGCCATGACTTGTTCTTGACAATAGTATGCTTACTCTTTGTGGTTGATATTTGCTTGCCAGATACATTAGTTGTATCTTTAATCATTTTTTTGTGAGAGAAAGATCTATGATTTCAGTGAACTCTCAGTGAGAAAGCCACTACTTTCAAGGCTCCCAGTGTTCTGGGTCTGATGGGGGTGCATTGACAGGTTAAGCATCTTTAAATAATGCATTCTAGAATTTTGCCAGAAATCAAAGTCAACCTTGCTGACCTATAGTTTTCAGGTTGCATTATCTTTTCTCTTTTAGAAAATCAGGAATTTTCCCTTTTCCATTTCTGTAGTATCTCTCCTGTACTTCATGATCTTTTCCTATTTTTGTCCAGTCATTAAACTAGCATTTATTAAGTGACTGCTATATGCCAGTCAGTAATTACTCATTTTTATTCACTTATAAAAAGAGATTTGGAATAAAAATATAAAATGTGTGTCTTGTTTTACAATAGATAACTGGTTTTCAAAGTATTTTAATGACAATATGGAATGGAAAAAGTATACACCGAGAGTTACAATGTGCCAAATACTGTGCTACAGGTAGAAAAATAGGAGTCCCTACTCTCAAAGGGCTTGCCTTCTAGTTCCTAACTAGAACTAGAGGAACAACATATAGAGAAAAATTCAAGGGCAATGTGTATTGACAAGTCTGGTTGTCTTTCATGACTTAGTGTCACAGTAGATAATAAGGGTCAAGGAATCTTAGGATATAGTAGTAGGGCAATTATTTCCTAGATGTCTGTAGGGCACAGTGTCAAGGAAAATGACAAAGCTTAATGTTCTACAGCTTCTAGTGGTTGGGGAGATAGTAAGTTCTGGTGGTATCCTATTTTACTGGGAAGATCATGGTGTTTGACACCTTCAAGGTGTCAAGGGTATGGGGGCCACACAAGGACATGGAGGGAAGGTGGGTCCAAGTCATTGAGCAGGGGATCTGGATTAAGTAGAAGTAAGACTAGGATTTGAAGAGGAAGGAGTCCTTTGTCGATCTAATTGGTTTAATCTTGATACTTTTTAAAAATGGGTTCTCAATAAACTGGGTTGAGGCTATTGACAATTGGTCACAAAATTTACATGATTTCACTTTTACTCTACTCCCCACTCTCACCAATGTATAACCCATTTGTTTTACTCCCTATGATAATCTTTTCATTGTCAAAAAAATGAAGTGCTAAACATGTCATGTCCCCAACATAACCCTCAAAGCCAACAAATAGGAAACCCATGTGATAAAACAATTAGGTCTCAATATGTGCATTTGCACAGTCCTTTTCAGTTAACTTGATTTTTCTATAATAGTTCAAAGAAACTGACAATGGCTCAGTAATAATTCTTTGTCCATTCTTGCAGTACCCTAGAATGCAGTTTTTTTGGGCCAGGTGACTTGAAATCATCAAAGGCAATTTGATACTCTATTGTGATTTCTTTACTTATCTTTATTATTGACTCCATTTAAGCTACTTTTATTCTGTTCTGAGACAAAAAAGTACACAAGAACTGAACAACTTTTTTCTGTCATTTATCATCTCATCCAGCCTAAGTTGCAGTCCTATACTTTCTTTGATCCTTCTCTTTCCCTCATTTTAGCTAAATGTCCACCCCTCCCCCCCCTTTTTTTTGGTCCTTAACTTTTTTGTTAGTATCTTGTTCTAAGCTTTAGTTCTCCTGAAGTTACTTAGCCTTATTCACTGAATAGATTTTATTTTAGTCAAACTGAGACCTGTTAAAGATCTTAGCTTAAAAAGGTCAAGGTCTCTTAGTACATCTTAGGCCATTTCCAGTCATCCTAATTTATATCTTTCCAGTGGACTTAAGTGACTCTGAAGGGATGTGCCAATGGGCAGTACCAATTTCAAGAGTTTGCCCTGGTAGAAACCTCCAATTTTGGTGACTTTGCACAGCCCTCCCTTACTTAAATTGAATTCATTTATGTGATATGGTATTACCTCTCTGGTGATCAAGTCCTCTTCGAGAATAAAGGACAAACAACAGCAATAACAAAACATTAATCCTTATATGATTATATGATAATCCTATGATAACCAACCTTTTTCTTCCATCTTCTTCACTACTTGTCTTTTAAAATAATCTTGTTTAATTGGTGAATTTCCTGACCATTCATAGCCAAGAAATCGATGTTCATTCATTGGTTGCTTGATGATAAACTAAGATTGTAAAACATTATGTGCAGTAGGTCTTAAGAAAGAAAAGTGGAATGAATGATGTAATTAAAATATATAAGAAAAAAAAAAGATGAACTGGTTACTTGGCCAGAGAGAGAGTTAGCTGTTGAATAGTCTGTCAGCTTCACTGTTATCTCTGCAATGTCAGAAGAAGGTTCCTAACTAAGGAGAAAACATGAGCAAAAGTTGCATAGGATGGGCAAGTATGAATGGGTTTTCATTTTCTGTCCTTAAAGAGTCACATCATTGATATCATAGATACATTTGATTGTATATTTATACATTAAATGTGGAAGCAGAGACACATAATTTGAAGAGGAAGAAAGTAATAGCAATGATTATAAAAATAATGTCCAAGTGAAAATCCAGAGTGGATTAATAGTTTTGATGAACAAAGTAACAGCAAAAATTATTTAAAAATGATAATAAGTTTCTCAGTCAACTTGATTATTGATTTGTTGACTCCTGTTGTTGGGAAGATAATCAACTCTTAATCATAGCAGCATTCTCTTTGTGCTGAAAGGAGTGTTTGCTAAGATCTTGGGGTCCTTTTTTATTTCTACCTTTTTTTTTTTCAGAGAGATCCTCAGAGCAAAGCAGGAGGGGGATGGGGTCTTAAAGATCTATTAATAACATCTTTGTAGAGATAACCTGGTATGTTGGTATGTCTTCCTGTGTGTCCTGAAGGGGTAATTACTGAGCAAAGTCTCTCCCAAATCCTGACCTAGTTGGGGAAAGAATTTCTTGTGTAGTATGATTCTGAACCTAGATTTCTAGCTAGAGAAGGGAAATTCTTTGGGCAGTGCCAGTCTCAAGAATTTGCCCTGGTAGAAACCTCAAGTTCTGACTTCCTGGAATCTAGACTTCCTTGGGAGTTGTTCTTGGAATCTAGCCTTTGAGTCAGATAAAGGAGAGATTTTCAGAATAGTATGCCTTGTGGCAATAGAAAAAGATTTCACATGTGGCTCTGGATGGGTAAGTAATAAGGAACTATAGCCATAACAGAAGCAGTAAAACCCCTAAGCTTTGCTCGCTCTCTCCTTTTACCATGAGTTATTTGGACAGTGCACACCCTATAAGAAGGGTGTTATCTGTCAAAAGCCCTGAAATATTTTCTATAGAGATTTCTTTTTTTTTCCATATATTCTTTTTTTTTAAATTTTTATTTAATAATTACTTTATATTGACAGAATCCATGTCAGGGTAATTTTTTTACAACATTATCCCTTGCACTCATTTCTGTTCCGATTTTTCCCCTCCTTCCCTCCACCCCCTCCCCTAGATGGCAAGCAGTCCTATATATGTTGGATATGTTGCAGTATATCCTAGATACAATATATGTTTGCAGAACCGAACAGTTCTCTTGTTGCACAGGGAGAATTGGATTCAGAAGGTATAAATAACCCGGGAAGAAAAACAAAAATGCAGATAGTTCACATTCGTTTCCCAGTGTTCTTTCTTTGGGTGTAGCTGCTTCTGTCCGTCATTTATCAATTGAAACTCAGGTCTCTTTGTCAAAGAAATCCACTTCCATCAAAATATGTCCTCATACAATATCGTTGTCGAAGTGTATAATGATCTCCTGGTTCTGCTCATTTCACTCAGCATCAGTTCATGTAAGTCTCGCCAGTCCTCTCTGTATTCATCCTGCTGGTCATTTCTTACAGAACAATAATATTCCATAACATTCATATACCACAATTTCCCCAGCCATTCTCCAATTGATGGGCATCCATTCATTTTCCAGTTTCTAGCCACTACAAATAGGGCTGCTACAAACATTTTGGCACATACAGGTCCCTTTCCCTTCTTTAGTATTTCTTTGGGATATAAGCCCAATAGAAACACTGCTGGATCAAAGGGTATGCACAATTTGATAATTTTTTGGGCATAATTCCAGATTGCTCTCCAGAATGGTTGGATTCGTTCACAACTCCACCAACAATGCATTAGTGTCCCAGTTTTCCCGCATCCCCTCCAACATTCATCATTATTTTTTCCTGTCATCTTAGCCAATCTGACAGGTGTGTAGTGGTATCTCAGAGTTGTCTTAATTTGCATTTCTCTGATCAATAATGATTTGGAACACTCTTTCATATGAGTGGTAATAGTTTCAATTTCGTCCTCTGAAAATTGTCTGTTCATATCCTTTGACCATTTATCAATTGGAGAATGGCTTGATTTCTTATAAATTTGAGTCAGTTCTCTATATATTTTGGAAATGAGGCCTTTATCAGAACCTTTAACTGTGAAGATGTTTTCCCAGTTTGTTGCTTCCCTTCTAATCTTGTTTGCATTATTTTTGTTTGTACAAAGGCCTTTTAATTTGAAGTAGTCAAAATTTTCTATTTTGTGATCAGTAATGGTCTCTAGTTCATCTTTGGTCACAAATTTCTTTCTCCTCCACAAGTCTGAGAGATAAACTATTCTATGTTCCTCTAATTTATTTATAATCTCATTCTTTATGCCTAGGTCATGGACCCATTTTGATCTTATCTTGGTATATGGTGTTAAGTGTGGGTCCATGCCTAATTTCTGCCATACTAATTTCCAATTATCCCAGCAGTTTTTATCAAATAATGAATTCTTATCCCAGAAGTTAGGGTCTTTGGGTTTGTCAAACACTAGATTGCTATAGTTGACTATTCTGTCTTGTGAACCTAACCTTTTCCACTGATCCACTAATCTATTTCTTAGCCAATACCAAATGGTTTTGGTGACTGCTGCTTTATAATATAATTTTAGATCAGGTACAGCTAGGCCACCTTCATTTGATTTTTTTTTTCATTAATTCCCTTGAGATTCTCGACTTTTTATTGTTCCATATGAATTTTGTTGTTATTTTTTCTAGATCATTAAAATATTTTCTTGGAAGTCTGATTGGTATAGCACTAAATAAATAGATTAGTTTAGGGAGTATTGTCATCTTTATTATGTTCACTCGGCCGATCCAAGAGCACTTAATATTTTTCCAATTATTTAAGTCTGACTTTATTTGTGTGGAGACTTTTTTATAATTTTGCTCATATAATTCCTGACTTTCCTTTGGTAGATAGATTCCCAAATATTTTATGGTATCAACAGTTATTCTGAATGGAATTTCTCTTTGTATCTCTTGCTGTTGGGTTTTGTTGGTGATGTATAAAAATGCTGAGGATTTATGGGGATTTATTTTGTAGCCAGCTACTTTGCTAAAATTATGAATTATTTCTAATAGCTTTTTAGTAGAATCTCTGGGGTTCTCTAGGTATACCATCATATCATCTGCAAAGAGTGATAGTTTGGTTTCCTCATTGCCTACTCTAATTCCTTTAATATCTTTCTCGACTCTTATTGCCGAGGCTAGTGTTTCTAATATGATATTAAATAATAATGGTGATAGTGGGCAACCTTGCTTCACTCCAGATCTTACTGGGAAAGGTTCCAGTTTTTCCCCATTGCATATGATGCTTACTGATGGTTTTAAATATATGCTTCTGACTATTTTAAGGAAAAGTCCATTTATTCCTATGCTCTCAAGTGTTTTTATTAGGAATGGATGTTGGATTTTATCAAATGCTTTTTCTGCATCTATTGAGATGATCATATGGTTTTTGTTTGTTTGGTTATTGATATAGTCAATTATGCTAATAGTTTTCCTAATATTGAACCAGCCCTGCATTCCTGGTATAAATCCTACTTGATCATAATGTATTATCCTGGGGATGATTTTCTGTAATCTTTTTGCTAATATTTTATTTAAGATTTTAGCATCAATATTCATTAGGGAGATTGGTCTATAATTTTCTTTCTCTGTTTTCAGCCTACCTGGTTTAGGTATCAGTACCATGTCTGTGTCATAAAAGGAGTTTGGTAGGACTCCTTCAATCCCTATTTTTTCAAATAGTTTATTTAGCATTGGAGTTAATTGTTCTTTAAATGTTTGGTAGAATTCACATGTAAATCCATCTGGTCCTGGGGATTTTTTCTTAGGGAGTTGATTGATAGTTTGTTCTATTTCTTTTTCTGAGATGGGACTGTTTAGGATATTTACTTCTTCCTCTGTTAGTTTGGGCAAGCTATATTTTTGGAGGTATTTTTCTATCTCATTTAAGTTGTCGAATTTATTGGCATAAAGTTGGGCAAAATAACTTCTAATTATTACTCTAATTTCCTCTTCGTTAGTGGCGAATTCTCCCTTTTCATTTTTAAGACTAACAATTTGATTTTCTCTTTCTTTTTTTTAATCAGATTTACTAAGGGTTTGTCTATTTTGTTGGTTTTTTCATAGAACCAACTCTTAGTTTTATTAATTAATTCAATAGTTATTTTTTACTTTCTATTTTATTGATCTCTCCTTTTATTTTTAGAATTTCAAGTTTAGTGTTTGACTGGGGGTTTTTAATTTGTTCCTTTTCTAGCATTTTTAGCTGCAAGCCCAATTCATTGACCTTCTCTTTCTCTATTTTATATAAATAGGCTTCTAGAGATATGAAATTTCCCCTTATTACCGCTTTGGCTGCATCCCATACATTTTGGTATGATGTCTCATTATTATCGTTTTCTTGAGTGAAGTTATTAATTATGTCTATGATTTGCTGTTTCACCCAATCATTCTTTAGTATGAGATTATTTAGTTTCCAATTATTTTTTGGTCTAGTTTCCCCTGGCTTTTTGTTGAATATAATTTTCATTGCATCGTGGTCTGAAAAGAATGCATTTACTATTTCTGCCTTACTGCATTTGAGTTTGAGGTTTTTATGTCCTAATATATAGTCAATTTTTGTATAGGTTCCATGAACTGCTGAAAAGAAAGTGTACTCCTTTCTGTCCCCATTACATTTTCTCCAGAGATCTATCATATCTAACTTTTCTAGTATTCTATTTACTTCTTTGACTTCTTTCTTATTTATTTTGTGGTTTGATTTATCTAATTCTGAGAGTGCAAGGTTAAGATCTCCCACTATTATAGTTTTACTGTCTATTTGTTCTTGCAGCTCTCTTAATTTCTCTTTTAAGAATTTAGATGCTACCCCACTTGGTGCATATATGTTTAATATAGATAGTGCTTCATTATCCATGCTACCCTTTAGCAAGATATAGTGCCCTTCCTTATCTCTTTTAATTAGATCAATTTTTGCTTTAGCTTGATCTGAGATCAGGATGGCTACCCCTGTTTTTTTGACTTCACCTGAAGCATAGTAGATTTTGCTCCAACCTTTTACCTTTAACCTGCATGTATCTCCCCGCTTCAGGTGTGTTTCCTGTAAACAACATATTGTAGGATTCTGGCTTTTAATCCATTCTGCTAACTGCTTCCTCTTTATGGGGGAGTTTACCCCGTTCACATTTATGGTTAGAATGACCAATTCTGTATTACTTGCCATCTTGTTAACCCCGGTTTATGCTTTTCCCCCTTCTTTCCCCTTTACCTCCCTTCCCAGTATGAAGCTTGTGAGCACCACTTGCTTCTCACAGCCTTCCCTTTTTAGTATCCCTCCCCCCGCCTTAGAATTCTTCCCCCTATCTTACCCCTTTTCCTCCCAGTTTCCGTATTCCCTTCCACTTAGCTTATTCCTTCCCTTTTCACTTTTCACTTCTCACTTTTCAATGAGGTGGGAGAAGTTTCACCATAGATTGAATATGTCTTAAGATTTTTCACTTAAAGCCAATTCTGAAGGCAGTAAGATACCCACTATATTCTTCCCCCTCCATTCTTTCTCTCAGATATAATAGGTTTCCTATGCCTCTTCATGAGATGTAGTACCTCCACTTTACCCTTTTTCTGGTACAATGTCCTTTCCACATCAGTTTCTAGAACATGGTATACATGTATTCTTTATACATCTTTATATCAGAAATATAGTTCCCAAGATTAATCTTTAGCTTTTTAGATTTCTCTTGAGTTCTATATTTGTAGATCAAACTTTTTGTTAAGTTCTGGCTTTTTCACCAAAAATAGGTGAAATTCACTTACTTCGTTGAATGTCCATCTTCTTCCCTGGAAAAAGATGCTCATTCTCGCTGGGTAGGTTATTTTTGGTTGCATACCAAGTTCCTTAGTCTTTCGGAATATTGTATTTCAGGCCCTTCGATCCTTTAATGTGGATGCTGCCAGATCCTGGGTGATCCTTATTGTGGCTCCTTGATACTTGAATTGGGTTTTTCTAGCCGCTTGCAATATTTTTTCCTTTGTCTGAGGGTTTTGGCATTTGGCCACTATATTCTTTGGTGTTTTGATTTTAGGATCCCTTTCAGTGGGTGATCGATGAATCCTTTCAATGTTTATTTTTTCCTCTGTTCCTATGACTTCTGGGCAGTTCTCTTTGATAATTTCCTGGAAAATAGTGTCCAGGCTCTTTTTTTCATCATGTTTTTCTGGGAGTCCAATGATTCTCAGATTGTCTCTCCTGGATCTGTTTTCCAGGTCTGTTGTCTTCCCCAGAAGGTATTTCACATTTTTCTCAATTGTTTGATTTTTTTGGATTTGCTTGACTGATTCTTCTTGTCTCCTCGAGTCATTCAATTCCAATTGTTCAATTCTGATTTTCAGTGAAGTATTTTCTTCACTCACTTTTTAAAAATCTTTTTCTACTTGTCCCATTGAGTTCTTTTGTTCTGTGGAATTTTTTTCCATTTTGCCAATTTTGTTTTTTAGAGAGCTATTTTCTGTTTCCAGTTCACCAATCCTATTTTTCAAGGATTTTATTTTTTTATCTACTCTCTCTTTAACTGAGTGGGATGACTTCTCCAGGCTCTTTTGCCAAGCCTCCCATTTTTCTTCTAGCTCCCTTGTGAGAGCTTTTTTAATCACTTCTATGAGGTTCATCTGTGCTGAGGAACAGATGATCTCCTCCTTTGGGGATTCACCTGGAGACTGTCTGTTTTTATTCTCCTCAGGATTTAGAGTCTGCTCTCTATCTGTGTAGAAGCTGTCAAGGGTTAAAGTCCTCTTCAGTTTCTTGCTCATTCTGTCTAATAATCAAAGACAGACTAGCAAAGAAAAAAAGAAAAAACTGGAGTCTTTCTTTGCGGGAGGGGCTGGGTGTTGTTACCGAGCTTCCTCTACAGACTGCAGGGGGCAGCAGTGAGGCACTAGCAGGACTGTGCTGCGCCTGCGCTCTGAGATCCCAGAGTGTGCTGAGTCACTGTGGGGAGGAAGGGGGGGGCGGCCAGGTCCTGGGAGACTCCAGCTGTTTGGGGTTGTATTCTTCAGCCCCGGTGTTTTTAGCTTCTCTGCTGGGCTGCTGACTTGCTGCTGGAGCAAAGTATCCAAACCTGTAGCGAAGCTCTCCCCACAGAGACGGCTGCAATCACTCCCCACCCCCTCTCCAGTCTGCTCCCGTGCTCTCATTGCCGCTGCCAGCCACCTGCGCCCGATCTAAAACCGTCCCAGCCCTCCAGTAAAGACAGACCTTTCTTGGCGAATCTTAAGGATGGCTTCTCTTCTTAACTATTTGTGGGTTTTTTTTCAGTCAAGCATTAATTCAGAGGCTTGTAATGAAATGGATAGTGAGAGAAAGCGTGGAGCTTATGCAGCTGTGAGCCTCCTCTCCGCCATCTTAACCGGAAGTCTTCTATAGAGATTTCAAACCAAAGTGTGGCATTGTGAGTTTGAAATGGGTATAAAGTAGGGCACCAGAGGTAAGAATAGGGATTTAGCACTCTTTGGGAAAGTGAGACTACCAGAGAGGAACTGAGTGAATATTCACTCAGTTTTTCTGTTTTTTAATTTGTTTTTCCTAAAGGGAATAAGAATAAGCTGGTTATAAGAACAGACTCAAATATTTATCATAACAAAGTTTGTAAAACACAGCCTGAGTAGATGGCAAGGTCTGATGGGATTCAGTCCTTGGTATATTGGAAAGGAGGGCAACTGAATGGTTCATTGGATAGAGTGCCAGGCCTGGAGTCAGGAAACTCGTCTTTCTGAATTCAAGTCTGGCCTCAGACACTTACTAGCTATGTAACTATGGACAAAGTCACTTAACTCTGTCTCGGTTTCTTCTGTAAAATAAACTGAAAGGAAATGGCAACTCACTTCAGTATCTTTGCCAAGAAAATCCCCAATGAAGTTATGAAGATGATTCTTTCCAAAGATCCCAGATCTCAGCTGATCCAAGGTCCAAGGTGGAGACCCGAAGGTCTCTAATCTCTAATTTTTAATCCTGCTCTCATATCTCTTCCTGGGATATATAAACAAAGGCAGGGGTGGGGTGGAGTCCAAATTCTGGTGAGAGGGGATCTCCAGTCAGGGACCATCAATCTGGTTCTGACAGGTTGGGGGTAGGACCATAAATTCTTGATGATTTAGGAGGAAAGCCAGGAATTCTGAACTCCTTATCTTGAGTTTATATATTTATAATTTATAACCTTAGAGTAATAAGCCCTAAGTTATATCAGTCTTAATGATCAGAAGGAGTGTTGCCACCAGGGGGATTGAGGCAGAACAATTGGGGAAACCGAGGCAGAACAATTTAGGGAAACTGAGGCAGAACAATTCAGGGAAATTGAGATGGGATAATTTAAGGGAACTGTGACACAACAATTCAATAACAAAATAATGGAAAGAGTCCTGGGCTGTTCCATGGCTTACTGGTCTGTAATTATAGTCTTATCTTACAGAATTGTGAAAAAAAAAAGTGGAGAATATATAAGGGTTTATATAAAAACATGAGATATTCTCTAAACCTACAGCTGCCTCACTTACTGCTGAGTGTGTGTGTGATGTGTGTGTGTGTGTGTGCATAGGGAGAATGTTACTAACACATCACTTAAAAATGATGCAGCCTTGGGCTTATTCTTGGCACAAAGTAAAAATGAAAGGGCTTTTGTCTTGAACCAACCAGTCTCTTGTTGGTTTTTTGCTGAGACAATGCTATACATAGCCTAATCTTCTCTTCATATATGATTCCTTACTATCTTTGGAACCTTTGCCCCTAAACTCAGATCATGTTTTCTTGGCTAGTCAAGTTTCTAGATTTCCTGGATTTCTGGTTCTTCCCTCTGAAACTGCTCATTTTCTTTTGTCCTGTAGTTGGGGCATGGTGCTTTGATCATGCATGAATATATGTCCCTTTCTGTAGGCTTATGGATTCTTTCTTAGCATGTCAGTCAACTGCAGTTCCTGGAAAAGAATCCCCAGATCACCACAGTAGAGAGAAGGTTTCTTTTAGTAGCATTCTGGCCATCTTGGGTCCTTCTCTGGTGTCTGGTCCTCTCAATAAAAAATTTACATTATCTTGTCTTAAGGATTCCTCTCTTGGATTTCAGGGTGGCCCAAGCTGACGTAGCAATGGGTCCTTTTTGCCTTTCCTAAAAGTCTTTGCAGCCTCAGATTCTAAGAAGGGTCTTATAAAAATAAGGGCAGATATTTATGTAGTCTTAAGGTTGACAAGTGTTTTTGTACATATTTACCTTTAACTTTACAACAATCCTTTGAATTAAGTGTAACAGGTATATTACAGATGAAGCTGATATTCAGAGGGTAACTGACTTGCCCAGAGTGACAAGACTAATTTGTAATCCTCCTTGGACAGAATTTGAATCCAAGTCTTCAGATCTTTAAAAGTTTATTATTCAGATAGCTGCAAATGACCTAGTTCTCTCTCTGACTCATTCAGCTTGCTTAAAGCACACTTATAGGCCATTTGATTCTTTGATTCTATGAAACTCCACTGTTTGGTAAGAGAGAAAATAAGATCAGTCACTATCCAAGTTAAGTATTATCACCTTTCTGCTTGACCACTATTTCCTAACTGTGGGACTATCTGTAAATTTGCCTAGCAATTACAACCAATAGGTATTGAGTCATCAAAGAATATCAGGGCTACCTATTTATCCAGGATCCTCTATGAAGATTCATCACTCAGGTGCTGTGGTATATTGGAAAGAACTTGGATTTGAATCCTGACTTGTTTGATGACTTTGAGTAAGTCACAATCTATCTGGTTTCAATCTTTGAAAAGAGAGGTTTGAACTAGATCCAATCCAACAAACATTTAAGGTACCTTATATGTGTAAGGTTCCAGGAACACAAAGACAAAATGAAAAATAGTCTTGAAAGCGCTTATAATCATCTAGGGGATATACAGCATGTAAGCTGAAAGATAAGCTTGGCCACAGGCTTCCTGGTTGGTCCCTGTCACTGAGGGTTGTGTGGATGAGAAGTGATGATGAGACAGAAAGACAGTCTTTTCTGAAATTTTTCAAGTAGGAAAGATTCAAAACTCTAGGGGATGCCAGTGGAAACAGAAATCACCCAGAGAACGGGTTGATTTTCATTACCACATGCTTGAATTGTGGTTTGTTGCCTATCATGGCTGGTGGTAATGGCGAGGAGCAAAATCTACCTCTCTCCCCCTTTTGCTAGACATCTAATGAACAGCTGACAGAACCCTGACTGACATTCCCCAAAGTGGTGAAGGTGGAACTTCTCTATAATTTCCATAACCTACTAAGGTGGTGATTTTTCCTAATTCAGTCACCAGTCTCCAGGTAATGGGGATCAACAAGGAATTGCTTTGCCATCCCCAAGGACAAATGATTGTCTCCCATTATGAGGGTAGTGTAAATGTCCAGCTTCATTCATAAAATATTCAAAGAACCAGAGAAAGGCTTCCAATCATTTATGGAGGTGGGGAGAAGTGCCATAGATGATTTACTAAGGATAAGTATAAATATTTTACTGGAGAGAGTGTGTTTAAGACAATAGCTCATTCATATTATTTCAACTCATTCTCCTTTTTCTATAAATCCTCCATAGAAAATGAGGTTGAAGAACATGCCTGTCTAGGAGAAGCCTGAGCCTGGGGCTTTTATATTTTTATATTTTCTCTTTTGGGATCCTAGGTAAATGAGCTTTGATCCTGAGAAGGACAGCAGGTGAAGTGACATCTTTCAATTGAACTCATTGGGAGGGATAGCTAACATATAGGTTGAAAGAGTCAGAAATCAAGAGTCCATAGTGATTATGAGCTTCTTGAGAACAGAACTGTCTTTTGCCTTTGTGTTACCAGTGGCTAACACAGTACCTGGCACCTAGTAGGAGCTTAATTCTTATGCATGAACTGACTTGAAATGTACCTTGTAAACTTGAAAGTGCCGTGCTGCACATCAACTCTCATTATTTTTATTACCTCTTTTCCTATAATTTACCAATTTGATTTTGGGACGGCTAGCAAAGGACTGGATGTGGTGGGGAGAATATGGTTAAGCATATTCTCTTGATAGCAGGAGTACAGTAAACTACATTCGGGAGTTCTGTGGGGTGCCAGCTGTGATTAAGATCAGAGCATAACAAATCGAATGGTAAAAGCTGCTGGATCTGAGAGCAGGGACTGTATATTCACTTTTCCAGTTCCACATTCAGAAGTGGTAGAAGGGATCCTGCTGAGGATCCTAGCTTCCCTGAGGAATTGGACCATTTGTCCAACCGATTTGGATCAAAACTATAACCTTGCTGGTCTATAAATATGCTGGCTTGAGTATATGACCACCTCAAGCCTTGAGTCAGCTTGGCTATTTAAACCCAGAGATATGTTCCTGCACAACCACTCTACTCATTGCTTGCCTTTTTTAAACTTGTCCCCCCCACTTTACCAACTCTCCTGTTGTGACCATTCTTCCCAGCTGCTTTTTTCCTTCCCTTTCTATTTTTTTTTTTTTTGCCAACACAAAGGCTTAGGGTATCCTTTTTAAGGGTTTATTTGTGTGAGAAAGAATATAAACCCACAAATAATTCATAAAGATAAATATAATAAAATTGTATATAAAATATTACCTAAGCACATAGAGTAGGTACTCAGGCTTATATATCTAAGCTATTTAAAACTTCTCACCTTGTCTTAACATCCTTACCTCCTGTGCTGGTCTTTGGTCCCCAGACTTTCAGCTCCCAGTTGATTATCTTCATTTCATCTCTCCCAACTCTGAGTTTGGTGTACCTAAATATTTGGACCCAGTTCATTCAACGAACTCGGAAAGAGGCTGGATTTGAAGTCAGAGAGACTTCATATCCTTTTCCTACATATTGCCTGTAGAACCTTGGGTAAACAACTTTTAAGTCTCTTGGGTCTAAGGTTGGATTAGATGGCTCCCAAGATACCTTCCAATTTTAAATACAGGGATTCTTAGCTCATTCAGACAAACAGAAGGCTTTCTGGTTGCTGGTGGATTTTTGGGACTCTAAGCAAACCTTTGTATTTAATAACTAAGTAACTACTTCCCTTTCAGTCCAAGAGAGTAGGCAGAAAAAGAATAATAAAAGATGCTACCACAGCTTTTCCCATTGCTAAGCAAAACAGTGATTTGAAATCATTTCTTCCCTAAAGAGAATATAAACTCCTCTAGAGAAGGGACTTAATATCTTTATATCTTCAGTACTTAGCCCTGTGCATGGCACACAGTAGGAGCTTAACAAATGTTTGTCACAGCTCATTTTCCTACCTTCCAAAGTGGGCAAGTTACCAATTTTATATGGGCAGCAAATCTCTGTGGTCTGGCACTGTTCCACTGGTTTTTTTCAAGGTTTCTAGAATTTAGGTCTGGAAGGAATCTAAGATCATTTATCCCAATTCTCTTTTGTGGATGAGAAAACTGAGACCCAAAGAGGTTGAACTTCAGGTCACATAAATCAATCAACCTAATAGGTGGGATTTGAATCCAGATCCTCTAATTCTAGTAATCTCTCCACTCCATGAAGAGATTGCAGGAGAACCAGTAGCTCTTCTGTTTGATAGAAGCTTGCATCTGTGCTGCTGTTATTAGCTAGCAAACTGAATGGAAGTGTTTCCTTTTTTAACCAAGATGATAGAGCTGGCCATTTGGGTGAGGCATTGTGCAATGGGCAAGGTTACATGAGGGGCAGTGGCCGTACTGATTTCTCATCCACACCAGAAAGACAAATCTCTCTTTTCTGCCTGCCTTTGCAAGTGTCCAGGGTGACTTAGAGGAAAAGCTTATAAAGTCTCTAAGGGACTACTTTCTATGCAGGTCACTTCCTAAGAAAACTGGCCTTTCATTTCCTTGTCCCCTACACCTATTTTTCTTGGGTTTCTCATACCGTAGGGATCCATCTTCAAACAGAATAGGTATTTTCTGCCTCATGTTTCCTGCAGCATCTCTCCTGGATGTCACTGTGAAAAAGCCCAACTAGCAACACTCCCCAGTCACATAATCCCAGAATCTCAGGATTGTCATGGAGCAATGAGGCCATCTAATCCAACCATATTGGAACTGGAATTCCCTATATATTATCTCCAAATGACCATGTCCATGAAGCGGAAATCTGTTGTTTTTAAGGCAGCCCCTCACTTTTGGAAAGCTCTAATTTTATTTTCCTTTGTCTGATATGATATGAGAGTGGTGGAGCTTTTTAATTTCAGGAGAGGATGGGCCCAGCCTTGCCTCTGGTGAGACAATTAAAAGTCCCAAACAAAGGCTCACCTCCCCAGATCTCCTGCTCAATACTCTTCAGACATGGTGACTGTCCCTCTTTGTCCTTTGTTCTCCAAGAGAACCAGGATATCCAGGAGGTGAAGCCAAAACAAGCAAGAAAATTGGATTTAAGTGAAGGAAGGCTGCTGCAATGTCATCAGCCTCACTTTCTCCTTCAGAGCCATCTGGGTCCAGTGGCAAAATATGTTCCTGAATGCAGTGGAAGACCTTGGCCTTTTTAAACTAAGATTTTTTAAAATAGGTCTCAATTTGACTGAGGCAAGACCCAAGCAGTGATCAAGGCTAGGTAACAACTGAAGCAGAGAAAGACCTCTCTTACCTAGTTAAAAAAAAATCAATCTGGGAAAAGACCCTCAAGGTTTCTGGCCAAAATAGAAACAAATTTTGGGATTTTTAAGGTATGGTGTTTGCCTTAAACCCCAAGATATCTTGTGAGATTTCAAAGAACAAAATTTACTTTCAAATACTTTCTAAAGGCATTTCTTCCTTGAATATTCTCTCTGGGATGAACAACTCAATTGATTATGAGGAATCAATTAACAAGGATTTATTAAGCACCTTATTTTTAATTTATGGGATAAAAAATTTCCATAACACAGTATAAAAAAAGATTGTACATGAAACTGAAAATCTATTATGTACAGCTTGCTATTCCATTTACATATATAATAAATATTTATATAAAATTTATATATAATAACTTTTTCTCATTTTTTCTTCCCACCCTGGAGATGGCTACCATTAGACATAAATAGGATATGGATACACACACACACACACACAATTCTATACATCTATTTCTTTCTTTGGATTACAGACAATGTCTTTATTCATATGCCCTTTGTAGTTAATTTGGGTATTTATAGTAGTCAAAATAACTTATTTGTTCAATTTTTTTTTTCCTGAGGCAATTGGGGTTAAGTGACTTGCCCAGGGTCACACAGCTAGGAAGTGTTAAGTGTCTGAGATCAGATTTGAACTCAGGTCTTCCTGACTTTAGGGCTGGTGCTCTATCCATTGCTGCCCCTCAAAGAAATTCTTAAAGCAATATTGTTGCGGTTGGATATATACAATGTTCTCTTAGTTCTGCTCATTTCTCTCTGTTATTTTGTGCAAGTGTTTCCAAGTTTTTCTAATCCATGAGCTCATCATTTTTTAAAACAGCGTCTTATTAAGCATCGAGTTAACAACAAACCCAGAAGATAGAGCACTGAGCTTGGAATCAGGAAGATCTGAACTCAAATGCAGCCTCAGATAATAATTAGTTGTGTGATCTTGGGTGAGTTACTTAACCTTTGTCTTAATCTGCTGGAGAAGGAATTGGCAAAACATTCCAGTTTCTTTGCCAAGAAAAACATGTGCCAGGTATAAGTGGCAATACAATGCCAAAAATGAAAGAGTCCCTACTCTCAATAAACTCATTCTAAGGATGCAAAAACGTGTATAGATTGTATAAGTACACATAAGATCTATAAATGTATAGAGTATTGTATATATAAAGATATAAAATTGTATATAGTCAAAGATTCCTTACCCCTTCTTAACCTACCATGTTTGTTAATCCTTTTTGGGGGCCTTTGAAATGACAAAGCAATCTCCCCTTGATTGTTGCCCCAGAGGGACTGATGAGTGGATATTTTAAGAGAGTAACTCTTTGTGGAACCATTAACTACTAATAAAAAGAGACGTCCAAATTTGAACTGTTTCTCTGAAGACAGACCAGGACATTAGATAGTGCAAGACTGAGGCGAAATGTAACATTGTTTATCAGAACTAGAAACTGTTTTATATTTTGATGAGATTTAAATATCAATTTATTGGGATAGTATAACTCCATAAATTAAGTTACTGAATCCTTTTCTGTTGTTCAGTGTTTGCTATGAGACTTTTTTGTGTATTTTAGCGTGCGCGCTCGCGGGCGCGCGCGTGTGTGTGTGTGTGTGTGTGTGTGTGTGTGTGTGAGAGAGAGAGAGAGAGAGAGAGAGAAATATGTTTCGCATACCCTGGTATATATTGTGCCTTTGGATACTTTTTTATTCCTCTTTTTCAGAAGATTTAGCCATGAAACAAAACCTTAGCTATAATATAATTATTTTCCCTGGGGCTCCAGGGTTGAGCTCTGATGAGACAAAGAATGTGGAAGCATTATAACCTACTCAATATCCTTAGGGGTCCACTCTGTTTTGGACCCAATCACTTATGCTCAGACTGAGTTCAGTTTTGGGGGAAGCCTGACCTTCAATGAATAATGTTAGGCTACATTTTTGAAACCTCTTTGGCTAGTTGCATCATGTGGAAAAATTGCTTAAGGCTTAGGTTTGGGCTTGTGACTTGGGTTTCCCCCAAAGGAGAAGGGAGTAGAAGGTACTCAGTGTACAAAATCAGGAATAGGACAAGTACTTGCTTTTCTACACCAAAAGAAATGCTAAAAGACACAAAAGACTCATAGCAAACATTTAATCAATAAGTCAATAGAGCAATTATTAAATGTCTATTATTTTCCAGCAGCTATGTTAGGTGGTAAGGTAACAAAAAGAATGAAACAATCCTTATGCTCAAGGTGAGGTGCTTATTTTCTAAGGGGAGAGAGCAAATACATATATAAACATAAAGGGAATAAATAAAAATAATTATAAAGTTGCTTAATACATTTTACCTAGGGTAACAGTGTTGGAGTTTAAGGAGCTGAAGGGCATGGAGGATATTGCACTTATGCCCTCTTTCAGAAGAGCATTGACAGACTGAGTAATTTAAATTATAACTATAGTTATAATCTATCCCCCTCTTCCCAAATTAACACTTAAATATCAACAGAGCCTAGAACAGGAGGTAGCTAGTAGCACAGTGGACAGAATGCTGGACTTGGAGTCAGAGCTGAGTTCAAATTTGGCCTCAGAATCTTATTAGCTAGGGGATCCTAGGCAAATCGCTTGACTTCTGCTTGCCTTAGCTTTATTAACTGTAAAATGGGCACAAGAATAGCACTTATCTCACAGGGTTACTGTAAGGCTCAGGAACAAATGAGATAATACTATTTGTAAAAAGCACTTAGAAGTGCCTGGCATATAGTAGGCGAGACATAAATGCTTTTTCCTTTCCCTAAAGCAATTTGTGGGCATGTCAAAAAGGTATTCCACATTTTCTCGGCTCATTACCACTTCCCAATCCATGCCTTCAACTGGCTGTCATTTTCTCTTCCAAAAAAAAATTCCCCTTCTCTCACCCTGACCCTCACCAGGTCCCATCCAATCACAGAATCTGATGCTCATTTACTGGGAAAGGGAACCACAAAACTGAAAAGGCAGACAGCAGAATTGTCCCCATTAAATACCCATACCCTTTCATAGAAAGTCTAATGAAACTTTTGCTATATGGAGAAATAAAGAGAGCAGAAGTTTTTTTTTTTTTTTTTTAAGTCCTCTGGGTGGTTAGGTTTTCTGGCTCAATGGCCAATAGGGAATTGATTACTTTGACATCTCAAACCTTAAGCCCTTCAGCCCTCAGCCATCCATAGCTGGAAGCAGTTGGCCTTTTCATCTCCAAACACTGAACTTCCACAGCACCAAGTCACATATGTTCAGCTACAAGCAGACAGGGAACCTTTGCACATGCTCTGTACCCCTTCCCCTCAATACAAATTTGAATGGAATTAAAATTAATTCATTCATTTAACAGATTTTATTGAGCATCTACATTGTGCATATGAAATGATCTTTTGACTACCCATCCATATACCTATCTATCCATTCATCTATCTAACTACTATATTTTGATTAGTGCCTCAGAGCTCAGTCTATGTCCTTAGTTCTATGAGAGAGACAGGACACATAGGCCCTACTCTTAAAGAAATGATAATATGGCTTCCTTTAAGTCTCAGCTAAAGTCTTACTTTAATCTTGGTGTTTTCCCTCTGTGATTGTCTCCAATTTATGATCTAGGTCTGTATCTTTCTATTATTTCTATTGTCTGTTTCTCTCTGTCTATCCTTCTTTCCCTCCTCCTCCCTCTCTCCCTCCCTCTCTTTCCCTTCTCTCCTATTCTCTCTCTTTTTTTTCTTGTTTGCATGTAGTCTCCCTCATTAGACTGGGAGTCCCTTAGAGGCCAGGATTGTTTATTCCTTTCTTTGTCTCCCCAGTGCTTGGCACACGGTAACCATGTAATAAATGCTTGTTGACTTGTTGTTGACATTGCTCAAAAGTTGTTATAGTGTAAGGGTTCTAATCCTGGCTAGCATGTGTAGGCAGCAGGGCATAGAACAAAGAGTCCTTGGCGCAGAAGCCCAAGATCTGTAATCTTGTAACTTTCTCTGTGATGTGTTGGAAAGAACACTGGAGTTGGCATTAGGAAACTGAGTTTGAGCCTTGGCTCTGATGCTTACTCTCTTTGTGACTATGTGCAGAATCATTTAATCCCTTCAAACCTCAGTTTCTTCATCTATAAAATGGGAATAAGAAAGTAAGCTATCTCAGAGGCTCATTTTGAGGGACGGGAGAAATGACTTTTGTAATCCTTAAAAGTGTTGTAGAAATACAGACTTGCCAAGAGTTGATTACTGTCTTTACATATCCTCTCAGCTCTTTGGTATTGACCTGGCCTGACTGCTGATTTATGCTAGCAATTGTCTCTTTGTACCTCTTTGGGAATAGTCCAGCTTGTTTGTGGACTATCTTAGTGGATTACCTTTAGTTGGCTGTGACAGAGACAAGCTTTAATTCAATTCCACAAACATTTGCTAAGAGCCTGCATGCTGGAGAATGTCAATGGAATGTTTCATGGGAGAAATAAGTATCATACAGACTTTTTGTTTCACTACTTTGGTGATAGAAGGGATGTCTTGCCTGTTCCTTCAGTTGCAGCCCCTTTAAAAGGATAGGTATTCATGTCTAGTCATACGAAAAGGTGCTCTGAATCACTGTTAATCAGAGAAGTGCAAATTAAGACAACTCTGAGGTATCACTACACACCTCTTAGATTGGCTAAGATGATAGGAAAACATAATAACAAATGTTGGAGGGGAGATGGGAAAACTGGGACACTGATGCATTGCTGGTGGAATTGTGAATGGATCTAACCAGTCTGGAGAGCAGTTTGGAACTATGCTCAAAAAGTTATCAAACTGTGCATATCCTTTGACCCAGCAATGTTTCTACTGGGCTTATATCCCAAAGCAATCTTAAAGGAGGGAAAGGGACCCACATGTGCCAAAATGTTTGTGGAAGCCCTTTTTGTGGGGGCAAGAAACTGGAAACTGAGTGGATGCCCATCAAGGGGAGAATGGCTGAATAAATTATGGTATATGAATATTATGGAATATTATTGTGCTGTAAGAAACGATCAACAGGATGTTTCCAGAAATGCCTGAAGAGACTTACAGGAATTAATAATGCTAAGTGAAGTGAGTAGAACCAGGAGAACATTCTACACAGCAACAAGATTATATGAAGATCGGTTCTAATGGACATGTTCTTTTAAACAGTGAGGTGATTTAGGCTAGTTCTAATAGCCTTTTGATGAAGAGAGCCATCTGCAGTCAGAGTCAGGAGTGTGGGAACTGAGTATGAATCACAACATAGCATTTACATTCTTTTTGTTGTTGTTTGTTTGCATTTTCTTTTTTCTCATTTTTTCCTTTTTGACTTGATTTTTCTTGTGCAGCAAGATAATTGCATTAAAATGTATGCATGTATTGGATTGAACATATCTCTTTATCATGTATAATATATATTGGATTACTTGCTGTCTAGGGGAGGGGGTAGATGGAAGGGTCAGGAATTGGAACACAAAGTTTTGCAAGAGTTAATGTTGAAAAATTATCCATGCATATCTTTTGAAAATTAAAAAGCTTTAATAAAAATTTTGATGAAAAATAAAAGGATATATATTGCTTTATCATGTTTAATGTTTCCCTTTCTTTTTAAAAAATTAATTTTATTAGTGTCCTTATCCTAAGTATTTTCTTTTCTTACTAGTGTACTTCAAATTTTACTTTCTACTGTATTGTAGAAGGAATCCTTGCTTTAATTGGTTGTTGGATTAAGTGACTTCAGTGTTACCATCTTCTCATAAACTGTATGATTCAATAAAGAGTCTGCATTATTACCCATAGGAGTTTCTTCTTCATCTTATCATTCTTCCTCCTCTTCCCCTAGATATATTTCTATTCACTGGGTCTCAGGTGTTTGTTTGGTGATTATTAGGTTTGAAATAAAAAGAACAAAAGAAAATGAGGGGCTCTGTCTAGATGCTCTCTAAGGTCATTTCTAGCTCAAATCATATAATCCTCTTATCCTACTCATTCTCAAGATTGCTCTTCTGACTCACAATTCTTCCATTAATTAAGTACCATCATTTTCTTTGATCTAAGGAAAGATGGAAAGGGATGAAATTTGGAGCCAAGAGACCTGGATTCCTGTTCCGATTTTGACAGCATGTTAGTTGTGTTACTTAACCTTTCCCAGACTCTTCTTCCTCATCTGTGAAATGGAGATGATGAGGATAGCAATGTTTGCCTGACTTACAGGATTGCTATGAGAAAACACTGTGAAAACCCTAAAGTCCTATAGAATAGTGAGGTATTTTGTATGTGTTTTGGAATCTATCACTTCCCCCAATTGTCCTGGGACTGGAACCCAATTTTACTGCTCTAGGCATTCCACAGGGGTGATTGCTGTTGGGCATTTTATGGAAAAGGCTTGATAGAGCTTTCAGCTCTGTAGGAATTATAACTTGTATGAAAGTGAGTTTAGTTTCAGTGATGGAGAAGAATTGGGTAAAACTTCTCTCTGGAATATGGGAATAATCCATTTAGGCTTCTGATTTGGCAATCCTCAGTGATAGCTACTCAATGAGTTCATCCCCTTGACAATCTTTCAGAGATTCTTTTGAGGTTTTTCCTTCACTGGGTATGGGGTTGATGTAGATGACCTTTAAAAAAGGAAAAGAAGGAGGATTCTAGATTTAGAACTTGAGGAAACTTTAGAGATCACATTGCCTAACCCCCTCATTTCACAATTGAATCTCAAAGAAACAATGATATGTCTTCAAGGTTACAGAGGTCATAAGAAATGGCTCAAATTTACACTCAAATTCTTTGACTCTAAGGCTACTATTCCCCCCCTCCCATATTATGTTGTAGAGGATTGCAGAATATAGGATGAGAGGAAAATGGGAATGAAAAGGAAGAAAAATGAGAGAAGAGGAGAAATAGGAAGTGAGATATGGAGGGAAAAGAACAACAGAAGGTAAGGAGAAAAAGGAGGTGAAAGAAGAGAGGGGGAGGAGAAAGAGGAGGAAGCAAAGGAAGAAGTGGTGCAAGAAGAGAAAAAAGCACAGTTGAAAGAAGTAAAAGAGAAATAAGACATCATTTAATTTCTTCTTTAGAATCTGACATTCTGTGATTTTATGATTTGGGGGAGAAGCAGATTTCTCATGAACTGTGTGTCTACTAATCAGATTCCCTCTCCCTTCCAACAAAACCTGGGGGCATTTGCCCAAAGGAGCTGTCAGAATCCCCCAGGTCCTGATGTCTGACCCCTTGTCATTCTGGGTAGTACCCATGGCCTTCCCTTTCTGCCTTTTTTTTTTTTTTTTCTGTTTTTGCTTCTGCGGCTGGCTGCATTTCCCTCAGCTCTTCTATATTCTTACCCCACATCCTGCAATAAGCAAAATAAGAGAAAGGGGGGGTTTGATTTGCTGAGTTACCCCAGCTAGAACTGCCTTTGGAAAGGTGTCGCTGCTGAAGTGAGAACTGCCATTTCATCAAATTATTCCTTTATGTTTTAAAAGAGGAGGAATTATTTGAGGAAAATGAGGATATAAAACCTCGGTGGAATCTAACACCTTTTTACAGGGAGCTCAGCTCGAGAACACTTGGAAGACTGCCAGCAAATTGGTTCCTTTTTTAATGACCTGGGACTATAGTTCATCTGTTTAATTCAAACTTGGTGACATAATATCTTTCATTTGGACTTATTACCAGCACAGCACTTATTCAGCTGGAAGCTTTCTTGGGGCAGGGAAATTTTTATCATTATTTTAAATTTTCTCCATTTGACAAAATTGAAGGCCTTAGAAAGACGGGAGCCTCAGCAAGGATAGACCAACAGAGAATAGGTCACATCATGTATTAAAGAATGAAAATAGATTCATTCTTTTCCTCTGTTGAATAAGCAGCTGTACTTTGGTCTCTGTGATCCATGAAATAGTCTGTCAGGAAAATAGGAAATGTGCCACATTTGAACTTCTTCCATTGATTTCCTTGTGATCCAACCGGAGGTGGGAGTATTAGAATCCATGGTGGCTGGAAGCCAGGCTTGGCCGAGAGGTGATTGTCTGGACTATATATTATTAAATTAATTAGTCCTGTACAATGCCAGCACTCATTTGCCTTTTGGGAGGGGAGGGTAGGAGCTCTTTCCTGCAAGGTTTCAGAGCTCTGAGGAGATACCAGGGAAGTAGCTTCCAATCCCAAAGGCAGTTCTTTATTTATTCTTTGAAGAAACAATTTGAGGGCAATTTAGTAATTCCACCAATAATGAATTTAAGAATAGGCCAGGGCCATTTCTAGACTATAAGCTTATGACACAGAGTACACAAAACCAATTTGTGCTCGTTTGTGCTCGCTATCCCGAAGCATGGCTCCTAATCAGAGGATGAAATGCGAGAAATTCACTCGGCTCTCAAAACTGACATCGAATTTCATTTTTTCATTAGAGACCACACCTTCTCCTCCCCTGGATTCCTCCTGCAATTAAAAATCACATCAGTTGTGCCGACAGTCATTAGAGTAATGAGGTCTGGGTGCTGGGCTGCCTTCTAATCTCCTTTCCCTTGGAGCAGGGGGGGAGAAAGCATGGATTTACCTGTACTGAGCTGAGCCACCTTTGATGCTACTGGGCCAAATCTCTGATGTTTCATTTCAATGAAATATCAAATGGAGGGAGTTCCTTTGGCTTTACTTGCCTCCAGAAGTTGGGAGGGGGTTGGAATTCATTGAGATGTATTTTTGTAATTAAGGCAGAGGTGAGAAATGGGGCCCCATATATAATTTAAAATGTTAAAATTATAGACACCCTCTCCAACTACTCCTTTAAATCTTAGCCACCAACTATTCCCCATTAACAGGCCTAATTAAATCCATTTTTCAGGTAGTCTTTGGCAAATTCCATTTTAGTAAAGCTGTAAGAAGCTTTGTTTCATTTTTCTCTGCTCTGTGTAAGTCTTATGTGGAAAGGAAGAGAGGGTGGATCAGGGTCTGTAATTTCTCTTGTATGAACCAAAGGGGCAGGGCCAGGCTATGCATAAATATATATATTCATACAAAATACCATAGGTGCCAGAATTCCAAGAAGAACCAGAGCTATAACTAGGGCTGGACAAATAAGGATTTGTGCCAAGATGCTGGCATCTGGAGGCTTCTCCCAATAAATCATTCCTATGCCTTTTGTTCTCTGCTTTTGGGATTGCCTTGAATTTCTTGCTGAGTCTTTGTCATCTTCCCCAGGACTTCTTTGATATGATATCTCCCTCTCAGGGCTTGTCTTTCTCCGTGTCACTTTACTCCGTGTGCTGCTTCCATGCTATTCCCTCAGGGATTGGAGATTTGGGGACCCATCATCATTGCTAGGAGGTTCTCAGATCAGAATTTCTGAGAGATGAACTTCCTCACCTTTCTCAAAATGGCTGTACTTAGCTGTGGCAGATTTCCCTTGTCATTGTGTCATGAATTTCATGGATGATACCTATGATAATCCTCATCCCCATTGGAAAAAATCCTTGAGAGTCTCCATTTCTCCTCAAGGGACTTTGTGTTCCTCTAATTTAAGCCCTCCCTCCAACCTTGTCAATCAACTGAATTAGCCCTGGGCCCCAGAATTCCTAGTTATGACTCTGTTTATTGTAATTACTAGATATGTGACCATTCTGGACCTCCATTTCCTAATTTCTACAGTTAAAATAGATGATTTCTTCCAATTCTGATTTTTGTAATTCTATGGATACTTTGTCCCAAAGATTAACTGTCTTGTCCAAGGTCATATATGTAGCTAGTGGTAGAACTGAGACTAGAATACCAATTTTACATTTTAATACATTTAATATATTTCCTGTTGACTGATAATTTTCAAAAAGGATTTTCAACAACAGACCAAAAGATCATTCCTTTTCTTGTTCACAGTGTCAGCCAGAATAAGTTAAACAGAACACACTCAATCTGCATTACCCCCAGTGAAGAGGGTTTTTCTATGTAGCACTGTATCTGACCCTAACATACTATGGGATAGCTGAGTGTCACAGTGAATAGAATATTAAGCCTGGGGTCAGGAAGATTAATATTCCAGAGTTCAAATCCAACCTCACATATGAATTAGGTATGTGACCCTTGGCAAGTCACTTTACCTATTTGTCTCAGTTTCCTTATCTGTAAAATGAGCTGGAGAAAAAAATGGCAAATCACTCTAATATCTTTGCCAAGAAAATGCCAAAAGGAGTCATGAACAGCAGGACATGACTAAACAACAACAACAACACTACGTCCATTAAAGTATGGACTCGATATCATTCACATCAGTATATAAGCGAGAATGCTATTATTCCCCCCTTTTGGAGGAGAGTTACCACATGCTGGTAATTTAACACATAATGATTAGGGTTGGTGATAGCATGAATCAGTGATCAAATCATCATTAATGGCCTAGAAAAATAGGGGTCTGGCTACATTGCAACACTATGATGATCATGTGAGGTAGGATGATTTAAGGGGGATTAAAGAAAAAAAGAGAAGTTGTTCTTATTAGCCCAGTGACTACTATGGAGTTTTTGGCGAGTTTATTCGTAGGGACTGATTCATATTCAGGTAAGTGGAGCAAGAGAAGGACATATTTATCTTGTTTGGGATCCCAGGGAGACTTGCTCGATATAATTGTGTTTCTTCATGTCTCTCCCATTATGTTGCTCCATGGGAAGGAAATCATTTGGTTCAATATTTCTAGAACTTTTGAGTTCATTGATACAAATTTTTCCTCCAGTGATGGAGATTGCATACTTTAATAGATGATCCTCATGAAGAGTTACAGTCTGCAAAAACTTTTTATTTCTAATCCATTAGCATCTCTCTAAAGTGACTAAGTTGGTCCCTAGAAGAAGTCTATCATTCACTCATATTTGAAGCCTTTTTAATTTAGGAGGCCCTGTCAGAACTTGTTTTCTATTAGGATAAATTTTGAGAATCAAAAATCACACTCATGCCCTAATGAATACGCTTTTAATGGGAGACTGTCGTTTTATAGATTTGGATAACTGAGTCTCAGAGAATTTAAGTGATTTGCCCACAGACTAACTGCATATTAACAAAGATTTTTTATATTTTCACTCTTCTTCCAAGAGAATGTAAGCTCCTTTAAGAGTTGGGACTGTTTTCATTTTGTCTTTGCATCCCAAGCACCTAGGGGAAGAAGATGGGAAAGGAATAAAGGTTTATGTTACTTTCTATGTGCCCGACTCTGTAGATAAGTGCTTTACAAATATTATCTCATTTGATCCATACAACAGTAATCTTGTAAGATAGGTGATATTATTATTCTCATTTTACAATTGAGGAAACTGAGGCATACAGTGGTTAAATGATTTAGCCCTTAAGAGTTTTATAAGCCATATCTGATGCCATATCTGACCTCAAGTTTCCTTGATTCCAGGTCCAGCATTCTATTCACTGACTATGTGTTGCACATATTAGGTTCTTAATAAGAGTCACTAGAGGTTAGGGAAGGGCTGGGTGGAGAGAGGGAATAGAAAATGTCTCCCACAGAAAGTGTCCCTTGAATGGAGTTTTGAAGGGAGCTACAGAATCTATGGTGGGAGTGATGGAGAGCATTCTAGGGCAGCCAGGAGCATGAGTGGAGTCTGCTCTTGGGATTGTTTCTGGGGGTTTGCTGTTTTAGGATCTGTACCAGGAGGTTACCCATAAGAAAACTGAACAATAGTGAACTGTCAAAGGCAGTTAGGTGGCCCAATGGATAGAGCACCAGCCCTGAAGTCAGGAGGACCTGAATTCAAATCTGATCTCAGGCACTTAATACTTCCTAGCTGTGTGACCCTGGGCAAGTCACTTAACCCCAATTGCTTCAGCAAAAAAAAAAAAAAATTAATGAACAACCAAAAAAATTAAGCAGCATCTACCAATGTCAGGGGACGTTGGGATGGAATATTTAGCTCTATTGATGTATGCTAGCACTCAATTTTTTGCCTACCCAGCTGAACAACCACTTCTGTTATCTACCTTTCATCAGTGTGATACTTGAATTTTGGTAGCTACCTCACCTCCTATCTGAATATTTCCCCCACAATCCACAAAATGCAGGGTGTTTGCTTTTTTTTGCTCTACTTTTCTTTGCGCTGAGTGCAGAGAGACTGATACAATTTACCTTATAAGGCGTTATTAACTGTCAGAATTCACATTTTCTCAAATCTCTCCCACAGGTGAAGGCACAGACCCACACATATGCACAGCACACACGCACACTATCTTAGCATTTTCCTTCTTAGTCTTGGGAATTGTGAGGAGCTAGATTGAGGAGAACAACAACAATTGAATATTATCCCTAAAATAGTGCGTCCTTCTCCGTCTTCCCACCTGGGTAAGAGCTACTGAGTGGGGCTTGCTAGAATAGGGCTGCTTATATCAAAAGATCATAGGATTTAGAGCCTGAAGTGTCTGTAGAGGGGCTTGCTCCCTCATTTTATGGATAAATAGATGAACAGGGTAGAAAAGGACTTGCCTTAACTTACAGTTAGGAAGGAGCAGAGTGAAGGTTCAGAACCAGGTTTTCTGCCTGTAATCCATTTTTGAAGTCAGGGGGTCTTAACCTTTTAGTGTAAGTGTGTGAATCATAGGTCCTTTGGGTCCAAGTTTGGGCTCCTCAGACTAATGAAAATCAGAGGGTGAAAAAAAGATGCATATTTTTTTCTCATCTAAGTTTGCACATCCCCAGAAATCTACTCCTGGGCCTAAGATTAAGAACTCTTGGTCCAAGGTTTTAAAATCCTTGTATTTAGAGAATTATAAAATCCAAAAATTTTACAGTAATAAGGAATTGTCTTGTGATCATTTCCCAGGATTTCTTACCCTGAAGTCAGTGAAGTTGCTTTTTTTTTTTAAACTTGATAGCTGTATTTTAATATAACTTATCTCTTTTGCAATCTTATGCTTTTTATTTTATTCATTTAAAAATGTTATGTTGAGAAGGGAGCTTCACTGAATTGCCAAAAGACTCTATGACCTAAAAAGGTTAAGAAGTCCCACCCCAGACCATCTCCCTGACCACTGCACCTATCAATCAGTCATCCAGCCTCCATGAAGTGAACATTTCCAGTAGTGGAGCTCTCTCTCTATGCCATTCCCAGGCAACTCTAATTGTTAGGGATTTCTTAGCCTGGGATGTTTCATTGCACTGGGGTTTGATGTGACAGTCTTAGATCTGTATTTGTTCATTTATAGCATCTCCTTAAGTTAGTCCTCCATAGCCTGCCCTGAAAATGTGTCTCAGAGTGACACATTGCATTTCAGTAAAACTGATGTCTTTATTTCAGTAACTTTGAGAAGAACCAGTCAGTCAGACAATAAGCATTTATAGAATAGTTACTATGTGCCTAACACCATGCTAGGCAGAAGGGATACAAATCCACAAAATGAAACAATCTCTAAGAGCTTACGCTTTACTGTGGGCAGCCAATAGCTATAAAAATTACTATGTATGGAATAAATAGGACAAAATTGAATGAGTGATTTCACTGGTATGGGGAACTTCTGAATGATGCTGTTCCCTCTGCCAATATAGATTGGTATTTTTCCTGCAATTTGAAGGTTTTTTAGAATTATCTAGAATGTTGAGAGAGTAAGTAATTTGTTCAGGGCCACACTATGCTTCAGAAATAAAACTCAAACCTAGATCTTCTCGGCTTTGAGGCCATCCATTATACTATCCTGCCATAAATCAATACAGAATAAATTTGTTCTTGTGTTGTTCAGTTGTCTTAGTCTTGTTTAACTCTTCATGACTCCATCTGGAATTTTCTTGGCAAAGATAATGAAATAGTTTGCCATTTCTTCCTTCAGCTCATTTTACAGATGGGGAGACTGAGGCAAACAGGGTAAAGTGACTTGTTTGGGATCACATGGCTAGTAAATGTCTGAGGCTGCATTTGAAGTCAGGTCTTCCTGACTTCATGGCACTCTATCCACTGTGACACCTCCCTCACTTCCACAGAGTCAGTTCCTTCATCTATAAGTACAATTATTAGTGATTTGGCTACTTAATGGGATTGTTGTGAGGATCAGATGAAAAGATGAATGTATCAAGTGAGTGTGTATTCTTTTAAAATTTGAACATCCACAGGGGTTGTCTAAATGTCTAGACAGGTGGCTTAAAGACACGTCAGTGTCTTCTGCCTTTGCTTTGGGGCCACACCTCTCCAATTGCACGATATTTATTTTTGATTGCTATATGGTTGTTATTCTTTCTATTAGTATTATAATCATATACCTTATCTTCTTGGTTCTTCTTACTTCATTTTACATCATTTCATGCAAGTCTTTCAATGTTTCGCTGTGTTCACTATTGTACTTTCTTAACATATAATAATATTCCATTAATGAATGATCCACAATTTGTTTAGTCATTGCCCATTTGATGAGTTTCTATTTTCCTTTTAATTCTTTGCTACCAATAAGTGCTGTTATCAATTTTTTAATATATTGTGAGCCTTTCCTTTTGTCATTTACTTTCTTGAAATATATTCCTACCAGTGGAATTTCTAGGTCAATAGTTAGATACATTTTAAACTACTTTATTTGCATAATTTCAAAATGCTTTACAGATTGGTTATACCATTACACAGCTCTGCCAAAAATGGATTAATGGACTCATTTTACAGTCCCTCCAACATTCAGTATTGCTCTCTTTTGTCATCTTTGCCAATTAGTTTGTTGTGAGATGAAACGTCAGAGTTGTTTTTATTTGCATGTGTATTATTATTATTTATTTGTTTGAAACATTCTTCTATATGGTTACTAATTATTTGGAATTGTTCTTTAGAGAAGTGTTTGTTCATAACCTCTGACTACTTCTTTAATGTGAATGGCTTTTGGTCTTAGGTTTTGTTAGTTGTTTAAAGATCATACACCAAATTCTTAGAGATATTTGGTACAAGGATTTTTTTTCCAATTGACCACTTTCCTTCTTATCTTAGATGTATTATTTTTTATTTGTGTAAAAGTCTTTCAATTTCATATGGTCAAAATTATTTATTTTTTAAAAAATATTAATTTTTAAAACACATTACTTTATGAATCATGTTGAGAGAGAAAAACCAGAGCAAAAGGGAAAAACCATGGGAGAGATTAAAAACATCAAAAAAGAACAGAGCATGTATATCAAAATTATTTATCTTTTATAATTGCCTCTATCTCTTAATTGGTTAAGATTCATCTTCTTTCAATAGCTATAAAAAATAAAGCATCTACTTCTCTTCTAATTTTTATTTAATGGTAAAATTTGTATTTATTGTGATATATGGTATAAGATATATTTGTCTAAGCCTAATTTCTGCCAGAGCGCTTTTTAGTTTTCCTAGTAGATCTTATGAAATAAGGAATTTTTTCTCACATAATCATATTCTTAGGTTTATTGAACACTTGGTTATTGAGTTCAATTCTTTCTAATTCTTTCTATGATATTATGCTGCTGGTTTCAATTCTATTCTCCATGAACATCCTGAGTCTATCTCTCAAGACTAAATGTATAGTCTTAGACTGATCTCTTTTTGATGTCAGCAATGCAGGTCCTCTAGTTCTGCAGAATTCTTTTCTCTGTCTTTCCACAATTCCTCCAAAGAAGATCCTCTCAATGTGCTGGAGGTCACATTGGTTCTTTGAATACATCCAGAACACTGCTATATTATTGTATCCCATTTTTAATCTTCATTCTAATGACATGAGTGGCTCACCTCCTTTTCTGGGTATTTGTGTCCTCAATGAATTTTATACCACTTTTAACATGTAAATCATTGTTGCTAACATGGGGCATTATTGTTCAGTCATTTCAGTTATATCTGTCTCTTTGTGACTCCATTTGGACTTTTCCTGGCAAAGACACTGGAGTGTTCGGCAATTTCCCTTTCTAGCTTATTTTACAGATGAGGCAAATAGAGTGAAATGACTTGCCCAGGATCACACATTTAGGAATTGTCTGAGGTCACATTTGAACTCATGAAGTAGAGTCTTCTTGATTTCAGACCCAACACTGTACACTATAGCGCCACCTAGCTGCCCAGACATGTTGCAGACTTAATATATTCATTATGAGTTCTATTACACTTTTGGGTACCTCTTCCCCAAATTCTATTATACTCTTTGTGACATTCTCCAATTCACCTAATATATTATAAGGGACCATGCTGATGCTATCACAAAATGGGCTCTTATGGTAACAAACAACTTGGGATTTTTAAAGTGCTTCAATGTTCCCCAAATTTGATCCAGCTTGATCTGTTCCTGTCCAGTTCTAGATCTGGTCCATTGCTCAGTTGTCCAGTTACTCCCCAACTGAAAAATCTAATCACCTAAGCTAAGATAATATTTTTCTTTCAATTTAATAGGAAATAGAATATATCTCCTACAGATGGGATGAAAGAAGGCCTTTCTGTGAGTCTGGACTCAGATCATAGTCTATTAGAGCAACAAAAACTTAAACATTAGATCACCTATTCCAATTCCCTTGTTTTCTAGGTGAAGAAATTGAGACCCAAAAGCAGTGATGTGTGGGTAGATGTTTAAAAATATACTTTAATGACAATATGCATCATTAAAATTTTCTTCATGACTTTTTAAGTCTAAACAGTCAACAGAATAATAAATCAAACCCTGATTTGTAGTGTTGGCTGGTTTCTGAGATGTAAAGGTTTACATGGATACTTCACCAATCAGCTTTCCAGAGTCTGTTGGAGCTGGCTTCAGCACACCTATCATGGAGTGAAGTGACTGAGAGGATTATAGATTTAGAGCTGGAAAAGACCTTCAAGGACATGCAATTTTACCCTTTCATTTTATAAATGAGCAAACTCAGGCCAAGAGAAGTTAAGGACCAAGGTCATAAAGGGAGTCAACAACAGAGTTGTTCATTGAACCCTTAGAATTTTAAACTCTTTCTTCTCAGAAATTCATCCATAACACTGAAAGAGTCTTGGTTGAACAACTAACAATGTACTTAGTGCAGCTGCAGCAGGGAGTTGGGAGTATGGAACATCCTCATAAAAAAGGACCAGTGCAGATATTAATGATTTAATCTGGTAGCATAGTGCAGCTGTAATGAAGGATCCCATTTGTCAGCATCCCAGATCCCATTACAAGGAGCTCCGATGACAGGCACCAGAGATAGGGCCTGAGATGTGGTGGGAATGAAGATGAATCAGGGACCACAATATCGATTTGCTTGCCTGGGAAGGCTGCATCCTGTTTAGAAATATGGAAAGCAAATTAATGAATAAATGAGTTGGCTCTGTAAAGGTGGCCCCGCTGGGAAATGCTGATATTTAAGCCACATATGCCAAACAAACTCTGAGTAAATAACAGAAAACATGAAGGTTTTGCTGAAAAGGGGAAGCAGTTACTGTGGGTCCTAGATGAGGAATTCTTGGCTAGAGAGAGACTCTAGGAAGCTGCTTGCTGTTTGAAGGTTGTCAGGGGTAGGAGAGAGGGGAGGGGTAGAGAGAGAGTAAGAGAGAGAGAGAGAGAGAGAGAGAGAGAGAGAGAGAGAGAGAGAGAAGAGAGAGAGAGAGAGAGGAGAGGAGAGAGAGAGAGAGAGAGAGAGAGAGAGAGAGAGAGAGAGAGAAGGAGAGAAGGAAGGATAAAGAGAAAGGAAGGAAGGGAGGGATGTAAGGAAAGAGAGGGAGGAAGGGAGAGAGAGAAGGAGAGAGGAGAGAGAAAGGGAGGGAAGGAGAGATAGGAGGGAGGGAAGGAAGGAAAGAGAAGGAAGAAGGAGGAGGAGGCGAGAAGGAGAGAGAGAGAGGGAGGGAAGAAGGTAGGGAGGAAAAGAGGGAAAGAGAAGAAAGAGGAGAGGAGAGAGGAGAGAGAGAAAAAAGAGAGGAGAAAGGAGAAGGATGAGGAAAATGAAGAGAAGGAAGAGGAGGAGGAGAGGTGAGAGAGAAGAAGAGAATCAAGAAACACAGAGATGAAGAAGAGAGTTGAGGGAGGAGAAGAAAATTGGGGAGGCTACAGTATAAATTGGATAAACAGATTAGCTCCTCCAGGGATGATGACTTATGTGACTATATGACATTGTATATTATTTTCCTAATCTCTCATCCAATCATTCTCAAATAATAAAAATGATATGGTAGTTGAGGAAGTAGTAAAGTGCAGGTGATTTTTGATACCAGTTCTGCTATTTTAACTCTCCCTGTAAGCTTGCACAACTCATTTTATCCACTTGGACCTCAGTTTCTTCATTTCTCACATGAGCTGATTGGATCTAGATGATTTTTAAGTTTCTCTCCTGTAAAGGGCAGGAACTCTGAAAGTGTGTACCTAAGGCTTCGTATGATTGATTTAATCTTACAACAAGATGTTAACTCAGTGGAATTAATATAATGATTCTTTAGTTTACATGTACTTAGTACTTAGTATAATTCTACAAGATTGACACCTATGATGATGTACTTATAATAGAGTATATAAGGTCCAACAAGGACTGGAAGAGAGACATTCCATCTCCCACCATCCTGATGGCTCTCCTGCCTCCTGCATTCCTCCACTAAGAAGACCAAGGCCCATCTGAAGGCACCCAGAAACCTAGCCCAGTCCCAGGCGAAGGAGACAGACTGTGAAGGAGACAGGACAGCCACCACGAGGCTCTTTATCTTCCAATCTGAACTCCAGCCTCCAGTCCTCTGTCTATCTCTGAGTCTGTCTCCCAGTCTGAACAAGTCTCTCCCAAAGTGCAGGAGGCAGGTGAGCCACCACAAGGCTAATCAAAGATGGAATGTCTGTGGCTGACTTTGTCCTCAATTATTACAATCACATCAACCGAAGAATCATTACATCACCATGCTAAGTACTAAGTATATGTAAACTAGATAACCATTGTCTCATCAATTCCACTGAGTTAACACCTTGTTGTAGGATTAAATCAATTATACTGAACTAGAATTCTTGCCCTTTACACCCTCCAAACTTAGTATTCCAAGTCATCTCAGGTGCTTTCTTTGGTCACTGAGATTTTGGAAAATCTGGTTAAATGACTTATCACCCAATCCCTCTGTCAGTGTGCTCACCCTCAGCCTTGTTATTCATGAGCCATCCTCAGAGAACCTTAGAATATCAGAACTAGGGTCTGAAGTCTTCAAACTAGAGCATGCTGAGATCCTAGGAGTCTCCTGACTTTTTATTAATTCAGGCAACTCTTTAAGACTAAATAGCAAAGCAGGTGCTGACCTCCATTGGTATAGTGAATTTTCTTTCCAGGAGTTCCTATATCAATGGACATATAAACACCATCTCCATCCCCCACAACATGCAGAATACACCTTCTGAGAGAAGTGAGGGAACTTTGGATATCATATTTACCATATGGTGCCATGTGGTATGCTTGATACCTGAACATGGGCATGTACATACACAGAAACAGGATGCTAGACCAAATGACCCCTTTGAGATTCCTGCCAATCTCAGAATTCTATAGTTCTGTGGAAAAACAGCCAATGGGCTTTCTTTACCTCTGAGATTGTGTTGCCTAAGGCTATGTTGTGACACTGGTTGGGGTAAGATGCTCTGGAAGATGTTTAGGGGGCTGGGCCACTTCGGTAGTGATATAGATGGCCTTTTAATTCAGCCATCAGGTGGCTGTGCTTGTATTTTGATCACACTCCACCACTGGCTTTGCTAGGAAGTTAATAGCCTTTCCATTTTATCCCCTTTCCCTTCTGCCTGTGCTACCGTATGGACAATTAGGAAAGGACGATTTAATTTTGGAGAAATTAATTGTGTCGGCCAAATGGGCTTGAAATACTCCACAGGCTGTTTTTCTGTCAACATAACAGATTAAGGTATTCGGCAAAATGAAAACTGTTGACACAGTAATTTCAGGCTGTTGATCAATTGTGTTTTGTCTTTGGTGGAACCAACAAAGATTATTGTCCTAGGAGGGTTTCCATCTCTTGTTGAGCTTATTTGCCTCCTTTTAGTTCCAGCCAGCTCTGGGCAAGAGCCCCCGGGAAGGATGGGCAGATACTGAAGAACAAAACTGTTCTGGATTGTCAGTTTTCAGGCAGGAAGCAGCTTTATTGTTGGGTGCCAGGAATTGATTTGTGACAGGAGAGGCAGATAACTGATATCTTGACTGTGGTTTTGACATTACTGGTAATGAGCACAGGGCAAGGAAGTGGAAGCTGCTGCTTGGTATGACTTTCTGCAGAACATTCCCATCTGTGAGAAAGCAGGCAAAGAGACCATGAATTCAAGTCACCTCCAGTGAAGGTCCAGAAACTAATTTTTTTTATTCCTTGTAATAATTTTTAAGCCCAATGTGTTATACCCCATAGGATTTTCTTCTAGAGAGTACTTACTCCTTGAGTCAAATTATAAGAAAAGAGGATAGGAGACATAACATCTTTGGTCCACCCATATTCTGGAAACTCATTCTTCAGTTCTTCTCTTGTTATTTTGATATTCTGACATATGGACAAAGACTCAACAATCTAAACATAGCTAGCCACCTCATTAGTAGGAAAGGAGGGTAGAAAGGAAGGTAGAATAGATAGTCGGTAGAATCTCAGACCTCAAAGACCAGATAATTGACTCATAGCTAACTGAGAAGTCATTCTATTACCAATCCAATAAATGGTCATTCAAATTACACTTGAGTTCTAGGCAGTAAACCTAATTCCTTCCAAGACAGTCCATTTCACTTTTTGAGAGCTCTAAATATTAGAATATTCTTCCTTACATTAAATGTTTCTCTTAACACAATGTCCACTCATTGCCCCTAATTTGCTCCTTTAGGGCTAAATAGGACAAGTCTAATCTTTTTTTAAACATAACGATCCTTTTCCAGTTGAAGATTTCATAATCTTTCCTGCTTTTTATTTAAAAACTTTTTATTTTCAAAACATATATATAGATAATTTTTAACATTCACTCTTGCAGAACCTTGTGTTCCAATTTTTTCTCCCTCCATCCTTACCTCCTCTGTCCCCTAGACAGCAAGCATCCCAATATATGTTAAAACATGTACAATTCTTCATATATATATAACATATATACATATATAATCCACATTTAATTAACATTCTGCACAAGAAAAATCAGAATAAAAAGGAAAAAAGTGAGAAAGAAAACAAAATGCAAGCAAACAAGAACATGAAAATACTATGTTGTGATCTTCACTCAGTCCCTACTATTATCTCCTTGGATACAGATTGCTCTCTTCATCACAAGACCATTGGGACTGGCCTGAATCACCTTGCTGTTGAAAAGAACTGTGTGCATCAGAGTTGATCATTGTTTAATCCTGTTGTTGCTGTGTACAATGTTCTCTTGGCTCTACTCACTTCACTTAGCATCAGTTCATACAAGTCTCTCCAAACCTTTCTGAAATCATCCTGCTGATCATTTGTCATAGAACAATAACATTTCACAACATTCATATACCATTCTCCAACTTATGGTCATCCACTCAGTTTCCAGTTCTTTACCGCCACAAAAAGGCAGCTATAAATATTTTTTGCACATGTGAGTCATTTCCCCTTTTTATGATCTCTTTGGAATACAGGTCCAATAGAGACATTGCTGGATAAAAGGATATACACAATTTAATAGCCCTTTGAGCATAGTTCTAGATTGTTCTCCAGAATGGTTGGATCAGTTCACAACTTTATCAATAATATATTAGTGTCTCAGTTTTCCCACATTCCCTCCATCATCTTTTTTTTACCAATCTGAGAGGTATGTAGTAGAACCTCAAAGTTGTATAAATTTTTATTTCTCTGATCAATAATGATTTAGAGCATTTTTATATGACTAGAAATGGTTTTAATTTCTTCATCTGAAAACTATCTGTTCATATCCTTTGATCATTTATCAGTTGGAGAATGGCTTGTATTCTTATTAATTTGAGTCAATTCTCTGTCTATATATTAGAAATGAAGCATTTATCAGAACCCTTGGATGTAAAATTTTTTCCCAGTTTACTGCTTCTCTTCTAACCTTGTTAACTTTATCTTACCATAGGGTTTTAGATGTTGGTCAATGCCTAGTTTCTGCCATATATTTTCCAATTTTCCCAGCAATTTTTGTTAAATAGTGAGTTTTTATCCCAGAAACTTGGGGTCTTTGGGTTTATCAAATACTTGTATAGTCATTGATTTGTGCCTTGTATCCCTAACTGATTCCACTGATCCACTCTATTTCTTAACCAGTACTAAATGGTTTTGATGTCCACTGCTTTATAATATACTTTAAGGTCCTGATACTGCTAGGGTATCTTCATTTGCATTTTTCATTAATTCCCTTGAAATTCTTGATCTTTGTTCTTCCAGATGAACTTAGTTATTATTTTTTCTATCTCTGTAATGTAATTTCTTGGTAGTTTGATTGGTATGTTACTGAATATAGATTAATTTAGGTAGAATTGTCATTTTTATTATATTCACTCAGCCTACCCATGAGCACTCCATATTCTTCCAATTGATTAGATCTGTCTTTATTTGTATGGAAATTTTGTAATTTATAATTGTGTTTATATAGTTCCTGACTTTGTCTTGTCAGGTAGACTCCCAAATATATTATCTATAATATTTTAAAATGGAATTTCTCTTTATATCTCTTGCTGCTGGACTTTGTTGGTAACATCTAGATATGCTGATAGTTTCTGTGGATTTATTTTGTATCCTGCAATTTTGTTTAAGTTGTGAATTATTTCTAGTAGTTTTTAAGTTAATTCTCTATATTCTCTAAGCATACCATCATATCATTTGCAATGAGTGATAATTTGGTTTCCTCATTACCTACTCTAATTCCTTTAATTTTTTAATCCTCTCTTATTGCTATAGCTAATATTTCTAATACAATATTGAATCATAATGGTGATAGTGGGCAATAAGACCAGGAGGTCTTATTGGAAATGGTTCTGGTTTATCCACACTACATATGATGCTTGCTGATGATTTTAAATAGATGCTACTGATGTTTTAAAGAAAAACTCCATTTATTCCTGTACTCTAATTTTTTAAAAATAGGAATGAGTGTTGGTTTTCCCTTATTTTTTGAAAAACAGCTGGGACATTTGCCCTTTTCAAGTCCTCCAGTATATCTCCCACTCTCCAGTACCTTTTAAGAAAACATCTTGTCATTTATATCTGTGTTTTTTTTAATGCTCTAGCCTAAGATATAGTTTGTCCATGATTAGTGAAAATCTCATGGAGGGAAGAAATGCTGACAGACCTTTTGATCACTTATTTTAGTCTTCCATTCCTTGTTAGTAGTTTTTTTGTTTAATCCTTCCTGAAGTCCAAAGATTGTTTTCACTAAAGAAGAAAAAAAGAAGCAAAATGAAAGTTAAGAACTAACAAGAAATGGAGACAATGGAGAGGAAGAATAGATGATGGCATACAAGAGAGGAAGAGTAGATTAAGTAAAGTAAGTTTAATAAATGGGTAAATTGAGTAGATTAGAAAAGTGTCGATGGAGTAGCAGAACATGTAAGTAGTATTATAGATAGAATTCTGGACTTGGAACCATGAAGACCTAATTAATACTCTTTATCAGTCACTGAAACTTTTAGCCTCTATTTATCTCATCTAAAAATTGTGAATAATAGCACCTAAATCATAAGGTTATTGTTAGGACCAAATGAGATAACATGAGTTAACATATGGAAAGCACTGTGTAAATCTCAAAGCTCTGAGTAAATGATGGCTGTTATAAAATAGGATGTGGAGTTGATGGAAGTGGGTAATGGGGATGTGAAGTAGAGGGAAGATATGATAGATGAAAAAGAGAATATATTGTAAGTCAAGTGACAAGAGGGTAGAATAGAGAAGAGGAGTAGATTGGTTTGCAGCATGTGGGGAAATTAAAGTCAATCAAAAGTACTGCAAATGGGGAAACAGGAATTGAGGCAAGAGTAGCTCAGGAGATGGAAAAGATGAAAAAGTACAATAAATGAGGAAATAGAATAGGTGAAAGGCAGATGTATGGGGAGGTTGTATTATTAGTGGGGAAAGTAAAGAAGACAGGAAAGTAGAATTTAGGGAAGTGGAGGAAGTAGGTATTAGAAGCACACAAGCAATGTGCCCATTGGGATCAAATGGGAAGGTAGAACTAAAAAAGGAGGAGCTTATAGGGAAGAAGAACTGATGCAAAGAGAGAAAAAAAGGAGGTAGGATAAAAAGTGTCAGGAAGATAAGGGATGAAAAAAGCTTCTAAGAAAAGTGACAAGTACTGGGAACCATAGAAATAGGGCTGATAGGCTAGGATAGGGTGGAGATTTGGGTAGTAGCTGAATCTTATCCAAGGACAAGTCCCTCTGGAATAATTAGAAATAACCTATTAACTTTTATTTTTGTATATGTCTAATTCATTTTTTCATGTATTTTTCAAGTGTTTTATAGTATAGGAGTATAGGAGGAGATAAGATGGGCCCTTGAGATTAACTCAGTGGAATTTACTGGATAACAACGAAAGGGAGAAGAGCATCCCTTAGAAGGCAATGGGATCATCAAACCTCTCAAAGGGGTCCTCAAACTTGGCCTGCGGGCCAGTTGCAGCAGCTGAGGATGTTTATCCCCCTCACTCAGGGCTATGAAGTTTCTTTATTTAAAGGCCCACAAAACCACAAAACTATAGTCTGGCCCTCCCACAGTCTGAGGGACAGTGAACTGGCCCCCTATTTAAAAAGTTTGAGGACTCCTGTTAGGGATTAAGCTAAGACAAGCAGGAAATAAACTGGACCACCAACACTTAAAGGGACAGAATTATTATAATTAGCTTAACAGAGGAGTTTACTTAGTGCGATTTGGCTTAAGCATAAAGTGCTATATAAAAACCTCTGGATTTGGAGTCAGGAGACCTCGGTCCAAGTTTCATTTATGTGACCATGGACAAAATTTAACCCCTTTGGGATCTTGTTTACTCCCATATTAAGTGAGTGGGATGATTTGTCTAGTTAAACTGGCCTCCTCATTACTTCTCATGCTAATTTCTATGTCTGCAATGGCTATCCCACAAGCCTGGAATGGACTCGATTCTCATTTCTGCCTCTCAGGATCCTTTGTTTTCCTCAAGTCAGCCCTAGAGGCGCCTTTTTCATGAAGCCTTTTCTAATCCTTCTTACCACCAAATCCTTTGCATATATTTTGCATATATACCAATGTTTTTATAAGGGAGGTGAATAGCACTAGAGGGGGCACTTCAGAGTTCATATTTGATTGACATTTGGGGAAAGGATGTGCGAAAAACAACTTTAGTGAATATTGTGGGCATAGCAAGGAAGGATTTAGGAATTGTTCTGACTATGGAGTCATGTATAGTCATGTTAGACTAACTTCCTTTTCTTTGTTTGTTTTTTATTTTTAACTCCCTTACCGGATTGGCAGATTAGGACCATATTATATTTATAGTTTGCCTCGATTCATGTCTCTCAGACTATTGTTGTGGAAACTGAGAGGCCTTGTGGGCTAGAGGGAAGTATATCTAGGTGGAATTGTAACTGTTTAAAGGCAGAATCCAAAGAGTAGTCTATTAATGATCAGACTTCAGCTTGGAAGGAGTTCTCTCATAGAATTTCCCAGAAATGTATGCCCGATCTTGTTTTCTTAAATGACTTCATAAAAATATTATATTTTTACCACTACATACCTGTCAGATTGGCTAGAATGACAGGAAAAGATAATGCAGAATGTTGGAGGGGATGTGGGAAAACAGGGACACTGATGCATTGTTGGTGGAATTGTGAACACATCCAGCCTTTCTGGAGAGCAATTTGGAACTATGCTCAAAAAGTTATCAAACTGTGCATACCCTTTGATCCAGCAGTGCCTCTATGGGGCTGTATCCCAAGGAAGTTATAAAGAGGGGAAAGGAACCCTATGTGCAAAAATGTTTGTAGTGGCCAGAAACTGGAAACTATGTGGATCAATTGGAGAATGGTTGGGTAAATTTTGGTATATGAATGTTATGGAATATTATTGTTCTGTAAGAAATGACCAGCAGGATGAATACAGAGAGGGCTGGAGAGACTTACATGAACTGATGCTGAGTGAAATGAGCAAAGCAGGAGATTATTGTACACAGCAACTAGATTAAATGATGATCAATTCTGATGAACATGACTCTTTCCAACAATGACCTGACTGATACCAGTTCCAATGATTTTGTGATGAAGAGAGCTTCTACACCCAGAGAGAGGACCATGGGAACTGAGTGTGGATCACAACATAACATTCTCACTCTTTTTGATTTTGCTCACTTGCATTTTGTTTTCTTACTCATTTTTTTCCTTTTTGATCTGATTTTTCTTGTCCAGCAAGAGAATTATATAAATATGTTTATACATATTGGGTTTAACATATATTTTAACATGTATAACATATATTGGATTACTTGCCATCTAAGGGAGGGAGTGGGGGGAAGGAGAGGAAAATATGAAACGCAAGGCTACACAAGGGTCAATGTTGAAAATTTATCCATGCATATGTTTTGAAAATAAAAAGCTTTAATATATATATATTACCATAAACCCCCCCAAATATTATATTTCCTATAAAATTTTTTTATAAATGACTTGGGTAAAAATAGAGCTTGCATGCTCACTAAATTTGTAGGTGACACAAACCTGGGAAGGATGACTAGTATTTTGGATGACAGATTCTGCATCTTAAAAGCTCTTTATTGGTTAGAACATTAGGCAAACTATATTAAGATGAAATTTAATAGGGATAAATATAAAGCCTTATAATTGGTTTAAAATCAAATCTAATAGTACAAGATAAGGAGACATGTCTAGACAGTAGTTAGCCTTTAAAAAATTGGGGATTTTAGTGGCCTACAAACTCAATATAGGAAAACAGTATGATAACAGCAATCAAAAGAGTTAATATAAATTTAAACTGCATTAAGAGAGGCGGTATCCAGGATTAGGGAGTCTTTATGTACTCTGATCTGCTCAGACCACATTTAGAATATTATGTTCAGTTCTGGTGCCACATTTTAGTAATAGTGACATTTATACAGTTATTTAAGTTTTGTGAAGCATTTTACATAATACATTATATCACAATAATCCTATGAAGCAGGGTCTATAGGTATTATTTTCTGTATTTTCAAAGTAAAGGAACTGAGGCTTATGGAAATGAGATGAATAACCTATAGTCAGACAGCTAATAAATGTTAGAAGCAAGATTTGATTCCAAATCTTTTGTACTTAAAATCCAGCACTTTATTCACTATGCTGACTCTCAGACTCGAAACTGATAAGCTAAATCACGTCCAGGTGAGGAGAATGAGCATGAAGAAGGGCCCTGAAAACCTGCCATATAAAAATTATTTGAAGGAAATGAGAATACTGTCTTCAAAAATGAAGAGCTGAAGTATAGAAGAAGTGTTGGTCTTGTTCTTCTGAAAATGTAGAACCAGGATCTTAAGGTGTATGGTTAGACATTCCAATGAGGCAGACTTAGATATGATGTAAAGGAAAAAAGAAAACCCTCTTAACAATTCAAGTTGCTCAAAAGTGCTGTGGGCTCCTTTGAGAGTTAAAGGATTTGATGTTGACAGTCTATTTCTTGGCCGTGTTGTAGACTGGATTTTTGTTCTGGCTTTGGTTGGATTAGACAGTCTCCAAGTCTCTTTACAATTCTGAGATTCTCATGATTTTATGATTTTTTGGTTAAATTGGAATTCAATCTATGTTGTCCAGAAAACTTATTTTACATAGGAGTAGCAGCTATTATACATTCATTTGTGATTCATGATTTTATAGTTGCAAGCCCTCCAAACAATTCACTTTGCAACCTATTTATGCTTTTCCCTGTCATCTTTAAAAGGAGGAGGTTGAACTAGATTTTTTTTAAAGCTTCCTTTAATCTATGATCCTTTCAATATACTGAGGTCCTTCCTTGAGACTGAGCTTCTTCTAAGATAGAATTACATGGTCATAAAGTAATATAAATCCAGGTTTTGTTTTTATTGTTTCCAAGCTTAGAAAGCCATAAGGGAGGTCCGAGAAGCCATAGGATCACAGATTTAGAACTGAAAGTGACTTCAGAAGCAATCTAATATGTGCTCCTCATTTTTACAAATGAGAATAATGGGGCTCAGAGATGTTAGGTGTTTCAAAAAGGTAGTTAGAAGTAGAAGTGGCATTTAAATCTAGGTGTTCTGAATCTAAATTCCGCATTCTCTCCATTGTACTATGCTGTCTCCTAATAGATGATAGATGTGGGGAGAGGAGGTGACATTGATTAGGAAAATGGGAAAGAGAGGGAAAGAGAATGGATGATAAAGTAGAATTCATGGAGAAGTAGGCCAGATGAGAAGATGAAATTAATGGAAAAGCTGGGGAGGAAAAGCTGGATTATATTTGTCAATCATCTGAGAGAACTACTGAAAGTTTCCCTCATCCCAAATATTGTTCATTTTTTGAGGAATCACTATTGAATTATAAATATTATCTAACATTCTTAACCATTGGCTCAGATAAGTCACAGAGTTACAGATTTCAGGAAGTGCGAAAGACCTTAGATGGGATCACATTAGATTGGGCAAGGAGTAAAATCTTGTGAGAAACAACAATGTGTTTTGTTGAGGTTATTATTGAAAAAGGTAAAGCCTAAAGTATGGGGTTATAGCTATGTGGTGGACACATACAAGCCTTGGTGAGATTCAGCTGACCTACATCAAACAGGCTATCAAAAATAACCAAAAAGAAGCCTCAGGTGTACAAATCTTTGGTACTGAAGCAGAAATGAGGGGCTCATACTATTAGCTGCTGATTCAGCACCATTCTCAACCCAGATTATCCTCTATTCCTTCCTAGAATTACATCTAATCAAAACTTGAACAAGCCTTAGGTTCAGTATCCTCCCTGTGCAAAAGAGACAAGTGATCCCCAGACAAAAGAAGTGATTTTCTCAGTCCCCCATCTGGTAAAGGATTGTTGGGTCCTTAGAAAATTCCTGAAAGAGAAATAACTAGATTTATGTCAATGATTCACTATTGCCTTCTTTCCCTTCCAAGGGGGCTAGGCTCCCCAGCTTTCAGACCAGGAAGGGACACTTATTCCTTTGTCCCTCTTAGAGATCACAGACTTTTCTCCCAGGTAAGTTGATAGGTAGCATCTTCCCAACACTCAAGTGATCAGATGCAGATGACATCTTGGCCATTTCCCTGGTTACTGAATGTTCTCTGATTGATTCAGAATCACATCTATCCCATCTTTTGGCCATGATTTAGGTGACTGATTGATCCACTTTTGATTTGGACCAAAGCTTCTCTTGCCCCTTCTTCAAATCTTCAGAGATAATGTTCTTGGACTGCTCCTGCCATTGTCATTCACTGCCTGGTAGTCATTATCACTTGCAGACATCTTAAACACAAATCAAACTTAAGAATTCTGACCTTGTCACCAGCCAGGACAGACTAGTATCTCTTCACATGTCTGCATTATTGCAATGGCCTTTTGAAAAGTTGTCCCCCTGCCTGGAATGCTTCTCTATCACATCTCTACCTCCTGGTTTTCCTGACTTCCTTCAAGTCTCAGTTAAAATCCCGCCTTCTGCAAGAAACCGACTTTGTTTCCCCTTCATGCTACTGCCTCCCCTCTGAGATTATCTCCAGTTTATCCTGTATAGATCTTGTTTGTACACAATTGTTTTCATTTTGACTTCCCCGATAGATTACAGGCTCCTTGAGATCAGAGATTGCTTTTGTCTTTTTTTTGTACCTTCCTCGTGGCATTCAGTGTCTGGCACACAGTAAGAAGATTCCTAAGCATTTGTTGACTCAACTGAAGGAATGATGGTGCTTCTCAGTAGGATGTTGATCTCTGGCAGCAGTTGGGACAAATCTCAACAGAGGATCCCACTGTCCAGGTGAAGCCAGATGGGGATCACAGGATTGTAGATTTAGAATCAAAGGCAACTTAAAAGAGGTCAGCTAGTCCAATTTCTTCATTTTACAAGTAAGAAAAGTGATAGAAAAGAAAGATTTAATTCAAAGTGATAAACAACATTTTTATCCATCTGCTCTTAAATTTCACGTAAGTATCTGAAGTCTAATTTCTCCTTAGAAAATAGTTCACTGGTCCTTAGCATACTTCCTGCTACCCAAGGAGCTGTTGGAAGCAGTTCACCCTGGCTCAAGAGAGCCGATTGTTAAATTTTCAGCATAAGCATTTATAGCTTAGAAATAAGCAAATACTACAAATTAGGGCTTGATTTATTGCTTAGATTTAAGCATGTAATAGAAAAAAAGTGTTAGTAATGCATATTTATCTTAAAAATGTGTCCAAAGAGCCAGTTGTTAAATATTTACCAACAAACTCCTATTGGTACTCAATATTAAGAAACAATTAAAAAAGCTCTGCTCTGTTAAATAGAGAATATTTATAAATTGATTCTAAATGAAAATACATTGGTCCTTGCCCTAATTAAGCTTTCAATTTAGTTGGGGAAATACATATATTAATTAATTTAATACAAAATTAAATACTAAGTTTATTAATAATAGGATGATCTTGGACCTAAATCTGAGAGAGACCTCAGAAGCCATCAAGTCCAACCTTCTAATATTATAGATGGGGAAACTGAGGCCCACAGTGATTTACAGATAGTAAACATCAAGAGGAGAGATTTAATAATAATAGCTTACATTTATACATTCATAGTGCCCTGCTGAATAATTGGATACAATTCTTATCTTATTTGATCTTCACAGTAGCCCTGAAGGCAAACAGGCAAAGCCTTCTTTCTGTACCATCCTTTCTCCCATGCATCCTACTGCCTGTGTGATTTTAATTTATCTCTGCCTCAGTTTACTCATCTGTCAAATAAAGGGGTTGGAGTGGGTGGTCTGTGAGATACTTCCTACTTCAGAACTATGAGCCTGTGCTCTGGATTTGAATATTGGCTCTTTTCCTGGCTCTACCACTGGGTATCTTGATCCAGTCACTCCCTAGGCCCCAATCTCCTAATCTACAAATGGGGGGGGGGTAGCCAAGATGCTCTTCAAGGTCCTAGCTAGTTCTAAATCTTATTAGCCTCTTCATGAATTTAGGCTCTCTTGAGTTGCCCTCTTATAGAACAAAACTGGCCTTCATTGGGCCACAGGTCACCCCACCAGACATCCTACATCCTGAGGGACCATCTTCTTTTCTTCCCTGGTTTCTGGTCACCTGTATTTTCTGCTAATGTCTGGTCATCCGTCCCACCCCTAAGACAGTGTATCCCTGTAGGATGGGGTGGGTACAATGTGAGAGCTCACCTGGCTGCTTAATTTGCTTTTAATGAAACATCTTTTGCTCTGAACTATCTGACTTTTCTGGTTGGCTTAGTTCTGTTCCTTTCCCACTACCTTGTTTTTTTTTTTTTTTAAATTTAATTTTATTTAATAATAACTTTGTATTGACAGAATCCATACCAGGATAATTTTTACACAGCATTATCCCTTGCAATCACTTATGTTTCGTTTTTTCCCCTCCCTCCCTCCTCCCTCCCCCCCCCAGGATGGCAAGCAGTCCTATATATGTTAAATATGTTGCAGTATATCCTAGATACAATACATATTTGCAGAACCAAACAGTTCTCCCGCTGCACAGGGAGAATTGGATTCAGAAGGTAAAAATAACTCAGGAAGAAAATCAAAAATCAAATAGTTCACATTCATTTCCCAGTATTCCTTCTTTGGGTGTAGCTGTTTCTGTCCATCATTTATCCAATGAAACTCAGTTAAGTCTCTTTGTCAGAGAAATCCACTTCCATCAGAATATATCCTCATACAATATCGTTGTCGAAGTGTATAATGATCTCCTGGTTCTGCTCATCTCACTTAGCATCAGTCCATGTAGGTCTCTCCAAGCCTCTCTGTATTCATCCTGCTGGTCCTTCCTTACAGAGCAATAATATTCCATAACATTCATATACCACAATTTCCCCAGCCATTCTCCAATTGATGGGCATCCATTCATTTTCCAGTTTCTAGCCACTACAAACAGGGCTGCTACAAACATTTTGGCACATACAGGTCCCTTTCCCTTTTTTAGTATCTCTTTGGGGTACAAGCCCAATAGAAACACTGCTGGATCAAAGGGTATGCACAGTTTGATAACTTTTTGGGCATAATTCCAGATTGCTCTCCAGAATGGCTGGATTTGTTCACAACTCCACCAACAATGCATCAGTCCCACTACCTTGTAAGGGAAATGGAAAGAGAAGGGAAATGATTTAGTTAGTAAGCTGTAAAGACATATATATATTGTTTTCTATCTGTAGAATGTGAACCTCTTGCAGGCAGGAATATTTTTGTGGTTTTGTCTTTGTAAACTTCAGAGCTTAGTATAGTACCTGGAATGTAGCAGATAGGTGCCTAATAAATGTTCATTATTGAATTAGCAAAAATCAATAAAAATAAGCACATTAATATGGATTGATGTACTGAATGGGTGCTGATCTACAGAGTACTTTGAACTTGGGGTACCTTTCTAGGGGTACAGGTAGGAAGAGGCTTTAAGAGCTATAATTCTATATTTTAAAGTCTGCTTACCTAGCTGTTATTCTAAAATCCTTTTTAGTTCTGTAATTCTACATTTTAAAATGTCTTGTAGCTTTAACAGTGTATGACTTGTGATTTATGATATTAATCCTGTGTGTTCCCTAAATCCACCGCCCTCCAGGGCATTTCTGGCCTTCCTTTCCTTACTCCTAAGTATGATAGTGACATCTTACAGCTGTAGTGGTGATGGTGGTGGGTAAAATCCCTCTCTGGCTGAATCTGAATTCTGAGGGAATATTGCCTAGGAAGTAAAGGTGATATGTTTGCAGCTAGACCACAGTAATTGTTTTCCTTTTCCCCTCTCCCCTGGTGACCTGATGATGTTGGAGCTACTAATTGTGTTAGCACCTAGGCCCCTATGTTTCAGCCATACCTTCTAATCAAATGAATGGGAAACCGCACCCGGCCCCAGGACACCACTTAGCCACAGAGCCTCCTAAATAGCCTGAGCATCTGTTCATCCCTGAAACCTAATTAGCACTTTCCTTGTTACTCTCCCTTAATGATCTCGGGCTCTGTCTACACTAAGAAATCTCCCAGCCAGCCTGGAAAACAAAATCATTCTGCCACGCCAAGAAAGGGGCAAATAGTTGTGGGGGGAGGAATGAAGGAACAGACTTTGTTACATCCACACAAATGAGAAAGCCTCATGACTGGCAGAAAGGATAATTGGTTCCAAATCAAAAGATGTGGGTTTGAATCATCATTCTGCCACTTTCTCTTGGGTGTTCTTGAGCAAATTCATTTCTTGTAGCCTCAGTTTCTTCAACTTTAAACATGAAGGTGGAGTATACTCTTGATAATCTTTCAAGTTCCTTCAAGAGCTAAATCTGAGGATCTAGGACCAGTATTCAAGCCCCAGCATTGCTACTTAGTAGCAATGTAACCCATTTTGCTTATAAGCCTCGGTTTTTTATCTGTAAAATAGGAATAATGATACCTATACTTCTCTTACAGGGTTACTGTGTGAGTAAAGGGATTTCTGAATTGTAAAGCACTATACATTACCTGTGTAACCCTGGGCAAATCAATCTCCTTATTCCTCAGTTTTTTCATTAGGGAAACTAGAGAATGGGATTGGAGGTATCTTCCAGATCTATGTTTATGACCCTAAATGTGAATCACTGTTTTAAACCAGGTTTCCCTAGAGTGCTCTGTCTCTAGAGGCTCAAGGAAAGAAAAAAAAAAGTAAGTATTCTTTGCAATCCTTAATGAATGGTAATAAAATCCTAATACTTAGATTTACTTATGTATGAGTATCATGATTAATGAATCTTCTAGGAAAAATATGCTTCTGAGACAAGTGGCCTAGTAGAAATTGAGGGTAAAAAGAGGGGAGAAGGAGGAATTTCTGATCTCCTGTCCATTGGATGGAGGTAGTCACAGTTGGGGAAGAGAGAAAAGAACTTAGACTATTTCAGATTCTGAACTTTTACAACACATCAGGATTAAGGCCAAATTTGATGAGGCTGTGGGACATCAGCAGGTTTGACCTCTTCATTTTATATGAAGAAAGGAGTAACTTGTAGAAGGTCACATGATTATTTAGAACTAAGCTGGGATGCTTTTTAAGCATGAAAAGGATAGGTGAAGAGGAAGGTTGTAGCATAAAGATATTCTTGGTTCTAGTCTTGAAACTTTCCATCTGAGAACAAACATAGCTAAGGAGAATGGTAGGAGCTGCTCTGATTTTTCTACCTTCTCCTATTTTCATTTTGATCTCTCTCCCTCCCTTCCTCCCTCCCTCCCTTCCCTTTTCCCCTCCCTCTTTCCCTCCTTCCTTCCCTCCTTTCTTCCTTCCTTCTTCCCTCCTTCCCTCCTTCCTTCCTTCCTTCCTTCCTTCCTTCCTTCCTTCCTTCCTTCCTTCCTTCCTTCCTTCCTTCCTTCCTTCCCTCCTTCCTTCCTTCCTTCCTTCCTTCCTCCTTCCTTCCTTCCTTCCTTCCTTCCTTCTTCCTTTCTTCCCTCCTTCTCTCCTTCTTTCCTTCCCTCTTTCCTTCCCTCCTTCCTTCCCTCCTTCCCTCCTTCCTTCCTTCCCTCCCTCCTTCCTTCCTTCCTTCCTTCCTTCCTTCCTTCCTTCCTTCCTTCCTTCCTTCTTCCCTCCTTCTCTCCTTCTTTCCTTCCCTCTTTCCTTCCCTCCTTCCTTCCCTCCTTCCTTCCTTCCTTCCTTCCCTCCTTCCTTCCTTCCTTCCTTCCTCCTTCCCTCCTTCCTTCCATCCTTCCTTCCTTCCTTCCTTCCTTCCTTCCTTCCCTCCTTCCTTCCATCCTTCCTTCCTTCCTTCCTTCCTCCTTCCCTCCTTCCTTCCATCCTTCCTTCCATCCTTCCTTCCTTCCTTCCTCCTTCCCTCCTTCCTTCCATCATTCTTTCCTTCCTTCCTTCCTTCCTTCCTTCCTCCTTCCTTCCTTCTTTCCTTCCTTCCTTCCTTCCTTCCTTCCTTCCTTCCTTCCTTCCTTCCTTCCTTCCTTCCTTCCTTCCTTCCTTCCTTCCCATCTCTTCATCTTCTTGTGTTCTTTGTCTCTCTCCCATCCCTCTCTCCCTCCTGCTCCTCTCTTCTCAGGCCAGGATGAGGTGGCTTTGTTTTTTTTATATGTTGGGGCCAATGTTATTATTTATGATGTTATCACTTATTAATTGTTATCTTTATAATAAAATAAAAACAATAGGGGCTGGGTCCCCCCTCGCCACTATGGAATCATTTTATGGCCAAACAGAAGGCAGTTTGCTAGCTCCACGCCCCAGTTGCAGAGAACTTGATGGAACCACCTTGCTTCTATTAATCAGCCTTCGATACACATCTACTTTGGAGACTGTCGGCTCCAATGTTACAATCACAGCAATATTAGAATAACAACTTAAAACCAATCATTTTTATGGGAACACACACAGTATAAAAAGGCCTGACTATCTGAGTACACATATAACATCAGCGGCTATTACCCAATAAAGCTGTCAGTTAGAGAAACATCACAGCGAGTCCTTGAACAATATCTTCCCAAGTTTAAACAGGGAGAGAACACCTCACAAATCATTTTTCATGGCGGTAGGGGGGGAAAAGAATCGATATCCAGGGAGCAAATGGATTGAGTTGACTGGCCCAAGGTACAGAGAAAAAGGATTCTCTAACTGGGTCCAGCCTTATTTCTGGGTCAGTACTTTGTGGGGAAGTGACTTTAGGCTAGCCTAATCCAGAATCAGATTAAGAGAATTAATACAAATAGCCATTGAGACCTGGAAGAGATTTTAGATTGTAGAATGTTGCTACAGGAAAGGTGCTTAGAAAATAGAATATTAGACCTACCATATCATCTCAAGCCTAGAATATACTTATTTCATAATCATATATATGATCATAGAATCAGAGTGTTAAGAGTTACAAAAGATCCACAGAGGCTAGATCCACACAGTTAATATATCTCAAGTAGGACTTGAATTCAGGTCTTCTTTACTCCCAAGTCCAGCCCCTTTTCCCCTATTTCATAATGCCTCTCTTCTTATCTCTACTTTTCTACCCACATTTTTTCTCAAAATCCTTGTCTTTATCCTTCAAAAATCAAACTCAGGTTCAACTTCTTCTGTGAAGTCTTCTCTGATCTCACTAGTTGTTTGTCCTCATTCTCTTATCAATTAATTTTGTATAATATTTAATTGTGTCACGGTATATTGTACTCTCCTCTCCTGAACTCCAACTGACTACCTTTACGAGATGCAAAGTCAGCTCCTTAAAATTAGAGCCTGCTTTGTTTTTATATACTGGTCATCTGGCATAATATCTTACACATAGTAGGTGCTGAGTTAATAGGTGTCAAATTAAACTGATGTGATTATTGGATTGCTGCAATGGCCTCCTCGTGAATCTCCCTCATTTTCCTAATCCATCCTCTCTTCTTCCCCCACCCCTGGTTAGCTAACTACATTCTATTTTTAAAACGCAGGTCTGTTGATATCACTTTCCTGCTCAGAATCCATCAGTGGCTCCCTATTGCCTTTGGGCTCAAATGCACACTCCCCTGTTTGACATTTAGAATGTCCTGGCTCCAACCTAAGCTTTCCAACTTAATCAAACATAACTCTCTTTAGCATACTCTTCTGTCTAGCCAAACGGGCTCTCTTGCTGCTCCTTACACACAACATTCCAGCTCTTATTTCCTTGGTTCTGCATAGGCTACATACTGGGAACACACTCCCTTCTCACTTCTTTCCACTTCATAAAAGCTCTTGTTTACTTCACAGCTCAATTTAAATGCTACTTCTTAATTCCCCTCTCCCTTTTCCTTATTCCACCCCTCAGTTGTCTTGCATATATTTTGATGTATGTGTGTGTGTGTGTGTGTGTGTGTGTGTGTGTGTCTGTGTGTATAGTTTTCCCATTTAGAATGTGTGTTCCTTGAGGATAAGGACTGAATATTTCATTCATTTCCTTATGTCTCCAGAACCTAGTGCAGTGTATAACATATATTAATTATTTAACAAATGTGTGTTAATTGATTGATTGATTGCTTACTTGAACAGCTTCATAAATCCATTTGGATTTGAATTTCAGTTCTTTCACATACTAACTATATTATATTTAAACAGCTATTTCTTTAGGCCTCAGTTTTGTTTTTAAAAGGCAGTTAGATTAGATCAAGAGTTCTTAACTTGGAATTGATGAACTACTTTAAAAAAATACATTTCAATAATTGCATTTCATTACAATTGGTTTTCTTTGTAGTTCTGTGTGTTTTGATTTATGCCCTTAAAAACATTATTTCAAGAAGGGCTCCAGGGACGTCATCACACTGCCAAAGATATCCTTGGCGAAAGATGTGTTAAGGAAATCCTAGATTAAGTGAACTCCAAGGTTTCAATACTGTGATCCAACAACTCCTGAGTTGTTGGGCTTTTGCAAGGTCTCCATTGTCAATAATTAGGCAGGACCGAAGATCTTTGTCTGCTGCGGCCTCTGGGTGATTGGACGGAAAGATGAATGGGAGATATTAGAGGCTCCCATGTAACCACCTTTCTTGACCTGGTCATGGGCTAGCAATTGGAAAGAATCTCCAGTAGCTGACATTTTAGAGGTCAGTGGTCAGAAACAGCCCTTATGGGATTTATACACCATAATTTTATAGACAATTAAATCTGTAAAGATTGGGAAACATGTGTACTTAAAGCTGTGCAGAAAGATAACTGCCAAGTTTCCTCTAATCTGTTGGAGGAACATAAAAGCCAGGGCAGTTTAATAGTCTGAAAGCTCAGTGGGTCAATTAGGAATGTTGCTGACTAGGAGGATAGAGGCAACATCATAAGAGTGCTGGTCTGGAAGCTAGGAGGTCTCTGACCTTCCATGAGTCACCTACCATTATGAGTCTTTAGTTTCTTCATCTATAAATTAAAGGGGTTGAATTAGATAAGTTCTAAAGTCTTTTCTGTTTCTGAACATTCCGTTTTTTGATCGAAAGTTTCATTTTCTAAGGTTCCTTTCTGCTCTGACATTTTATATACCATATTTTAAGGTCTTTCTTATTTTGGACATTCTATGTTTCATGTTCTAAAGTCCCTTCTATATTGGGCATTCTATCTACCAAGTTTGCAGGTTCCGGTGTTTTGCTGAATTCTACATTCTGTAGCCTAATGTTCATTTCAACTCACACATTATATTTCATGCTCTAAAGTTCCTTTCAGCTTTGAAAGTCCTGGGCTCAGTTTTGATACTTAACTATTCTAGTTTCTAAAATCTATTCTTTGTCTTCCAAGGAGTCTTTGATTTTAAACGAAACTGATGTACAGATCAGATTATAGAAAGGTAGGGATCTTGGAACAGCTTCTCAGACCTGTGGGGAAGTGGGCATCTGAGGAGCAATGGAACTAAGGAGAGAGAGTGTGAGTGAGAGTGGTGCAGCCCCAGGCTATTTGCAGAGGAAGATGGGCCTCTTGTTAAATGGAAAATTTCAAATGTGAAACTACATTTAGTCTCCTGGGCAACTTTTCAGCTTTCTCTATTGGATATGGGCGACTTTCCAGAGTTAAGTACTATAAGTATCAGCTACAGTGAATTCATTCATTCATTCCTTCATACTTAATATGTGAAGAGCAATCTACACTTCTGAATCATGAAATATGCAGACTATTATAAGAAATATAGTAGAAATACTAAATACTGAACAAAGTACAAAGAGAAAACATAAAGTTTAGTATAAATATAATTCTCACCTTCGGGTGAGCTTATGGTCTAGATATATGAACTTAGAACTTAGAAATACATATTTCTTAGAAATATGAACTTAGAAAACAAAAAAGCAGAAAATCTTGCACAGACCCAGGAGTTAAATTTGTTCACAGCTGTAGAAACTCATAAAGGCGATGGATGGGCTGAATGAGTTAATGGATATTGAGGTAGAAGCAAGAAAACAGGTTCATTAAATTGTGAATCTTCAGTCTCCCAAATAATTCTTCAAGATATCTAAAGGGACTTGTCAAGTCCTCCTTTTAGATAGGTAACTCCCTGAGGACATTCAGAGGTAAGACTGACATCACACATTTCATATATATATATCTTGACTGGTGAGTGAATGAATGCAAATCTACCTAGCCCACTCTATCTAGTCAGTATTAGACTAGACTATGGCTTATATCCTATCCAGCCCATCCTCCACTTTCAGTTGCTCTACATCTTGTCATTTGCTCATCTCCAGCCCTACATGCAAATCCTTCTCTCCCTTCTTCCTTTTTCATCTCTTGCTTTTGAAAATGGTTGAAATGAATGCCTTTTGGATTAGCTCACCATCTCTATAACTCCCTTTACCCAAACTCCCTTTTATTATCATTGTTATTCTATATGAATTGCCTCCATTACCCTAACGGTGGAACTGTCTTATTTTTGTTTTTCCAGGATTTAGCATAGTTACTTGCTCATAATAAATGTTTAATAAATGCTCTTTCTCTTGATCCTTCCTTTCTTTGTTTCTTCCTTCGTTCCTTCCTTCATTCCTTCGTTCCTTCCTTCCTTCCTTCTTGTCTGGGGGAGTAGGGAGTGCAAAAATGTGAAAGGCTAGAGAGAGGAAAAAGTCAAGCATATCACCAGAGAAATATTAAACAAAATTGTTTTTTTAAATTAAATGTTATTTTAAAAAATCAACAAATATTTATATTCTTTCTTTTCCACTTTTCCTGTTTCTCACTGGAAAAAGAAAAAAGAAAAACAAAACCCATGTAACAAATATACATAGTGCACAATTTGTGTCTCTCATTCTGTCTTAATTTCATCTTCTTTCAGTCAGGAGGTATGTAACATGCACATCATTGGTCCTCTGCAATCATCTGGACCATGGCTAATCATTGGACATTAGTCAGAGTTTTTAAGTCTTTCAAAGCTGTTTGGTTTTTTATAATGGTGTGTCATTATAGTATAAATCATTCTCCTAGATCTGATCACTTCACTGCCTATCTGTGGAATGGTTAAATGGAACTTTATTTTTAACCCTTCAATATCTCAAAGGGATTAGGAAGAGATTTTTGTTGAATAGAAATGTGGTAGGGAAAGGAGAAGAAAAGGGAGTGAAGCATGTTAGATTGAGATGGGGAAGGGACTGCATATTTAGGGTATGGTATCTTTTGGGTAGTGTGAAAAAGTGATTCCTTCATTTATGTGGATTGTTTGACAGTAGCACTGTTAATAGGGAAATTTCTGTACAACTGTGCATTGTAAGGAGCTTGGAGGTTTTTACATAGACAATTGGTATACACTAAAGAATTTTGAGTGGGATTAATAGGATTAGACCTGTGCTTTGGGAAATTTAATCTAGCAATGTGTATAGTCTATTTTGGAGGGAGAGAAACTAGAGGTAGAGGGACCGATTAAGAGACTAATGCAATAGTCTGTGATAAAGAGCAAGGATGGCAGCCATGGGAAGGGAATGAAGAGGACAGATGGAACTGATGATGTCCCTGTGAGTGAGCTCTTCCACTGGGGAGAGCTCTCAGGCTGGCCATCTCCAAGCTTACCAATCTCCCTATGTGTGTGGGCTCTCCTCCTCTGCCCGCTGGGCCAAGCTGCCTATCTCATATGTTGGCAGCTCCTGGCTGCCTTCCTGATGGTGCCCTGAAGCCAGACTGACAGCTGGGTCCCAGGCTTCCTTCCTCCCTCCTCCCTGACAGCCGCTGCCTCAGGCAATGAGCAGTTATCTCTGACCACAGATTCCTTTGACTCTGTAGAACCCCTTTGGTGACTGCGTCTATACTACCTCCTTTCCTGCTGCCGCGGGGGGCCCTTTGCAGTAGGGGGTGGCCTGGGCTTGCTTCCAGTCACATCCAAGTAGGAGGGCCTAATTCAAAAGCTGTGTGTGTGAGGCTACCTGCCTGGCTTTGCAGGGTAGGGATGTGTTGGTTGACACGATGGGATGGATAACCTGTAGAGTACAAAATGTTTAACTTTAGAATTAGAGAATCTGAGAACCTTAGAATCACAGAACTCTAGAATCTAGGGATCACAAAATCTTAGAATTGCAGGGACTCCTGTTTTCATATATTTCTCTTAAGCATGTTCAGTGTCTCATGAACTGAGAATCCTTTGATCTTGGGAAGAGGGTTTGTTAGTGGATTGTACCTAATAATTCAGGGTGTCACTGATATCGGATCTGTCTAATTGGCATTGAGAATCAAAATCTACATCGATTGCTTTGGAGAAATTGTAGTTCAGAGTTTTAGTTCAAAGAAGCAAAGCATTGTATGTGAACAATGATTTGTTGATCAACATGATGATCAACAAGAATTAGTTGATTCTGAGGACTACCTTGTAAGAGGCACTAAGTTTTAGTTACTGTTACCTGTGACTCATACTAAAAAGTCAAGCAGGAAAGATATCCAGAGACAATACAGATTGGGGGGTGGGGTGTTGTTTAGGGGGAAGAGGGAAGATTCATATTCATTGATTGAAGTGATATAATAGAAGAAGCGATATTATGGGGCAGCCAACAAAACACAGATCCTCCATCAGCCAGCACCACACCATCATCCGTATGTGGAACCATCAGTTACAGAAAATGTTGAAGTTTTGAATGCTGGGGATAAGTTCACTTACCTTGGCAGTATACTTTCTAGGGACGTCCACACTGTTAATGAGACTGACACATGCATTGTCAGAGCTGGCTCAGAGTTTGGGAGGCTCTGAAGGAAAGTGGGAGAGGAGAGGGATTAGACTATCAAGCAGGTCTTCAGAGCCATTGTGCTGACCTCATTGTTCCATGGTGAAAACCTGGACAATAAACCAGCCCCGTGCCAGGGAACTGAATCGGTTCCATTTGAATTGTCTAAGGAAGATTCTGAAGATCACTGGCAGGATAAAATACCCGACACTGAGGTCCTTTTTCAAACCAAACTGCCAAGCATTCCAACTCTACTGCAATCAATTCATTGAGTTGGGCACACTGTTCAAACATCATATGTGTGCTCACCAAAAAGATGATTTTATGGTTCTCACAAGGAAAGTTCTCACAAGGTGGTCAGAAAAATCAATACAAGAACACTCTCAACTTCTCTCTCAAGAACTTTTGAATTGAGTGTATGATACAGGAGACACTGGCACAAGACGTGCCCTCATCAGAGAAGGTGCTGTGCTCTGTGAACAAAGCAGAATTGAGTTGGTTCAGAAGAAATACAAGATGCACAAAGGTAGAGAGTCTACCCCAAATGTTCATAGGGACTGTTTGTGTCTGACCTGTGATAGAGCACTCCCAGCTAATATTGCTCTGATCAGCCACAGTCGGACACACTGTTACTCGACTTTAACAGAATGATATTATTTTGGTCCTCTTGGAGAATGAAGGACAACAACCAGCCAGGCAATAAGCATTTATTAAGTACCTGCTGTATGATAGGTCCCACAGTAAGTGCAGGAGATATAAAGAAAGGAAGATAGGGAAAGTGATAAAGATACATTCTCCCCCCCGCCCCAAGAGCTCATCATCTTATGGGGGTCCACTGAAACTCCTGCTAAGACCTAGAGGGGACTAAGGAGAGAGAGGCACCCACATTCATGTACATAGACATGTAGAAGCAGCCACATAGAAAAGAGAGGAAAGGAGGTAGAAGGAAAGGAATATGAAAATACATTAGTAAACTTTCTCAGAGACAGAATATTCCCCCCTTCTTCCAGCTCCTGCAAACCTCTTCCAGAACTAGCCCTGAGGGAAAGCAAGCCCCATCCGAGCCTATTCTGAATGCTATCTTTATTTTTCATTTTATCTTCTCTTTCAACCTGAAATACATAAACTAATGATTATTTAGCTCTTTACAACTCACAAAGAGTTTTCCTTATGGCCATCCCATGAGATAGATAATGCAAAGGGATTAAACACAAAAACTTTATAGATGAGTAAATTGAGCTCAGCTCAAGAGAGAGAAGAAATTTCTCATAGTCACACATTAAGGGGAAGCTAGGATTTGACTTTTTAGTCCAACCAGCTCTTTTGCCATTATATCATATGTAGATATTATTGAACCTCACCTCACTCCCACCATGGTAGTGATGTATTATTATTTGATTCAATGCTTTTGTGCTTTCTTCTGGCCTTATTGAGTGTACTGAAAAGATGACTGAGTTTCAAGTCAAAGATCTGGCTTGGAGCCCTGATTCTGTCATTCCATAACTATGTAGCCCTAAGGAATTACACTTTTATGGACCTCAGTTTCCCTTCTCTGTAAAAGGGAGAAACTATCTATCTTATGGGATAGTTATATAGAAACCTCTGCAAAATTTGTTGATTGATTTTTGTCTAAGAGAGTCTTGGAATTTTCTAGTCCAGAGCCTGGGATCCACAGACCCTCAAAACAAGATATTTGACTATAAGTTTCAGGGAATTCACTAACTTGGATTGGGAAAAAAAGTCTTCCCCCTCCCCCACCAGCCTAGTCTAATTAAAGTTTAGCATTTCCTTTAAAAATGTAGCCAATACAACATTGTGAAAAGGGGTGCATTTCTCTCTTATACATAAATTTTGTCTTATATACTCACTAGATGTATATCTATGGATTAGTCACTTAAACTGTCCCAGCCTCAGTTTCCTTATGTATAAAAATGGTTCTTTATTGTTCAGTAATTTTTGACTCTTCATGAACCCATATAAGATTTTCTTGGCAAGATACTGGAGTAGTTTACCATTTCCTTTTCCAAATCATTTTATAGATGAGGAAACTGAGGCAAACAGAGTTAAGTGACCTGTACAGGTTCCGTAGCTAGTAATTTGGGGCCAGATTTGAATTGAGTCTTTTTGATTCCCGATCTGGGCAATCCATCACTGAGCCACCTACCTGCCCCCAAAGGGATAATAATACCCTTAATGGCTATAGTACTTCAGGGCCATTGTGAGGCTTAAGTGAGGCAATGCTGACAAAGCTCCTAGACATGGACCAATTACTCCAGATGTGTGAGATTATTACTTCCCATCTCATCCTACCCATCCTTCTGCTTAAGCCCTAGGATTCAGTCTTTGCCAAGTTTCTATTCCTATTTCCAAGCCTCCCTGCATAGATGCCAGCTGTATTTTTTTAATCTCTCTGCATTGGCAGTACAGATAAAAATCTGCCTGCCCACCCACTAACCTACCAGACTGGGGCTTGACTATCACAAAAGTCTTCTGTTCAGCTGTCTCCTACGTGATTTACTCATTCACTTGCTTAAGTGATTATCTTTTATGTATTTTATTATTCTGACCACAAAAGTATTCCTCAGCACTTAGTGGTAGCAGACAGGTAGGTCTACGTGATTGTACCAGTGGCATATGAGCTCTGGCAGGTCCTACTAAGTTGGAGAGACCTAAATCTTGGGCATGTGCAACAACTACAGCCCTGGACTGAAAGTTAGGAAGACCCGAATTCAAATCCTTTCTCAGATGCTTAATTGCTGTAAAATCTCAGTCAAATCACTTAGCCACTTTCATACTCAGCAGAATGAGGATAATAACAGTACCTACCTTGGTTGTTGTGTGGATCAAATGAGAAAACAAATGTAAACTCCTTTGTAAACTTTGAAACAATGCATGAAGGCTACTTATCATCGTTGGCTTGCATCTGTGCATCTGTCAAGTCAATTTAGTCTAGCTAATCTCAGGAGGTTCAGCACCAGGTGGGTCAGAAGGTGATGGAACTTTTGGTCCGAGAATCTCCTAGTAATGGTCATTAAAACATAGAGGGACCATACACTGTGTCACTATGGCTATACCCAGGCCATTGGAACCATAGATGATAAAATTATAGATTAGATCACAGATTAAATATATATTTATTTATAAGGAAACATTTCCATAGGGAAGCTAGGTTTAAATATACATACATACATATACATATACATACATACATACATATATATATATATATATATATATATATATATATATATATATATATATATATATATACTTTCCCATTGTGTGATTGTGTGGTTTCATCCTGCCTCCTCTTGTGTATGTTCTCTGTTGGGTAAGATTAGTTTGAAGTATTGAAATATCTCACCTTCTGTCTGTTTTAAATGGTCTTTTTTCCCCTCCCCACCCCACAAAGGGATTTGCCCAAAGACATTTGGCCTTAGAGATGAGGTCTGACATCTAACAAGAGTTAAGAGTTCTTGTACTGAAGGTCTGGAATGCTACACCAATCCACTTGTTGATTCTCCCAGAGGCAGAATGGCCGGGTTGAAGAGGGGTGGGAAGGATGAAGGAAAGCTTAATTTAATTCGAAATGAATCAGTTAACCCTGCAGAAATTTTCCCAGGAGAGAAGTTGGTAGCAACTTCTTCCCCAGGGAATGAGCTTCCGCTTTGAAAGAAACTTGGCATTTTGAAAGGCAGAGAGGTCCTAGCACTCACAACTGGGTGAGTGGAAAGGGATCCTGAGTCTGGACAAGTAGCAGAAGAGAGAACCAGAATAGTTTGAGGGCAATAACAGGGGCTGGAGACTGACCAAGTAATTTAGCAGTTGTCTTTGTACTCAGAGCCAATTGCCTACCGTGGAGGTTTTCAGGGAAACTGCTGACATTTGTGTTTTTTTTTCCTGGGGAATTTTGTCTGGAGCCTGCAGTGGAGAGGGCAGCTGGGAGTACAGGTGCCTGATTTCTGTATAAGTCTCAGGGCTATGTGCATGTGCTTGGTGCATCTGTGTTTATGTATGTCAGTAAGGGGAAAGGGTCACACACTGTTTGTGTACATGTTCCCGTGTATGTCTTAGTATTTGAGAGTATGAATGTGATGTGTCTGCACGGTCTCTGCATGAACATGCTCATATTTATCTTTGTGATATTTGATATTTGTGAATCTCTGAAAAAAGTATGGAGTATATGATTATATATGTGTTATATGAGTGCCTCCATATTCCTGTGCATATGTGTGTATGTGAAGAGATGGTATGTGTATCTCTCTGTGCCTGTGCATGTTTTTGGTATGTCTCTGAGAGAGGCAGTATTTCATAAAAAGTAGAGCTTCAAGATATAGATCAGGAGACCCAGGTTCAAATCCTGTCTCTGACATTAACTAGTGGGGTGACCTTGGAAATACTTAGTTTCTTTCTCTGCAAAGTGAGAGAATTAGATCAGATGATTTTTAAGCTCATTTCCAGCTCAAATAAGTTTTTCCCTTAATAGTATTTCATTTTTCCAAGTACATGTAAAGATAGTTTTCAATATTCATTAAATTTTTCTCCCTCTCTCTCCTGAATGCAGAAAGCAATCTGATATAGGTTAAATGTGTGCAATCCTTTTAAACACATTCCAATATTTGTCATGTTGTGCAAGAAAAATTAAACCAAAAGCAAAAAAGAAAATGAAAAGAAAAAGAAAAATGTCAAAATGCTATACTTTGATCCGCATTCAGCATCATAGTTCTCTCTCTGGAAGTGGATTGCATTTTCCCTCCCAAGTCTATTAGAATTGTGTTAGATGACTACATTAGAAAGAAGAGCTAAATCTTTCATGGTTGATCATGGCTGTTACTGTGTACAGTATTCTCTTGATTCTGCTCCCTTCATTTCCTCTTTTACGATCTCTTTGAGATACATACTCAGTAGGGACACTGCTGCATCAAAGGGTATGCATAATTTGATAGCCTTTTTGGCATAGTTCCAAATTACTCTCTGAAATGGTTGCATTATCTCAAAACTCCAGCAACAATGTATTGGTGTTCCAGTTTTCCCTCATCCCCTCCGACATTCATTACTATCTTTTTGTGTCAACTTCCACTGTCCGGAACTGCTCTTTAGAGGATTTCGGTACCAATCTGAATCTTGATCACAGGTGAGGAGTGAAGGGACAGAACTCACTAAAATGGTCAAACAGGAGTCCATTTATTAAAAATTTTCTCAGCCTTATATACCCTAATACACTTACATAACTTTAGCACACTGCACATGTACTAACTATAGGATACTGTGTATGCAGGACCACATAAACAACTTGCTATTGTATGCACAGGTTTCCTTGCCACTTTAATGTAACTCTGCTTTAATGACAACATAGTTGTCACCTTCCCTGACTTCTCAGGAAGCCTGAAACGCCTCTGGGGAGTCACACAGACATAATGTATCATAGGCAGGAGTTGAACATGAGCTTTCCTGACTCCCAAGTTCTGTGCACTATTCACCAAGGCTTGTCTTCCTGGTTCATCAGATGATGGGGATAGAATTGGAGGGGTGCAGAAGTCACTGAATCCAACCTCTTTCTTTTGATAACTGAATAAACTGATGCAGTTTTAAGAGACTTATCGGGGTTCACAAAAATGCTAAGTATTGGAGGCAGAATTTGAACTCAGGACTTTCTAACTCTAATTCCATCATTCTATCCTCTGTGCTATCTTGTTTGCCTAGATGGCTTTTAATCTCAGCTTATTGGCTTAATGAGTCTGACCTCAACCTATTTAATCACTCTTTTCCTTTGTTTCTCAAATTGCACAGCATTCAATCACCATCATGGAGTGCCTCAATGGCAGTTCAAGCTTCAGCCTTGAGAGGCTTTGTAATGGCTCAGTGGAGATAGAATAGCCCTTTTAGAGTAGCTGAAGATGAGGTAGAAAGGCCAATAAGTGAAGGCAGTCTAAAAGGATTTCTTTTTTTTCTGATTTGTGAACTAATTTATATGGAAAGTCTTACAAAAATATATAAAAAGTCAGTTAGTTATATATTTAACAAATTGTCTTCATGGAACAGAATGCAATGACACAAAAGAAAATATAAGCTTCAGCAAAAACTAGAAGAGTGAGCACAATATTTTCATTATCATTGCCACCCTGCACCTATTGTGGAAATTGATGGGCATATTGTTTCACTCATCCATATTTGAAGAACTCAGCTTGTTCAATGATTATTTATTCTTTTTTTCAAGCATCTCTTGGCAAATGTATGTGTTTATTTGGATTATCAAAAGAAAATTTGCAAATTCAGTCATCAGCACAGTGTAGTGGATAGAGTATTGGATTTAGAATTAGTGTGCAAAGGAAAGAGAGGCGAGAGAGAGAGAGATAGACAGAGAGAGACAAAGAGAGAGACAGAGAAAAGGGAGGGAGGGAAGAAGGGAGGAGAGAGAGACACAGATTGAGTGAGCGAGAGACAGAGAGACAGAGACAGAGACAGAGAGAGGGTGAGAGATGGAGACAGAAAGGGAGACAGAGAGACAGAGAAAGAGAGAGAGACCGAGAGAAACAGACAAAAAGAGAGACAGATAAACAGAAACAGACAGATAGAGACATAGAGACAGTGAACAGGGAGGGAGAAGGGAAGAGAGAGAGACACGCACACAGACAGACAGAGAGAGATAGACAGAGACAGACAGAGATACAGAGACAGTGAAAAGGGAAGGAGGAGGGAGGAGAGAGAGAAAAAGAGCGAGAGAGAGAGACAGAGAGACAGACAGAAAGAGATAGAGACATTAGGACTGGATATTAGAGATTAGACATTAGGAGTGGATAAATTGATCTAATAATTGTTAGTTTAGAACTTAATAAATCTATGGACTAAGAGAAGAGGGTACAGGATAGACTCCTAAGTGACACTTATAGATAGCTGGTCTGACTTGGAAGAAGGTTAGCATAGAATCAAAAGAGAAGGAGGTTAGATAAATAGAAGAACCAGGATTGAATAGTATCATGCAAATCTAGGAGAGAAAAAAATATGTAGAAGAGAGTGATCAACATGTCAAAGTTTACAGAGACTAAAAAGGATAAGGATTGAGAAAAACCCATTAGAATTGCCAATTAAGAGATCAATGGCAACTTTGGAGGGAGCAGAGGACCTCTTTAAATCCTACATCTGTTGCTTACCATTGATGTGACTCTAGACAAGTCAATTAACACTCTAGGCCTTAGTTTCCTTATCTTTAAAACAAAGAAAACTAACTAGATCATGGACTCACAGAGCTAGGAGGGAGATCAGAAACAATCTAGTTAAATTTTCTTAATGAAATTATTCACTTATCAATAGACTACTCAACTGAGACCAGTGATAAACTCCCTGAAGTCAAAGATTGTCATTTCCCTCTTTTTGTATTCCCACACAGTGGAACACATAGCCTGACATAATAAATGTTTATTGATTATTGATTGATGAAATGAGTTATCCTAAATATCATTGAAAGCATCAGAGTCAGAATTTGATCCCAGAACCTTATCCTATCACAGTGGACCTTGTGTCTGGTGGAAATTTGATTAACATGGAATGAATGGTTGTATTAGTTTATAAGGACAAGGTCTGATCTTTGTTTATCTCTGTATCTCTTCTAGAACCTAGTTAAAGCCATGCAAAAAGTAGGCATTGAGCATATGTCTGTCCAGTGGATCAATGAATGAACCTTATAGATATTGTTATGATGAAAACAGGGCTGGCTTTGGTGTTAGACATGAGTGCAAATCTTGGCTTTGTTTCATACTCACTGGGAATTTTTCTGGGTGCCAGTTTTCTCATTTGGAAAAAAAGGTGGGAGATGGAACTGGATTGTCTGTCAGTTTTCCTTCCAATTCTGAAGTTTGTCAGAAACCTATGATCTAGAAGTAAAGCAAGAGTGACATGAGAGTGGCAGAATTGGAATTCTGATTCTGTGGAACAGTAGAAAGATCAGTGTGTGGAGCTTACATATTGACTCTATTGCTTCCCATTTGTAGGACTTTGGATAAGTAAATTATTTAACCCCTCTATAACTCATTTTCCTTATCTTTAAAATGAAAGGTTTTGATTTATTGGCCTCTAATTCTATTATCCTAAAATCTGGGACTTCTGAGTTCTAGAGCATTGTTCTACTAAACCACAGTGTTTTCTTTGGGGAGAGATTTAAAAACAAAACAGAAACATAACTCGAAGTGTGAAACTAGGGAGGGCACCTTGGGCTTAGTTTGCAAGTATGGTGAAGGACAGAAAGAGCAAGCCCAGCTGTCAGAGAGAGGGTGATGTGCTAGGAGCTCCCTTTGCACATATCCCCTTTTCTCACCCCTGTAGTGATATAGCTCTTTAGCAATTCCATTGTAACAATCCAATGCCTTTCACAATAATATACTTCTCCTTTAATCTATTGCCCTAATACTTATAACAAGGCAGCAGCGATTTATATACAGCTCCTGCTTCAGTGATTGCCTTCTGATTCTTCTGATTTCTAAGAGCAAAATGCCACCTTCACTTCTATTACTGCCCTAGCCCAAATTCATAGAGAAAAGAAAAAACAAAATACAAAAACACCCAGGTCGGCTATTTGTGTGCGTGTCTCTCCTTTCCCTTCCCCCTCCCTCCTTTCAGCTTATGGTTCATGCCAGTTGATATACAGCAAAACGAGCTTGTGATTTAACCATAGAAAAGGTTAACTCTAAATAATTATCAGAAAGTTAAAATATAGAGCTGAAATGTTGCTTTAGTTTTTTTATGGGTTTTAAATAATTTGGCCTCCTTCCCTGAAGGATTTAGTATAATTCAATGAGAAAATTGCATTCAAATCCTGTGGGCTGTTTTGACGTGACTGAATTGCAATGAGAAGATGTGCAAAGTATTTTCCTTGCAACAAGCCTAGTTTCACTTGGGTTCCTGAAAAAAATGCTCAGTGCCAGAGATCCCTTGACTGCCTAGGCCTGAACCCTGGGGAATGAGGAAACTGGTTAAAACTAAAGAAGAAAAACCCCTTTTTACTTTTCTTAAAGACCTCTATTCAGAGAGAATTCACTATTGGGCATCTTAAACTGGGTGTACCAAAGGCATCTTTAACACAACATGTCAAAAACTGAACTAGATATTTTCCCCTTCTTTGAACTTCCCACCTACTATTGAGGGAATTACCTCCTTCCTTCTAGTCATCTGGGTCCCAGACTAAATGTTATCCTTAATTCCTCATTTTCTCTCCTTGTCCCATATGCAATCCATTGTCAAGTCCTGTTGATTTTTCCTTCTCAATATTTCTCATATATCCCTCCTTCTCCCCTTTGACACTTGCCACTACCCATCTTGGTGCATAACTCTATCCCTTTATGTTTGAACTATTGCAATAGACTGTTGGCTAATTTCCCCTACCTCAAATCTTTCCCTATTCTAGTCTGCCCTTTATTTATATATAAAAATGATCTTCCAAAAAGACAGATCTAATCATGTCACCATCCTCTCCCCTATTCATTAAACTCCATTGTCTCCCTGTTACCTTCAGAATCAAATATAAAATCATCCAGCTTTTAAAGTCATCCATATCCTGTCCCCTTCCTCTTTCTCTCATCTTCTTGTACCTTATTCTCTTCCACATACTCTGAAATCAAATGACATGACCTATAATCCCATGATACTGTCCTCCTTTCTGTATTTTGTCTTTTCAAGACATTCCATTTCCTGACTCCATGTCTTTTCATTTTTCCCCCCATTCTTGGAATTCTCTCCCTCCTCATCTCTTCTTTCTGGCTTCTTTGGCTTCCTTCAAATTTTAATTAAAATCCTATCTTTTATAAGACCCTTTTTCCTGGTTGCTTTAAGGCTAATGTCTTCCTTCTGAGATTTCCTCTAATTTATCCCGTGTGTGTGTGTGTGTGTGTGTGTGTGTGTGTGTGTGTATTGTTTGTAAGCTTTTAGACTGTAAGATTTTTGAGAATGAGGTCTTTTACCTTTCTTTGTTTTTCTAGTATTAAGCATAGCATCTAGTATATATTTGGAGCTTAAAAATATATATACTTATTGACTAGATTTGACTATATCTCAAGTGCTTTACTTTATGGGATAGCTTTAATTGTTAGGGAACTTTTTTGGTATCAATTCTAAATTGAAGTCTCTGAATCTTGTACCTACTGCTCCTGGTTCTATTTTTTGAAGCAAAAAATAAATCTAATGTCTTGAGACTCTTGTAGACTATCCTCACAGTCTCCTCTTTTCCTTTTTTTCCAGGTTAAACATTCCCATTTCTCCAATTGATTTTCATATGGTATAATCTGAAGGGTCTTTGTTACTCTGATCACTGCCCACTGGATGATCTGCAGCTAATAGGGAAAAGAACTGGACCTGTGATTTATTGATATGGGGAACTCCTGAATGAGAAAATTCCTTCTACCATTACAAGAAGTCATCTGCTCTGTAATTTAGAGTCATAAAAGTTTTCCTAGAAAAGCTTTGGAAACTGTAGAGATGCCATCAGTTGGGGAATAATTAAACAAGTTGTGGTGTATGATTGTGATGGAATATGATGGTGCTATGATAAATGATGAGCAGGCTGATTTCAGAAAAGCCTGGAAAGATTTACATGAACTTATGTGAAGTGCAATGAGTAGAACCAGGAGAACATTGTACATGGTAGTAGAAACATTGTATTACAATGTAATAGAAATATGATCAACTATTAGTGACTTTGCAATACAATGATCTAAGACAGATTCAAACGACATACGATGAAAAAAAGCTATCCATTTACAGAAAAAGAAATGATGGAGTCTGAAACATATTATTTTTCACTTTCTTTATAATTCTTATTTTTTAAATGGGTAGTGTTTTCTTCCATAACATGATTAATATGGAAATGTTTTGCATGATTATACGTATATAATCTATATTTAATTGCTTTCCTTCTCAAGGAAGTGGAAAGGAAGGGAGATAATTCGTAACTGGAAAATTGAAAAAAAAGGTTAAAAATTGATGTTTATATATAATTGAGAGAAAAATTAAAAGGGAAAAAATTTGCCTGGAGCATTAAGAGTTTAAATGACTTTCTCAGGGTTCATACAGCCTGAGGTAGGACTTGAACTCAGTTTTTCCTGCCTCCAAGGTCAGTTTCTCTATCTAGTCATGTTGCCTCTGAAACTAATTCATAATAATAATAAGATTAAAAACAAGGATAATATGAACTTTTCAAAAGCAGTCAGTTTTTTGCTTTTTCTCTGTGTCTCCGGAGCTTAGCCTAGTGTCTGAAATATAATAAAAGTTTGATAAATGCTTGATTGATTCATTGATGTAATAGAAACTAACATTTATATGACAATTTAAGGTGTGCAAAGCATTTTACATATATTATCTCTTTAGAGCTTATCAATATTCATTTGCTCACATATGTCACTTGAATTTAGCAATGATTTTCCTAGAATGTGGTACCCAGAACTGAATATAATACTCCAGATGTGAGCAAATTAGTGCAGAATATAGTGATACCTATCACTTTTTAGTCCCTCTCATAAAGTAGTCTATGATTGCATTAGATTGTCTTACCACACTGTTGAACTTATAGCCCACTAAAATTTCCAGAAGTTTTGCAGATAAAGACAAGACAATTTTGTACTCAATAAAGTTGGATTTTGGAACCCATGTCAGTTAGGATCCAAAAACTAATAGATCAAGACATTGAGTTGAATTTTGTAACATGAATTTTAATAAAGAGAATTGTAAAGACATGCTGGAGAATAAAAGCTCAGAGATCTTTTTGGATACCATAGTCACATGAGGTGTTGTTCGTGTCTCCTTCTATCTTTGTGCTATTCACAGATTTGCTAAGGAGACCATGTAAATCTTTACTCAAATCTTTAATAAAATGTTTAGTTAAGCCATGTTTATTAAATTTTGTATAAACAATATGTGTAAACTAAATAATTTGCTAATGTACTTTGTTGTTATTGTTCAATCATTTTTTAATTGTGTCCAACTCTTCAAGATTGCATTTATTATTTTACTTTTTTTGGGGGGGTGAGGGCAAAGATACTGGAGTGGTTGTCATTTCCTTCTACAGCTCATTTCACAAACGAGAAACTGAAGCAATAGGTTAAGTGACTTGTCCAGGGTCATCCAGCTAAGTGTTCAAAGTTGGATTTGAGTTCATGAAGATGATTCTTCTTGATTCCAGGCTGTGCTCTAACCACTGTACAACTTACCTTCCTGCTTGGTATTAGCATCCCTAATATTAATGGGCAGGATCTATTCTTGAAGTCATGCTGATTTTGTGGTAGCTGTTTCCTTTTTGAAATGTTCACTGACCATTACTTCAATAATCTTTTGCTATTAATCAAAGTCAAACTCACTGTCCTAAATTTAATAGACTCCATTCTAGTGTTGTTGTCCTCCAAATTATATTGTTCTTCTTCAGTCCTGTGGCACTTCTGTTTTGTGTTATTATTATTTTTTTTAATCATCGAGATTGGGTAAATGATGTTTTACCTGTCACATTTTTCAGTACCCTGGGATATAGTCTCCACCTTAGTTTGATGACTTGAACTAATCAAATATTCCTTTACTAATTCCCTATTTTCTGTGGCTTTCAGCTTCCTATTAATAACTTTTTTGTTTTGTTATTTCCAGTCCTTAGATTCTTCTCTTTAGCAGAGGCCAAAGAAACAATACAAGAGTTGAGTAGTTCTGCCTTCATCATTTTCATCATTCTATCCATTCCAGGTAGATATCTTTTCCCCTTTTTCAACCTCTCCTGTCCCCACTCTACTCCCCTTTCATTTAGTTAAAAAATAACCAGAACTACACACAACAAGCAAAAACACCCAAATCTCCTTTTATTTTCATTAGTATTCTTGGCCAGCCTCATCTCATTCTGAGCTATGATGCTTCTGACATGCTCTTAATACTCTGAAACTATGAAGACTCTGTGGTTACATCAATATGGGCATTCAACATTTCTACCTCACAGCCTTGACATGCTTTTATATTATAGCCCCCTCTTTTCCTTTTTTGTCTTTTGTGAATTTACTCTCTTTTCTAAGAAAAGAGATGAGAAGCTTTGAAATCTATGTCTGTCTATCTGTTTGTCCATCCATCATGTCTGTCTTTTGTCTCTTTATCAATCTACATTCTTTTGCAAGAAACCTTTTTCCATTGCTCCAATGTTAATGTTTTTGCTTTTTTGATTTTCTCTCTCTCTTTTGCCTCTCTATACCCATATCTTTGTATTTGTATGTGTCATAGATTTTATATATGTATGAACATATGCAAATATATACACATACATATATAATACAATATATATATGCAGGCATGTGGGTCTATGAGTATGTGTATCTATATACATATACATATCTAACTCTCTCTCTCTTGCTGTCCTGTCTTCAAGGGAGACTTTGATTCCTCTCTGAAGGAGGAGCGGGAGAACGGGTTTTGAGGTTCACCATTCTGCTCTCCTTAGAAAGGGATTTAGAGTAACATTTAAATCTTTTTCCTCTCTCTATTTAATATTGCTTGTCTGATGAAGGTGAATCTCCCCTCATAACTTTGTCCTCTTTAGGTTAAATTTGTCTTTCTCGTCATTATAACTTTTTTTTTTAAAAAGAAGTATCCCAAGGTTATATTTATAGGCTTGATACCTTTTTTTTAAACAAAAGATTATGACAAATAGTCATAAACAGTGAGTAAACCTATTTATTCAGGAAGCTAGAAAACAGGAATCAGAGTAGTTATATAGATTAGAATATGTCAGAAAACACATATAGCTAGTGAGCTATCCTACTGGGTTTAATCCAAGAGCTCAATTAAGAGGAAGATGCCAATCTCACCCAAGAGGAACCCCCCCTAAAGTCTTCTAGTCTCTCTCTCAGTCTCTGTCTCTCTCTCTGTCTTTCATTGTCTTTGTCTCTGTTTATCTTTTTCTCTCTGTCTCTGTCTTTATCTCTCTCTGTGTCTGTGTCTGTCTGTCTGTCTGTCTCTCTCTGTTTCTCCCTCTCAGTCTCTGTTTTTGTCTCTCTCTCTGTCTTTCTTTCTCTCTGTCTCTATTTATCACTTTCTCTCTGTCTGTCTCTGTCTTTGTCTCTCTCTCTCTGTGTCTGCGTCTGTCTGTGTATCTTTCTCTGTTTCTTCCTCTCTCTCTGTCTCTGTCTCTCTGTGTGTCTTTCTCTGTCTCTCTGTTTCTTCTCTCTTTGTCTCTCTGTTTCTTTGCCTGTCTCTGTCTGTGTATCTTTCTTCTGTCTCTCATTCCAAGGAGAGTTTAGAATTATACATGTCTTCTTTTAAAGCAGCAGGCAGGAAGATCTTCTTCCACATTCAAACCAATTTCCCCCATTATGTAATTATTCTATCAAGGAGAAGAGTTTTATGAAAATGCTTCAGGCTTGAACCCAGTGCTACATTTTGATCATAGATTTCAAGGTGAAAAGAACTTCAGAGGCAATCTAGTCCAACCTTCTCATTTTCTAGTATAAAGAAATGGAAAGAGATAAGTGACTTGCCCAAAATGACATAGCTAGTAAATAGCAGAGCCAGAAATTGAACTCATGACTTCTAATTTCAAATCTTCCACTCTTTCCATTGTTACAGGTTTTTTTTTTTTTTGCTACTATGATTGTCTATTTTCTCTCTCTTTTTCTCACTATTTGATTGTTCTTTTTCATTTTCTCACCACATCTAAGATCATAGTATTTAAAATACTATGCCCTATAGGGCAGCAAGAGGATGCAGCATAGATAAAGCACCAACCCGAAGTGTCTATTATTAGCTGTGTGACGCTGGGCAAGTCACTGAGCCTAAATAATTTTGTCAAAAAAAAAAAAAGAAAAGAAAAGGATAATCTAGAGAACATCATTTTACAGGAGAGAAAACAAATCTAGGAAGGTAAGGCACTTGCCACGCTAAAAGACTTAGAATCTGTGACACAGGTCACAGGATCAAAAGATCTTGAGACCTAGACTGTAAAGAACCATAATCATTATTTAATCTGGTGACCTCATTTTACAGATGAGGAAACTCAGACAGGGAGAAACTAAATTACTTGCCCAAGATCACCCAACTAGCCAGGTCAGAATTTGAACCCACATCCTTGAACTCAATGTGTACTGCTTTTTCTGTTATACTGTAATGCCTTATTCTTTACTATGTCTTCCATATTTCTTTGAGTAAGCCTTCTGCTCACATGAGCATATGAATGAGTTTTTCCACATTCCTCTGTATTTCTCATATTCTCATTTCTGATGACAATACTCTATTCTACAATTAGTTTTCCAAATAATGAGCACCCATGTTAATTTTCTCTTTCTCTCTCTCTCTCTCTCTCTCTCTCTCTCTCTCTCTCTCTTTCTCTCTCTCTCTCTCTCTCCCCCTTCTATCTTTTTTTCTTTCTTTCTCTCTTCCTTCTATCTTTCTTTCTCTCTTCCTTCTCTCTTTCTTTCTTTCTTTCTTCCTTCCTTTCTTCCTTCCTTCCTTTCTTTCTTCTGTAATAGAAGGTGCTTCTGTAGATGTTTTGGCATATATTAGGTGTTTTATTCTTCCTTTGATATCCTTAACCTCACTGGGAGAACACTGAAAAATCCTTTAGGCTCCCCTGAAGGTCAGCACACTTGGAAGATGATTCTCCTGTCTACTTCAGCTTTGATAAGACTTTCCCACTGAAACAAATGGTGGGTTTGACAGTTTTACTGTTCAATTGTATTGTATAGATTTTGAATAAAAATAAATTGGCTTCTTTTAAAGAAGACAGGATCCTGGAATACTTCTGGGTTGTGGGTGAATAATGGGCCACTGTTTTTTTTTTTTTTCCTTTAGATAAGGCCTTCCCATCTTCAGTAGTATGGCAGATTTTACCTTGATAAATCTTTCTCTGTCCTGACATAACAAAGGAAGAACATATGCTATTGCAATTCAGTTCAATCTGATATACTCCCACTCACCTATCCTTTTTTCTGTGATCATTTTAGCAATTAGATATATTGTATGCCCAATGGGAGTCTGTCTTGTGGTCCACTCTGGTCTACAGATCTCTTCAAGCTTTTCTGGTATTGGGCAGCCAGGACTTTCATAGCATAATACACACATATAAAACACACACACACATATATGTAAACACACATATATAAGCACATATATATGCATACACAATATACATATGCATTTACATATATAAATATATATACACAATATGCATGCACATATACATTTATAACATTTAAATATAAATACATACACATATAGATTTGGATTTCCTTCACCTTCAAATAACACATTTTACATCATTGAGAAGCATTTCCCTAAACCTTTCTCTTCTACAGTTATGGTCCATAACCACATCTCTAGTTGCTATACAAAACAGATCCATAGAAAAAAATTTAAATACTAGGCTCTCTGATCCAATGGAATTATAGCATTTTAGGTGTAGCTTCAGAAGAGAAATAAGAAAATGTCTGGTGCAATCTCTTTTTAAAAATAGATGAAGAAATTAAAAACCAGGGAAGCAAAGGAGCTTGACCAAGCTTACACAGACAGTTAGGAGCAGATTTAGAGTTCTAATCATGTTCTCTGACCATATATTTCTTCTTCTTTTCTCTATACAAATGTTGCTATAAGGGAAATGGCTGCCCCAGAGCTTGCTTTTAACTTCTGTCTGAGTTCTACAGGGGCAACATTCATAGCAGGAAGGTATAGCTGGAGACATTAGAAATAAACCCTACTTCCCGCTGTGGTCAGAAATCATTCCTGCCATATTCCTCTTCCGATGTGATACACATCCTTCAACTTCCAGTGTCCTTCCTATGCTTTTCCTATACCCTGTTTTAAAAAAGTGTACAAGGAAGGAGAGGTACTATAGCTGACTTCCTTGTGAATTACTTCCATGAACACATTTTTTAAGAGCTTTTTATTTTTCCAAATATATGCTAAGATAGTTTCCAACATTCATCCTGTCAAAACTTTATATTCCAATTTTTCTCCCTCCCTTCTTTGTTCTCCCCTCCTCTAAAAACAACAATCCTATATAGGTTAAACACATGCAATTCTTCTAAACATAATTCCATATTCTAATGGTATAAGAATGCTGTATAAGAAAAATCAGATCAAAAGGGAAAAAAAAACCAAGCAAGCAAACAAACAACAACAATAAAAGGTAAAAATACTATGCTTTGATCTACAATCAGTCTCCATGGGTCTTTCTCTGGAAGCGGATGGCACTTTCCAGCATGTCTATTGGAATTACCTTGAATCACCTCATTATTGAAGAGAGCCAAGTCCATCACAGTTAATTATCACATAATCTTGTTTTTACTGTATATAATGTTTTCTTGCCTCTGTTCACTTCATTCAGCATCAGTTCATGTAATCTTTTCAGGCTTTTCTGAAATCAGCCTGCTCATAATTTCTTACAGAACAATAATATTCCATTACATTCATATGCCATAACTTATTCAGCCATTCCCTACTGATGAGCATCCACTCAGTTTCCAGTTTCTTGCCACTTCAAAAAGGGTTGGTACAAATATTCTTGCACATGTGGGTCTTTTTCTCTCTTTTATGATGTGTTTGAGACATAGACCTAGGTAGACATTGCTGGATCAAAGGGTATGCATAGTTTGATAGCCCTTAGGAGATAGTTCCAGGAACACTTATTGACTAGTTTCCTTCTTTATCACTGGTTCTGGTTAAACAATTTTCCTAACTCTTGTCTTCTCAGACATCTTGACTATGGAACTCTCCTTGTATGTATATTGGACTAGATCAATATATTTCATGTCCAAAATATTTGATCATCAAAAACAATTTAGGAAACATTCCTCCAGAATTTTCTGTACCATCATCACTTGAAATGGCTTGAAGGGCTTATGATTATAAGATCATGTAATACTGAGAACAATCACTCTCTCTGTTAGTGTTTTATTGCTCCATCTCTACCCCTCCCCACAAAAGACTATGAACTCAATGAAGACAGGAATTTTCTTTTAGAGAAACTCTGTTTCCTTAGGACTAACATAGTACTCTGAGCATAGCAGGGTCATTATAAATGTTGTATGGTATAGCATTATAGGATTTAAAGCTGAAACCAACTTGAGAAACCATCTTGTTTAAAATCTTTGTTTTGTGGAATAGAAAAATTAATCCTAGACATGAAACGTGACTTACAGAAGAAAATACAACCAGTAAAGCACTTTTTCTAGAATACCAAGTTGTGTATCCCATTCCATGTTGTTCTTCTGCAAGTACAGTACACTCTCTGAAGCATCTCTGAAGCAACAGTAGTGTTTGGATGATGAGCCTAGCCTGGAGAATTCTATTAGATCTTTTATCTCCTTAGTTTTCAGAAGTGGAAATAATTTAACCCAAGATAGATACTTTCCTTCTAGTCAACTGGGCTTATCTCCATCATTTCAGATCAGGGACAATATCCATGCTCTTTGGCTACTTTCACCATTTCTCTAACGGTACACCAGTACATGTGACTCTGACTCAGAAAAACACCCTTTTGTAATATACTTGGGTATTAGAGCTATGGCTAACAACTTTGAAACCTTAGGCAAAACCCTAAAATTTTCCTGGGAAAAGTAGGGTACACCTGCTGGAGAAGATGCCCAATACACTGTAGATTAAATGATTTACTCACAGTCCCATATGTTTCTAAAGTATGTCTCTCATATGTGGCCAGTGTGTCAAAAATAGAACTTCAATCCAGGTTTTCATGATTCTAAGTTTCCATTATTATATGACCCTTTATTTACTACTACACCCTGCCCAAGTTGCAGATGAAGTGCTTACTTACATTGGCAAAGGGATTTTTTCTACTAGGAGTTCCCAATATCAATGAAATTACAAGTGTAGTTTAAAAAAAACCCAACAACATCAGCAGCAACAACAAGAAAACCCAAATCAACCCAAACGAAAAGAAATTCTCCAACAGTCAACTCAGTTTTTTTTTCCTATTGACAGAATACAAGTATTGTCATTGCTTTCTCTTAGGTTTCTTCTTTGGGAGCACGTTGCTCTTCCCCTTTATCTCCTTCTCCCTTACTATTCATTTTCAAAAATGAAGATGGACTTGGAAAATCTCTTCCAGATCTAAATGTTATATTCAGTCCTTTCTTCCTTCATAATATCTGATATACCTTCCTCTTCTTTTGCATTACCATCATCCATTACCTATGCTTTCAACTATTTTATTAGTCCCCTAACTGGTCTTGCTGACTTCTGTATTTTTTCCTAATCCATTTTACTCATTCCGGTAAGATTAAAATTCTCAAGATACTGTTTTTATCATTTTACTCTCTATGTTCAAATGTCTTCACTGGCTCCCTATTTCCCTAAAGGATGAAATTTGAGCTTTCATTTAACTTTTAAGGTCTTTCACAGTCTAGTCTCAACAATCTTTTCCTCTCCATCTTCCAGCCTTTCTTACTTACCTACATATATAAATTCTTTGTTTCAGCCATATTGATCTCTTTACTATTGTAAAAACATATAATGCTCTATGCTTTTTCTCATCTGTTTTTCCTTCCTGGAGCATCCTGACTATGCTTTCCTAACCATTCCTTCAAGGCCTAGATGAGAACTAACTCCTCAATAAAGTATCTCCTGGCCACTATAGTCTATATCCTTTTTTTTTTTTTATGGTTTCTATTGTTTCACTTTAATAATCAGGACTACTGATTCTGCTATTTAACTTGTTTTGTGCAGATATCTTATTTCCCTAAACAGACTGTAAATTTCTGAGATGCATCAGATTAGATTTTATATTTGTTTTTAGTCTTCCCCAAAGAATATAGAATGATTTCTGTCTATATATTCAATGAAGATTTGTTGATTTGACTGAAATAATAAAGTGCCTTTCACCTTTGAAATTCTATAATGTAGATAATTCTATGACTCTTAAGATTCTGTGGTTCTATTACTAAGAGTGGGGAAGGAAAACTTCTTCGTTTGCATCTGAGTTTTCATTCATATACTAAGAGTTTTAATAATATAATCATTACCAAAATGGGCTCCATGGCTCAGTATTTTGCCTCTGATTAGTTGAGGTTCTGAAATATAGAAGTCTTAGTCTTGACACTTGAAAAAGGACTTTTCCCTGGACCCAAAATATCCGTCCCAGTATTGATCTTTTCTTTTTTTAAATAACATTAGCATTCTCCAAACCCATGCTAACATGCACAGCATAATAATGGGATATTTTCTTTCTTGAGTTTCTGAGATATATGCTCTTATGGTTCTGCATCAATCTTGTTAGTCCCTTTTCTGAGTCTTTCAAGGTACCCTCAATTTCCTTGAAACTCTTTAAGGTAAATATTTCCCCAAGGTTTATTCTTAGTCCTTTTTATTTTTTAACATAATAATAATTACTGGCATTCATATATCACTTTGAAGTTTGTGCAGTATAAATTTTATTTTACATCTCTCCAATTAACAAGCATTTATTTTATCTCCTCACTACCTCCCTCCCCATGCAATAAAAACAAAAACAAATATGCACAATAAAGCAAAACAAATTTTTGTATTAGCCATATCCAAAAATGTATGAATCATTCTATCCATGACATCCATTATACTCTGGAAAGTACATTACACATAACTTCTCATTGAAGCTTAGCAACAACCTTGTGAGGAAGGTACAACTATTTTCATTTTAATATTATTTTCATTTTATAAATAAGGAAACTGAGTTTCAATGAGATTAAATGAGTTGATGTGGTCATATAGCTGGTGAAGTATGGGAGACAATATTTGGATTCAAATGTACTTGACCCCCAACTCTACCACTATAAATACTAGGCAACATTTTCTCTCTATGTTTTCCCTTGGCAAACACCTAGTCACATGACTTTGACTACTTCTTTTATGCAGGTGATTACTAAATATATGTTTCCATTCCTGGCCTTTTTTTTCCCTAATGTTTGGGTGGATGTCTCCAACTTCCATTGAACATTTTTACTGCTATCTGAAGCTTAAAATCTCCCATACCAAGTCTTATCATTTTCATTGACTTTGATTCTTCTTTGACTTCAGGATTTTTGATTCAGACTCTCAGGTTTTAAATTTTGGTGATGTCTTTGAGTCTTACATCTTCTATCAATCCCATATCCTCTACATTCCCATTAGTATCAACTTAACATAAACCTTTATTACCCACTTGCCCTAACAACTATGAGAGCATTTTGCATTTCCATTATTTCCATTATTACTCTTTCTCTCACTGCAAAGTTATCCTTTTTAGAACTGTCAGATTAATTTTCCTTCTGCATGGATCTAATTGGGTTACTCCTCTGCTCAAAGATTTCTGGGGTTCCTTATTGCCTACTAAGTAAAGTCTAAATTCCTTTTCTTAGAATTCAGGGTCTTTAATAATCTATCTACTTCCACTCTACATTCCAAATTTATTTAATATTAATTCCCTATATTCATGCTTCACTTGGGCAAATGGAACTAGTTTCTTTCCCTGAAATGTTCTATATACTCTTCTGCCCAACTATATATATGTTTAGGGAAGACTAACACCTCTGTTGTGAGGGTTACTGAGTTCTTTTCAAGGATACTTTCCACCTTTGCTGTCCATTTATCCACCTGTGACTCTTGAGAAGCTGTAACATGCACAATAGCCAGATCCTGGTAAACCATTTCACCAGATGGGCTAACCCAACTTGAGGGTTGCAACCTAGGAATCTTAAACCTGTTGGTGAGTTAGTGTCTATCCCAAGCATATGATGATTTTCCCTGGTGGAATGGGCAAATGAGAACAATTTCTTCCAATGGCCATGAAGGCTACTGAAGCAGGAGTTGTGGAGCACTAGAGCTTGGATAGATTCAAAAGTGTCCACTGCATCTTGACCCATCACCAATCATCCTGACTGTCCTGCTATAGGCCTGTAATGACTGGAAGAAAGAGTAAGGCTGATGACTTTGTGCAACTCTGTCTCACTTAAATCCAATTTATGCATAAATCAAAAGACATAGCCCATATGATTTAGCCACTTTACCTCCCTCAAAATCCTGTGATGATAGACCAGCGACAAAGTAGCAGGAGTAGATACATTTGGAATTAATAGTTAAAACACTGCAAAGGTGGCCCAGACTATAGGGTTGTCTTTTTACTGGAAGTAACAGTGGGATATCTGACCAACTTTTTAAGGTGGGAGGAAAGGGATGGGAAATCCTAAAAATTGTCTGCATATCCAACACTCACCTAATTATCTTGAGGGTGGGGAATCCCTCACCAAAACAACAACAAAAAATACAAAAACTTCTCCAAAAATGATTCTACTCACCTTTGGCACATGGAATATGTTCCCATTTATAGACAACATAAAATCCAGTAGACCTGAAAGATGAACAGTTCTTGTTGTGAGAGAGCTCAGCAGGTATCACATCAAATAGCAGCCCTGAGTGAAACAAAGCTGGCAAAGGAAGGCCAGTTAGCTGAAATCAGAGCTGAATGTGGTTTTTTTCTGGAGTGGTGGCAGTGAAAGGGATCACTGTGAATCTGGTGTAGATTTTGCAATCAAAACAATAAGCTAGTATGCCTACCAGCAGCATTGTACATCATTTTCATGATGGCACGCTGGCCCGGGTTCTGGATGATAGGCAATGCTCTTGTGCTTTCTCAGTCACCAGTGGAATGAAACAAGAGTGTGTGCTTGCTCTCACTTTTGACCTTTGGAGTTCATCAATCCACCTAAAACCCATTGTGGCTCTAAGAAGCCGCAATGTGCTTTTTAGCATGTTTTCAGGCATATTGTCAAATACTTTCAATAAGGATAAAAATCAATAAATGATTTATTTGCATTCATTTATTGCACCAATGGTAAATTCTTCAACTTGAAAAAGCCACGAGCCAAGATTAAAGTGGAGGGAGTGTTGGTGCATGATTTTTTGTTTGCAGATGACTGCATTCAATGCAGCTTTTTTATGCAACAAAGTATGCATCGATTCTGTGCAGCTAGTGCTAATTTTGGCCTAACAACGCCAAGAAAATACAGGTCCTCCATCAGCCAGCACCACACTATATGTGGAACCATCAGTTATAGCAAATGGAGAAGTTTTGAATATTGGGGATAAGTTCACTTACCTTGGCAGTATACTTTCCAGGGATGCCCACATTGTTAATGAGATGGATACATGCCCTGACAGAGCTAACTCAGTGTTTGGGAGGTTCTGAAAGAAAGTGTGGGAGAGAAGAGGTATTGGACTCACGAAGCAAACCGAAGGTCTATTGTGCTGACATTATTGTGGTATGCCTGTGAAACCATTCTCCCAGCACCATACCGGGAAACTGAATCACTTCTATTTGAACTGTCTTAGGAAGATTCTGAAGATCACCTGGCAGGATAAGATACAGGACACTGAGATCCTCTCTTGAACTAAACTTCCAAGCAATCAAATTCTGCTACAGAGAGTGCAAATCTGATAGGCTGGCCACATTGTTCAAATGGAGAACTCATACAGAACAAGTACTCATAAGGTGGTCAAAAATGATACAAGGACAAGGTGTCTTAAGAACTTTGGCATTAATTGTGTGACGGAGACAGTGGTATAGGACCACCTAGCATGGTTTGCCACCATCAGAAAAGGTGCTGTGCTCAATGAGCAAAGCAGAATTTAATTAGCTCAAAAGAAATGCATTATGCACAAAATTAGAGAATCCACCATAAATGTTCACATAAACTAATTATTCCTGATCCATGGCAGAGCATTCCAAGCATATATTGTTCTAATCAGCCATAATTAGATACTGTAACTTGAGTCTAACATAGTGATATCATTTTGGTCCTATTCAAAAATGGACAACTAACCATTCTATTTCCTATAACTGGAATGCTCTTTTTTCCTTTGTCTCTTGAATTTGTGCCTGTGATTTAAAGCCTAATTCCATTACTGCCTCTTCCATGAAGTCTTCTCTGATTCCTCTTCCATTCCCCTCAGATCTTTATTGCATAGAGTTCTAATGTATTCTTCACTTAACACTTGCATTCTAAGTCTTAGCAGTTGTATCTTGTTCCTGTCGTTGACTATGAACTCCATGAGAACAGGGGCCACATATTATTTAAATCATCCATGTCTCTTGGCATGTGGCACAGGGTTAAAGTGAACTGTGTTGGATTGAATGACATCAGCAATAAAGTGGAGAGTAGACTGGGTAAGGATTGAATACTTTTCTATTTTAATTCCTCAGAGCTACCATAAGGTTATAAATTAAACTTTTCTGAGTAACTAAAAGGAATATGCACGTGAAATAACAGAAGGTACTATGGTCATTTATGAAGAATAGATTTATTCTCTTCTTGGATCTTATCCTCATTCAGTTAGCTTGGTTATGAGTTCAGCAACAGGATGTCCTAGACTGCCCTATAAGTCACAAAATAACATCTTACAAATGGCTACTTTAGATTATACATAAGTTACTTTCTTTGAATTTATTCAGTTATGTTAATTTTTCATGATCGAATTTAGGATTTTCTTAGCAAAGCGATTTGCCATTTCCTTCTCCAGCTCAGGGGAAACTGAGGCAAAAGGGATTAAGTGATTTGTTAAGAGTCCCACAGCTACTAAGTGTCTGAGGTCAGATTTAAACTCATCAGGATGAGGCTTTCTGATTGCAGGCTCAGCACTCTTTCTACTGTCCCACCTAGCTGATCTTTCACTTTTCACCTAGCTAATATCTGAATAACAGATCGTCTAAAAAGCTGGGGAGATGCTATATCACCTCAGTTTCCAACATTTCAACACTACTCTTTTAAAAATCAATTGAATAATGTAAATCTACTGTTATTAACATTTTATGAATAAGTCATTGAGCTAAACACTAGCGATATAAAATTACAAAAGACAAAAATTGCCTTCAAAGAGCTTACTTTCTCATGAGTAGTATAATTATTTTATTCACAGATAAAATAATAGAAGATGTGATGATATACTAGTATATTATGGTATAATGGTATATGGTATAATAATAAAAAAATAATAAAAAAAAGAAAAAAAAGTTTGAAGTCAAGTGTTCTAGGAACATACAAGGAAGGTGAGGACACTTTCAGCCTGTTAAGATCCCATGGCCAGAACTGTTTTTGATCATCCATCATGACATACATAGGCATAACCTGTGGACTTTCTCTCCTGTCTGTCTGCAGCCCTAGCATTTTCCATTTTCTGTAGTTTGTGAAATTGGTAGCACTGGGGATGCCACCCTAATAGACCTGGGCCTTTTGAAGAGTGAGGGAATTTTCATGGAATAAGAAAAGCCTTAAAGAACATGGTCTGGACATCAGATGATCAAGCTCCCTCCATCCCTTCTTAGAGTCTTCCCCCATACACACACACCCCTTGGTCTCTGCTTTTCAAGTAGATCTGATAAGCTTTAATTCTTCCCTTTCTCCTTTGCAGATGAAGTAACTGTAGTTCAAAGTGATTATTACTTGCCTGATGTCCCATAGTCACTAAATAACAATCCAGTTCAATTTTGGAAATATTTCCTAAGGACTTACTCCTCACAAGGTATTAGATGTTTAGAATGAAAAAATTGAAGCTAACAAAGTGCTTACTTTCAGGGAGTTTCCATTCTACAAGCAAAGTTTTGAAAAATGTCAAGCAGAAATAGCCCATGAAAAATGTGTCTTTCTTCCGTGAAATGAGAAAGAGAATTGTGTGTGTAGTAATTGGGGTTGGGGCACACTATTCAGCTCCTGGACAGAGCAAAAGCAGAGGGGATATCTAAGATATCTAATTATGACTGAGCTTAGTAAAGGAAGGTGGCTCCCTGGGGTTCTGGGCAGGATGCTGGGGAGGGGCTGGTTCCTCAGCTCACAGCTCATTTTAGATGCTCTCCAGATAAATGTAACCTTCCCAGGTCACATCTTTATGCTGGCCTCAGGCAAGCACAGAGCTGCATTCATTCTGTCTGGAACATAAAACCTATGCACCATTGATGAGTTCCTGTTCAGTTTAAGAGCAGCGCATTTACTGACAAGGTTTTATCTCTTGGATGTCATACATTATTGACACTGTTGAAGCTTCTTGCCTGCCCACAGATGACCACAGGCTGGTGAAGGGCAAATGAGAGTAATCTGGTTAGGTTAGTATGGTTTAGGCAGGCCGAGGGTGGGGCAGGATTTATATTCATTTCTAGGTTGAATTATTGCTCAGGAGATTTGGTATATGGTGAGGTGGGGGTGAGTGGGTAGGAGCTGGTACTCTGCCTAGGGACTCTAATTGCTTGAATCTAATAAAGATGACATGGCTTGGGATATGTTGTGATACCAAAGTTTGGTCAACTTAGGATCAACTTAGGATCATTGGCCTAAGAAAGAGAGATAGGGGAAAAGTCTAAAGGAACAAGCTACCTTCTTAGATCTATTTTTTTGTTTTTGTTTTTGTTTTGTGGGCACCATTGCCACTAGTTCCAAAAACTACAGAAACTGCAAGCGAGCCTGAGATGAGGATATTATAAGGAATTTTGGAAAGCTTTTATTGGCTCCAGCACAGAACTAGTCCCTCTCCTTTTTTCCCCTGTCACTCCAATTCTCTTATACTAAAAGATCCAGAGAATCTGGATCCAGAATATTCAATATATTCATTCTCTATGGACAAGAAGTCCTCAGGATGAGAAGGCATGGAAGGTGGAAATATTCACCCAAAGGAGTGCCCATGCTTATAGCCTCATGGAGCCACCATCAAAAATAGAAGTTCATTCTACGGTTCAGAGGAACAAATGCTGGATTTGCTGTCAGAAATCCATAGTTTGAATCACACTTCTGCCATGAAAAATTGCAAAGATCATTCAAAATCTCCTCTTCTGTAAAATGAGCAAGTTAGACTAAATGAACTCTTGTTTCTCTTTCAACTCTAAAACTATTATCCCCTGAATTCCTCCACACTGCTTTTTTCCTTTTTCTCCCTTCTTCCTTCCTCTCCTGTCCTCCCTACTCTTCTGTCCTCTTCTACTCTGTCTCTGTCTCTCTCTCTTTGTCTCTCTCTTTCTCTCTCTCTCTCTGTGTCTCTGTCTCTGTCTGTCTCTGTGACTCTGTCTCTCCCTCTATCTCTGTCTCTCTGTCTCTCTGTCTGTCTGTCTCTGTCTCTGTCTCTCTCCTTTTCCTTCCTTTCTGTCTCTGTAAATAATTGAATTGCTACTCATCTATCTGGGTGACTAAGGATAAAATTTCTAAAGATGGGAGAGGGAAGATACTTATAGAATGATATTTATTGATCTTTTCCATTTCCTTCCTGTGATCCTGGACTTCCTGGGTTAAAGTTGAAGGTGGTGTCAGAAATCAATTCCTTTGTACTAATAAGAGAAACATTTCCTCTGCTTTCTCTTAACACGTGTTTTCATCAGTATAGGGACACTTCTAATGAGAAAACTCTTTGTATAGATGTAATCAGCAACTTATCTAAAACTTATAGTCTTAAAAGAATTTCCCAGGACACTGAGAAGTTATGAGATTTGTCCATGGGCAGTGTGTTAATGGCAAAGTATTAGCTACATGTAATCACAAGTTCTGAATTTTATCCAAATCCCAGCTCCTCTCAATATTATTATTCCTCTTATAGTATTTATATATATCACCTTATGTCATTATTTGGGTACCAAATGACTCAGATTGAAAGTAAATAGCAATCATTTCTGCTCTGGTCAGAAACCAAAAGGTCTTCCTCTCCTAGATTTATTTATTTAAATTCTTTTTTTTTGAACTAGGTGAAACAAGAGATTCTTTGCCTCAATTGCTACTTAGTCTTAATCATTGAATCATGAGGTGCAACCTCAGTCAAGCTGAGACCTGTTGAAGATCTTAGTTTAGAAAGCCCACAGTCTCCCATTTCATCCAAGGCCGTCTCTAGTCATCCTGATCTATGTCTAGTCACTGGACCCAGATGACTCTGGAGGGAAAAGTGAGGCAGGTGACCTTGCCCAGTCCTCCCTCACTTAAATCCAAGTCACTTACATGTCATGGCATCCTCTCTTATGTCATGGTCCTCTTTAAGAAGGGAGGACAAAGAAAAACCTATGACATAAGATTCTCAATAGCTTTGGCAGTAGTGGTAGTAGGACTACTAAAGTTATTAAGGGTTTGCTAATGGACATAGAGTCTCTTCTGAGGCCCAACTAAGTTAATCAGAGAGGAGTTCATTAGTAGAGGATGTTCAACAAGTGGCAAACTTTTCTGGCTTTAGAAATTAATGAACTTGTCTCCTGAAAAGTTCTAATCTGTATTGATGGAGGGAGGGCTATGACTTCCCTGGGGTGATTTCACCAGAGATGTCACAGGTCTTTTGCTATATTAAGAATGTTGTTACTGTGAGTTACTAAGTAAAATGGTTCTGAAAAAACTCAGCCTCTGTCTCTAGTGTACTAAGGGGAAGAAGAAGAAAGAGTATTTGATTTGGAATTGTAGAAACTGAGCCTCTTTGCTACTTATATAACCCTTGGTGAATGAAAAGAATGTTAGTTTTGTAGTCAGAAGAAATGGGTTCAAATTTTATCCCTGACACTTGTTACCTCAGTGATCATGAGCAAGTCATTTACCTGCTACTGGATTTCAATATCCTCAGTAAAATGGATGGGCTGGAGGGATGATTTGACAGATAGCTGCTAACATATTGGATAGAGGAATGGATCTGGAATCAGGGAGACCTGGGTTGAAAAAACAGATTCAGACACTTATTTGTTGTGTGATCAAATCACTTAACACCTGTTTGTCTGGGTTTCTCCAACTCTAAAATGGGGATAATAATAGTGTCTACCTTGGAGTGTTGTTGTGAAGATCAATGTGTTAACATTCATAAAACATGCTTAGGGAAGTGCCTGGCACCTATTAGGTACTTTCCTTCCTCTCTCTCCTTTCTTCCCCCCCAAACACATGCATCTACATCTGGAATCTGATGCTATGAGCTTCTCCTTTTGGAGCCTCAGCATCTTCATCTATCAAATGAAAGGTCTTTTCTAAAATCCTTTCCAGCTCTAAATCTATGACTTTTAAAGAATAGTCAGACAGTGAGTAGCTTTGGATTTGGTCTATGGTCTGTAGAGGCAAAGAAAGGATTTCTTTCTTTTCACTGCACTTGAGATTCTCCATTTAGTCCCAGGTGAGATTGGCTTCAAGCCTTATTTCAGCACATTTCCTTTGTATAAAAGTCCTACCCATGGTTCTGATTGGATCCCGATGTCCCAACGTCCTGCATTTTGTTCTGATGGGGAAGTAGGAGGGGGTGAGGGGGAGAGCTCCAGTACTCAGGAGAGAAAGCTCCTATTTACGACAACAATAGGGGAATAATTACTTTAGAAAACCGCTGTTTCCTCTGCTGTGCTTTTCAATCTGAAACAATTTTCCAACTTGTCACACCACCTCCAACCCTGTTAGTCATGTTGCAGTAGGGGAACACTGTGTGGTGGATGCAATTACGTTTGACACTGGCACACTGTTCTATGCAGCACCTGCCACCAGAGGCCATCAGGTGTCAACAATCCCACACATCACCAGAGCTCTGCCCATTTCTCTTGTGTAGGAGGCAGGAGAAGGGGTGGGAAGCTGACCAAAACTGGAGTATTTTTATCCTAGTTAAAAAGGAGTGTTATGCCTTTTCTGAGTCACTAGGGGAAGTGTTGGACCATCATCTGTGCAGGTGACCTGTCCAAATTCTAGTTTTTGAAAAATCAACTTCAGAAGCTTTGAATCCTAAAATCTTAGAATCTTTGAATTCTAAAAATCTAAAAAATCTTTCCCCTTACATTTCTAAATGAAAGAATTCTGGAATCCTGTTTCTTAGGATCTTACTATCTTAAGATTGTAGAATCTTAGTATTACAGAACTCTAAAATCAGAGATTTCTATTGCTTATAGAATTCTCTTATAGACCTCTTGTAGGCTTATAGATCTCTTTGCAGCTTCTTTTCTCTAGACCACACTCTCCTCCTCTTGTCTTTTGGTTTCTGGGATATCTTGCTGTTTAAGACATTTGCTGAATCACCATCACCCATCTCCCAATCCTTAATTGGGTGAATCCTAGAGTATAATGGATCTACCACTTTGCTTCTTCTTTGATTTCCTGCAGGATTTATCTATTTCCATTTCTTGAATATTTCTTCAATGCAAAGGATTCCTAAATTTATATCTTCAGTCTTACTCTTTCTCCCACATTCAGTCCTATTTTATCAGCTACTCATTGGATATCTCTACTTAGCTAGAAGGCTGACATCTCAAATTCACTGTATTCAAAATGTAACCTATCTTTTCTTCTAAACCTTCCTGTCCCCCAAACTTTCCCATTTCTTTTTTTTTGTACTCTACTACTCTTCTAGTCATCTTGATGTGCAACCCCAGAATTCTTAATTCTTCTCTCTCTCTCACCACATCTCCATTCTATACTAGATGGCTTGTTAAGTTTTGTGGATTCTACCTGTATAGCTCTTCTATTTGTTCCCTTCCTTCTATTAACCCAATCACCACTCTAGTCAAATCCTTTTATCTCTAATGTGATACTTCTACTCTTCTTTCTCTAATTTATCCTTCACATGGTAGCACTGTCTTTTCTTCCCATTTTTTTCTCAAGGTTGAAGTTTGGCCATGTCATTTTTCCTGCTATAAAAATTCTTCAGTTTCTATCCATTACCTCTCATATAAAATACAAACTCTTTATACCTGCTATCTACCCCCAGAAGAATGTAAGATCCTTGAGAGCAGGGAATGTCAGATGTTTAATAATTTTTTAATGGTTGCAGTAAAGTCTCATAATGCTAAAATATTCTTCTTTTTTTTCAGTAGCACTTACCTCCCAGGATTTTAAAGGTCATTTGAGAAAATATTTGTAAAGGACTTTGTAAATTTATTTATTTACATTTGTTTTTAAGATTTTTCAGTTTTAGGTTCTCTCCCTTATCAGCACCCACAATTAAGAAATTATGCAAAACTATCCATAAAAGTCAAGTTGTGGAAGAAAACATAAATCTTCTACCTAATGGAAATAAAAACCCTCAAGAAAAATGAAGTTAAAAAGAGAGAGAGAAAGAGAGAGAGAAAGAATGCTTCAATTTATGTTCAGATTTGATCAGTTTTTTCTCTAAGTATGATAGATTTCATAAGTCCTTCAGAATAGGTGTGGATGCGTGTACTATTGAGAATAACAAAGTCATTTATGCCTGGCCATCCCAGAACATTGCTATTACTTTGTATACAGTATTTCTCTTTGATTATGGAGGATTTTCCAGTTTTTTTTTCCTGAGAGCATTCTGCTCATCATTTCTCAGAGAACAATAATATTCCACCAGTGAAAGTTGCTTCAAAAAATTTTTTTTTATAATTTCTACTGCCAATTGCATTCCCTGCATTTATTCTCTCTCTCCTTTCACCCTGTCCCTCAAAAGTGTTTTGCGACTGAACACTCCTTCCACCAATATGCCCTCTCTTTTATCACACTTCTTTACATCCCATTCCCCTCCTGTTTTCCTGTGGGGTAAATTTGGAATCCTTACTAACTGCTAACTAATTAGATATCTATACTCCTATTGAATATGTATGTTATTTCCTATTTTAGCCAATTCTGATAAGAATAAAGTTCACTCACTTGTCCTCTCCTCCCTCTCTTCCTCTCCATTGTAAAAACTTTTTTTTTGGCCTTTTTTTATGGCAGATAATTTGCACCATTCCACTTCTCTCTTTCCGTCTTCTAACACATTCCTCTCTCACCCCTCATTTCATCATTAAAAAAAATATTATCCCTTCATATTCTACTCAAACATATGCCCTCTCTCTATATACATATACTCCTTTTGACTGCAATAATAATAACTGGGGTTGAATCTGGGGCTGCACCAGTATGCTTGCCCCAAGACTCCTACCCTGATTCCACAGAGCTTTTCTGCTGAGCTTCTAACCTTATTAAAAGTCTTATGATATCACTTTCCTGATTACCTTCTTATGCTTCTCCAGAGTGTCCTATATTTGAAAATAAAATTTTCCATTCAGTTCTGGACTTTTCATTACAAACACTTGAAAACACTTTCTTTCATTGAATGACCACCTTTTCTTCTGAAGATAATACTCAGTTTTGCTGGGTATGTGATTACTGATTGCAATTTTAACTCCATTGCTCCCCAGAATATCATATTACAAATCCTCTGGTCCTTTAATGTAGAAGCTGCTAGATTTTGTTTTATCCTGATTGTGGCTCCAGGTACTTGAATTGTTTCTTTCTAGATGTTTGTAATATTTTTTTCCTAGATCTTGGCTATAATATTCCTTCAAGTTTTAATTTTGGGATCTCTTTCACGATGTGATTGGCAGATTCTTTCAATTTCTCTTTTTATCCTCTGGTTCTAGAGTATCAGGACAATTTTCCTTGATTTCTTGAAAGATTATGTCGTGTTTTTTTTTTTTTTTTTTTTTTACTGATCATGACTTTCAGGTAGACCAATAATTTAAAAATTATCTCTCTTGGATCTATTTTCCAGGTCAATTGTTTTCCCAGTGGCTATTTCACATTTTTCTATTTTTTCATTTTTGATTTCGTTTTATTGTATCTTGATTTCTCATAAAGTCATTAACTTCCATTTGCTCAATTCTACTTTTTAAAGAATTATTTTCCTTAGTTAGCTTTTCTCCTCCTTTCCCATTTGGCCAATTTTGTTTTTTAAGACATTCTTCTCCTCATTAGTTTTTTGTATTTCCTTTTGCATCTCTCTCAATTTTTTCCCTAATTTTTACTCTATCTCTCTTATTTGATTTTTCAAGTCCCTTTTGAGCTCTTCCATATTATGAGTCAAATTCTTATTTTTCTTGGAGGCTTTCGATGTAGGAGCTTTGATTTTATCATCTTCTGAGTGTGTGTTTTGATCTTCTTTGTCACCATAATAACTTTCAATGGTCAGAAACTTTTTTTGTTTTCTGCTCATTTTCCCACCCTATTACTTAGTTTTTAACTCTTCATTAAAGTAGGGCTCTGTTTCCAGAGTGGAGAGTGCAATGTCTCAAACTTCAGAGGTTTTGTATAGCTGTTTTCAAAAATCCTTCTAGGAATTTGACCACAAGTTTTCTTTTCTGCCCTGAAGCTGGTAGGTGTGTCCCTGCCCCAATAGAACTGGGTGCTGGCTGAAATTGGGAGTCTGCTGACTGGGCTGCACACCAGACTCTCACCCTGTTGCCACAGACCCTCTCTACTGAGCCCGTGTCCTCAGGATGAGAGAGCCAGAAGCCTCTAGCACTGCTGCTGATTCAGAGACCCTGCCTCACTGACACTGGGATCCTGGCTAGAGCTGGTTCCAAAATTGAGCCTGTACTGGGATTGCGCACTGAGATTCCACAGACCTTTTTTTGCAGACTTTCCAGGACATTTTTGGTGTCTCTGGGCTGAGAGATCTGGAAGCTACCAGTACTGCCGCTGATTCAGAGGTCCACTCAGGTCAGGCTGGGGTTGAATCTGGGGCTGCACCACTGTGCTTGCCCCAAGACTCCTACGTGTGCTTGCCCCAAGACTCCTACCCTGGTTCCACATAGCTTTTCTGCTGAGCTTCTAAGTTGCCTTTGGCTGGGAAATGTTGTACTCCATCTTTTTGGGTGTTCTAGCGCTCTAAAATGTGTTTAGAATCATTATTTAAAGGAATTTAGAGCAGTTTGGGGGAAAGGTTGGGCAAGTTCCTCCCTTTACTTCACCATTGTGACTCTGTCTCTGTAAAGTACTTTGTAAACCTTCAAGAACTCTCTATATATTCTAGTTATTGTAAAAATTTCATTGGTATGGGGAATTTTCCTACCCTGAAAGGTTCTTTTACCTATGAGGTAGTTCTCATTAATTCTTTGTAATAAAGCAACTTTTTATATTGTTTTGGGACAGTGAGAATTTAAGTGACTTACTACTGTCACATAATTAGTATGAGTCAGAGGCAATAGAGGAACTCAGGTTTCCCTTTTTCCCAGACAGATTCTTTATCCAGTGTACCCTTATGTCTTTCTAGTTAATTAGTAAATTTAGGGACACACCGAACAACATTTTGTCTCCTTGTTGGCTCTACTACCCTCCAGCTTCTACGGGTCACTTTTCATTTCTTACCAAGTACCTATTTATGTCTTTCCACTGTTGACTTCAGTCCATTACTAATAATGATGATATGTAGTCCTTTGACAATGGATTTCTGTAGCCCACAGGAGAAAGTTGAAGCAGTAGTTAATTCAATTTAATTCAACAAACACTTCCTAAGTAACTGCTCTGTACTGGTGCATGTGGAACACACACACACACACACACACACACACACACACACACACACACCCCTACTACTACTACTACCAGACAGTCAACATTAGTATGTCCCCATGTTTGATTTTTCTTGGGGCTGAATTAGACAGAAGGTGGATGATCCACCCATTTAGATTAATGGATCAGTCCTTCTAGGTTATGACTATCTTTAAATAAGAAATTTTAATGCCTTTGTCAAAAACAGGTATGGGATTACTGATTACGATCTGTCTCGGATGCCAGCAGCAGCAGCAGGCGACATACTAGGAAGGATGAGTGTCCACAATGAATTCAGACAGGGCCTGATCCTGGACAGCTGGGGCAGCCCGTGTCTCCCTGCAGTACTTCCTTTCTGCTTCCCAAACTCAGCTGGCCATCTTCCCCAGGCCATGTAAGATGATCAGAAGTGGCTTATCTCTTGTCAATACTTTACCTTTTCTGCCATATCCTTCCCCAGGGACAAGTGAGTCACATTAATAATATAGTCGATAATTATCCTCCCAGTGAATAAAGTTATCACAGGGATCCAGCCTGTGGAAATCAAAGTGGAGGGATGACGGGCTTCCCAGGTCAGGCAGGCCCAAGTGGCAGAGAGACTATTGATGACAGCTTCATAAAATGGGTCGTTCCTTCAACCCACCTAGTCATATCCTAGGAGGGGCAGGGATTCTCAGCCCTGCTGTTGTCTGAGCCTAATAGAAGATAAATGTCAGATTAGGAACAAGACTTGAAATTTCTATTAAAAATATTTGAAAATGTCATTAAATACCAGATGGTTTACTTCCCATCATGACTGAGAGGATCTTAATTACTCACCCTGAGAAACTGGAGGGCTCATAGAGGTGGGGACTGGGGGTGCTCCATGAGGGTGAATATTATCCTAGCATTGGCTTTTATTTTTCCTGTTCAAGTTGTGTTGGCAAAACTCAAAAGGGAATGGTGGCAAGAATACCAACTGCTCAGGGGGCAGATTCAAATCCTGATCGGGTTACATATTAATCATATGTTCAAGAAGTATCTTATTAAAAGTGACTGCTTGCTTTAGAGCCCTGTCCTTAGTTGTTCATGAAATTCATGGGAAAATGATAAGATTTAGAGCTGGAGGGGGAATTAGAAATTACTTTGTTTTTCTGTCCCCTTCTACTGATGAAGAAATGAGTAGTAATTAGCATTTATAGAGCACTTTAGGGTTTACAGAGCACTTTACAAATATTATCTCATTTTATCTTCACAACAATACTGGGAGGCGGGTACTTTTATTCTTCCCAGATGAGATCCCCTTTCCTTGGGCTTGGTGGAGCCCACCCATTTCACCTCTGCCCACCCCTCCCTAGTATTCTGTTCCAGTTCCTTCTGTTCAATTCTCTGGCCAAGACTCTCTGAAGCAGCACAGCATGCTTGTTGCCACTTGGGGCCCAGCAGACTTCATGATCTGGTAGGGGTGAGGGCACAGTTGAGTTCTGTTGCTTGTTATCAGAGAATTATGGGGTGAGGACAGGAGCAGGGAGTGTTCTGGCAGAGGCAGCAAGGGAATTGCTGATCAGCTCATCATCCTTCTCATAATTCTTTCTTTGAAGAGTTTTGAGAGATCCTAGGAATAAAAAAAAAATGTCAAGTCCTCCATCTTTTTGCTCATGTCTCATTGGCACGATCTCAGTAATAGTAATATGAATAATTCACATTTACACAGTCCTCTAAGATTAACAAAACTTTTCCTCATCAACTCTCTGCCAAGGAGATGGTGCAAATGTGAGTATTCCTATTTTCTTTAGGACAAGCATGGGACTCAGAAAGGGCAGGGGGCTTGCTCAAGTTTACATAGTTTGTAAATGATGAAGCTCAGATTCCAATCTGGGTGTTCTGAGGCTAAGTTCCCTGAGCTCTCCACTTAGTGCTTCAGCCAATATGCAGAGGGACAGAGGAAATTGGCCAAAGGAGGATGAAAGATATATTCTGGTTTTAAAATCTATTGAACGTGACAAAAAGATGGATATAAGAACAACATTAATTTAGCAATCTCTATTTCTTAACAAAGTTAATTTAGCAATCTCTATTTCTTGAATTTAATAAGTATATGGAAAACATTAATTTTACTTAAAAAGTAGTAAACTCAGTGAGAGGAGGATAGGTACAGTGTCTAGAAACCCAGCTTCAAAGTCAAGAAGATGAGTTTAAGCTCTACCTCTGACATAGCTTGGGTGTGTGATCCTATACAACAACACCCCTCTCCCTGTCCCCAACTCAATATGAGTGTGTGTGTATATTAATGATATTAATCTTTTCATCCTGTCTTTTTTTTTAACCTCTGGGTTTATTTTTTTCCTTTTGAAATCTATTGAAATGAAACAGAGCAAACTGTAACCTCCTGAGCTTTAAAGGAGTCACCAGTGGTCCGATGATGGATGTCCATGGCTGAAATGATCAAAGCTGCCATAGCCAGTGTCTGGGAGAAGCCTCAAAGAATGGCCTATGTGACCCAGACTGGCAGTCAAAAGCACACTGGGTCCTATTTGCAGAGGAGTAGTGGATTTTCTGGAGTTGTCCAGAAGTGAACTAGCTGGGGCAAATGTCCGGTAGAAACCATTATAATTTGAGTCCATTATCCCAGGGACTGATATGGTAAAGAGGGAAAGTGCCCAGTTAAAGGGATTTGTTGTACTTTGTTCCTGTGATATCTTTCCAGTAAATATCTCTTCGTAAAAGCAAATTGGTGTTAATTGCCCATCAGTGATATTGAGGAGGAATCAGCTGGTTAAATGCTACCAGGGAGATACTGGCACTGGCAGATGACATTGGAACAGTAATCACTGGTGATTGATATTGAGAACACAAGCAATGATTGTTCTGAGCAACAGCCTCAGGAGAGTGATCCCTCCTCCCTAGGTCATGTCTACCACTCTGGGAGGGAGGGGAGATGCGGCTATCTTTTGGGAGCTAGAGTTGACAGTGGAAGTGCATGTGGGCATAAAGGCTATGTGCTGGGTCCTACATTAGACTCTAAGCTTCTTGAAAGCAGTGACTTAGATTTTTTCCTATAGTAGTCTTTGTAAATGGTCCTAGAGGCTTAGAGAGGGAGGAATGATTGATCCAGTATTATATGGCCAATTAGAAACAGAGCCTGGGCAAAGGCCTGGGCTTCCTCAGTCCGATCCCAAGGCTTGTCCCGCTCCCCCATGATTCATCTTCCTGGCTCAGATTCTCAGCTGCCTGGATGAGTTGTAGTGTTCCCTCAGTCTCTTTTGTAATTTTTGTAGTGGAGCAGTCTCATCTGCTTACAGAGATATTTACCTCCCCTGTCTATGTGATTTCTGGTGCTTTAGCTAAACATGTACTTTGAGGCATGAATACCAGTGTCTCTAATCCATTAAGATTTATTGATTGCACCTGGCATTTTCTTCTCCCTTCTCCTGCATGACAACAAATGGGCAAATAGCCTTTGGCTTTGTGGGATACTCCGAGGCTAATGTTATTGAAGAACCATCCATGGCAGTGTTACTGGGGCGGGCAGGGGAGGGACTATTTCCCCCAGGGAGGCTGAGGAAGGACTATGGCTTCTTTGGAGATCCTGGGACTCTGACCCTTCTCCAGCATGACTTCAGTAACCAAAAGCCCCGTATATTTTTGAAGCAGCAACCACAGAATCATAGGATGTCAGAGCAATGGCAGAATTCTTCTAGACAGTCCATTTATTTTATAAATGTAGTCCCCAAATGGGCTCAAAGAGGGAGGGGAAGCGAATAACTGAATAAAAATTTGAATCCAGGTCTTATATCTCCAGTCTAATACTACATTGCCCCTCTTTGGTTAGCAGATGGTAACTAGCAGATGGAGGAGTCAAAGCTACAAATGAAGACGACTGGAAGTAGAACTAGAACACTCACCCATTCACCACTGCCCCTTTCTGAAACAACCAGCATCATGGCAGGCGTTGCAGGTGGTCATTGGATTGGCCTTTTCCTTTCCCACTGTTGGCAAGAAGGGGCATTTTTCAGAGTGATGAGTTTGAGTGACTTTGGAGCTGGTGTGCCTGTAAAAGAGCTTTGGATCCTCAGGATTTCTGTCTTCCTTAACTAATACTAAGTGAAATTGAGCTTATCTTGCTAGCATTGACAGAAGTTCTTGAACTCTAGAGCAGGAAATTTTGAATTAATCCTTGACAATAACTAACAATGAAAGTTTTTGAAGTTGGGGAATGACGGATTGAAACCTGGACTGCAGGAAGTTTACTCAAGACAGCATATATGGGAGGGAATAGGAAGGGAAGAGATTAGAATTAGAAAGACCAACAATGAGATACACCATTTCCAAAGAAGAGCATGAAGACCTTGAGGGCACCAGTCTAGCCAGAGCCCTGAAATCACTATCTCTATTAATTATAATGTTATCCAGAGGCAAAGGATCTCTCAGTAGTGTCTTCCCTGCTCACTGGCGGAGAGCAATCTATTCTGGGGATGCTTGAGTCAGCAGAGGTCAGTCTACAGCAGGGTAAATGCAAGCACTGCCCTGAAAGTCAGCAGGAAGGAAATGCCCAATTACCGTATTAATTAAATGAGCCACTCCTCCAGCAGCTGGAAAAAGCTATGCACTGCATGGAAGATTTTTAAAAAAGGAGGTTAATTGAAACTCCTCTTACCACCATTCCTCCTCCCCATGATGTTTACTTCCACTTTGTTTTGGGATCTGTCTCACATTAAGAGAAGTAAAATCTGACGCCAATTGTTTTGCTTAAAAATAACCACAGAGCACATGGCTTTCTGAAGAGGAGGATGGGCTCTGTGAAAGGGCCTAGATGGAGAAAATAAAGGGCATGGAAGATTGTTTTTCTTAGTCTTGGGTTCAATATTACCCACCCCAAAACCCTCCTAAAAAATCCCTACTTGCAATCCCAGGCACTCCCTCCCCTTAGAGGAGGAAGGAAATGGGAAAAAGAGATGATCTTTGGAAGTAATGACTAAGAATGTCAGAGCCAACAGATATCACAGACCCCCACTCATTGACTGCCATTGATTATTCAGTAGGCTCAAAGATCTTGACTTGGAAAGGATCTAAAAAGTCATCTAGTCTCATTCTCTCATTTTGCGATAAGGAAACTGAAGCCTTGAGAGTAAGATTACACAACTAATAAGTGTCAGAAGCAGAATTTGAACCCAAATTCTCTTAGCTAGTTGCTGTCTCCTGAACTTTCCAAGTGCTGGGTCAGCCTGCTGCAACCATAGAATCATAGTCTCAGAATTGTGTAGACAGGAACTTCAGGGCTCCTCAAACTACAGCCCACGGGCCAGATGCGGCAGCTGAGGACGTTTATTCCCCCTCACCCAGGGCTATGAAGTTTATTTAAAGGCCTACAAAACAAAGTTTTTGTTTTTACTATAGTCCGGCCCTCCAGCAGTCTGAGAGACAGTGAACTGCTCCCCTATTTAAAAAGTTTGATGACTCCTGCGACTGTCTAGTCTAACATACCCCTGAAAAACAATTTTTCCCATGGCATACTAGTTAAGTAATCATGGAGCTTTTATTTAGAGATCCCCAGTGAAGGGGAACCCACTCCCTTCCAAAGCCAACCATTTCACTTTTTTAGACCTGCTTGTTAGATTCTTTCCCTTACATTCAATGAAAATCTGCCTCTTTGCAACTTCTACTCATTCCTTCTAACTCTTTGGGACCGTGAAGAGAATATGATCCTTCTTTCCCATGGGAGCTCTTCAAATACTTGAAGGCCACTAACATGTAATTCCTTAACTTCATTAAATTCTTTACATTTTTTTCCCTAAGCTAAACATTTCTAAATCCCTCAACTTGACCCTATATGGCATGAATTTCCATCCTTCATTTTTCTGATCATTGTCCTCTGTACCATACCCTCTTTAACTTATCCATCTAATTCCTAAAATATGATGTCTACAACCAAACATTTTCTAGATATGGTCTAACCAGGGTGGAATTGCCACTCCCTAGTCCTAGACACTCTCTGCTTCTCTACCCTATCATTTCATTAACCTTTTTGGGGGCAGCTACATCACACTTGTTAATTCATATTGAGCTTACAACCATGGAGACCTTGAGACCCCTAGATCCATTTCAGACAAACTGTCCTGCCGTCACCCTTCCACAATCTTTTATCTGTTTAATTATTTTTAAACCTATATGCTTATATTCACCCCTCTTCAAATTCATCTTATTAGACTTGCTCCAGTGCTTTGGCTTGTCAAGGTCTTCTTTTCCATCCTGCCGCTGTCATCCAACAGGTGAGCTATCTCTCCTGTATGTCATTTGCAAATTTGCTAATTATGATATCTATGTCTTCATCTGGGTTATTGACAAAAATGTTAAAATGTTAAATGGTCCAGGCCAAGAAGAGAACCATACCTGTATATTATTTATAGATATATATACATGAGTTTATATACACATATCATTCATATATGTATATATGTACTCATAAATGTTTACATGTACATAATAATAGCTAACATTTATAAAGTACTTACTATGGGCCAGACTCTTAACAATTATTATCTCATTTGATTCTTACAATCACCGGGGAGGTAGGTACTAGTATTATTCTCATTTTACACATAAGGAAATTGAGGCAAGTTGAACCTAAATGATTTGCCCAGAGTCATAATAAGGCCATATTTGAATTCAGTGACTCCATTCCCATTGCTCTGATTCATTGTACTACTGTATTACAACAATGTGATTTTCAATGTGAATTTCAAATATTCGCATGTATAAACATATAATTTAAAAATAGGTAAAGGGATTTGTAAAACTCTTAGCACTATGTAACTTCTAATTATTATTGTTATAATTGTTAAAATTATTATCATTGCAAAGCAAGAATAGGTCTACTAGTAGAAATTGATGCAGTGATCACAATATACATGAAAAAAGGCAAAATTTCTCAAAACTATATTTTATTTTTTTTCTCTCAAGGAGAAAAATTTTCGTTTTAGAAAGGAGAACCAATAAAGGCAAATAGGGATTTGAAGCTGAAGATAAGTAAGAAGATAGTAAATTAGAAATTCCTTGCCCTTAATGAGTTTAAATCAATCAGGTCCAGATGAACTACATACATCCTAGGATCCTGATAGATCCGAATGGTATAACTGCTTAGTCCCAGTCAATAAAGAGTCATAGAGAAGGATAGAGATGTTGCAGAACTGAAGATGAAAAAAAGTTATCCCAATTAAAAATAAAAAAGAAGGGAAAGGAATACAGCATACAAATTAATGACCAGTAAGCTTGACTTTGATTTCTGGAAACATTTTTCTCATCCCTTCCAATCCACCCCCTCTCCTTTACCTTCTCAACTGAGAATCTTGACTTATATTTTCCTGAAAAAAATGAGGCCGTTCACTGAGAGCTCTTCTTCCCATATTATACCACTCAAATGTCTTTACTTCTATCTTTTCTTCTTCTCCCCATACCATACCCTGCTCAATTTCACATAAAGAGATGGCTTCTATTTTTTTTTGCCAAGGCTAACCCCTCCTCATGTATAAGTGAATCTTTTTCATCTTGACTTTTCCAGTAGAGTGCCCCTTTTAATATCCTCTTTCCCTCTCTACTGGTAGCATTCTTATTGCCTACAAACATGACCAAGCCTTTCTCATCTTTGAAAATCCCTTACTTTATTCATCTATACAAAAATCTTTGCTAGCCATTGTCTCAAATCTCTCCTTTTTTGTGGTTAAACTTAAGGAAGCTATCTACAATGCTTCCACTTTTCATCTCATTCTTTTCTAAACTTTCTGCAGCCTGACTTTTGACCTTAACAGAATTTTCTCCAGAGTTAGTTAGCAGTGATCGCCAGATTTAATGAATGACCTTTCCTTATACTTCTTGACTTCCCAGACACTTTCAAGATTGACCTCTTCTTCCTGATGCTCTTTTCCTCTTAGCCTTTCCTTACGTAATTACTCTTTCCTGGTTCTCCTCCAATCGGTCTGACCATTTTTTAGTTCCCTTTCTTGGATCTTCATCTGGCTCATGCCTTTAACCATGAATATTCCCTAAGGCTTTATTCAGGGTTCACTTTTCTCCTCTATAATATTTCATTTGGTGATTTTAGATCTCATCAGATATCCAGTTATATTCATAAACATGGACATTTGAAAGATTTAATTGATGACTTATTTCTCTGCTCTTTCCAAGTAAGCACTTTGTTTTCCTTCTTCTGCCATCAAAATTCCCCTGTTCCAGTTCCAGTTCCTTCAGTCCCTTGCTCTTATATCAGCATGGTATATGCTATCCTGAAACATTAAATTTAGCATTATAAAGACCTGGGCTTGAGTCCTACATCTTTTACTTTCCTAGTTGTGAGATCACGGGTTAGTTACTTAACCTTTCCAAGCATCAATTTCCTTATTTATAATCTAGGGATATTAATACTGATACTATCCACTTTGGAGAACTTTTAAGATGAAAAATGTAAAATTTCAAGGTGATATCTAGTAAACCTCTAATATTTTTATATTATTATCTTTTGATTTTATATCACCTTCATTTCCCAATATATTTTCCCTTCTTTCTCTCACCTAGAGGACCATCCTTTATAATAATAAAGAATAAAAAAGAAAGAGAAAAAAGGCAGGTTACCAAAAGTAATAATGAATTGATGAAGTCTGAAAATATCCTCTGTATTCCACTTCCATACATCCCATATTTTCAAAGAAGGGAAGGAAATAACATCCCATATCTCTTATGAATCATGTTTGATTATTGCAATTACACATTCTTTAATATATACTTGAGCTTGGTAGGTCTCCTAGTATCCATGGTTTAATGTATTTTCTCCCTGGTAACATCTTTGTCCCTTTAAGAAAAGTGAAATAGAAGAGAGTTGTAGTGGACAAAGTGCTGAACCCAGAGTCATCAAGATCTGAGTTCAAATCCAGCTTCAAAAACTTCCTATTTGTGTGTTCTTGAGAAATTCAAGCAATATCTCTGAATCTTACTTTCCCTTGGAAATAATAACAGCACTTGCCTCAATGGATTATTATGAGAATCAAGTAGCCAAGACATGTAAATTACTTTACACACTTTAAGTATTGGAGAAATGCTAGTTATTGATAATATTCTTGGGCACTGTGGCAATTTGGAAGAACAGGAGGATGGTTTTTATTTGGAGAGGGCTTCTGATCCTTTCAGAATAGCCAAGGAGCTACAGAGGACTGGACTTGGGTGATCAGGACTGAGGGGAGATTGGTGATTTTTGGAGAAGGTCTAGGTTGTTAGGAACATCTGCTAAAATGTTATTGACCCAGACTGTTGACTAGACTCACTGGTACTCAGAGTTCCTGCCCCCTATCACAGCCTCTGGTGGTGGTGGGGGTGTTTAGTCATTGCAGCAGCAGTCAGCAGAGATTTACAATCCTTCTTAGGGGGAAATAAAACAGCTGCCTGCAGAGGCTTTTTCCCCAGCTCTGCTTTTCTCCTCCCCCTCACTCTCATAGAGACAGCAACATGACTGATGAGCTAGGGAGAGAGAATGAGGAGGAGAGAGAGAAAGAAATGAGGAGAAAAGGAACAGTGGGCAGAGGGATGGGAAGGAAGAGAGAGAGGAGAAAGATGAACATGGAGGAAGAGGAAATGGCTGAGAGAGAGATAGAGAGAGAAATTAGGAATTGAAACTGGGAGTGAGAGAGGAAAAGAAGACATAAGGAGAAAGATATATACAGAAGGAAAGGGAGAGGAAGATAAAGAAAGAGAAAAAATGAAAAAGCCAGAGATGGGAGGGAAAGAGAAAAAGAAAAAAAAAGCAGATTGTTAAAATGTGAGAGGAGACAAACACACATTCAGAGTAGGAGAGGAGGAGACAGAAAGATGGAGGGGGGAGGGATGGGCAGAGAGATACAGAAAGAAAAAGGAAAAAAATCACCTTTGCTGAAATTTAGTGATTCTTGTTTTCCTGCCTTGTTAAAACTGTACACTAAGAGGTGTTCCTGTGGGGTTAGAGAACAGGTCCAATGGTGAACATCTTTAATTAGGTTTTCATTTATTTGTAGTGCAAGTTTAGGGAATGATTGAATAAACAATGTTCCATTCTATTCTCTTTCACTCCCCATCCTTGTTCTCTCTTTCTCTTTCCCTATAGAAAAGAAAAGGAAAAAATAAAGTGGCTCACACTGATTGGACCTGTCCTTTGGCCCAGTGAGGCACTGGGATTGCCTTTCCTGGGGATGAGAAGGCTGAGAGGTCTTTAACAGACAAAAGAATGGTGATCTGTGACTTTCTTTTACTCCTGAAACACAGGGGGTTAAAATATCAATGGTTAAAATAGTAGTGGAGGTGGAGGAGATGGAAACTGAATGTAAGGCAGAGCTTGCTAATGATTGAAGGAATAGACTCAGGAAGGGTGAGGGGAGATGATGAATAAAAATGTTGCTGGATTTATTTCCACAGCCCTACCTGGCTTAGTTCAACAATTCAGTTAAAGCACTTCTAATGAAGCACCAGTTATGCACAAAATGATGTCCTATATATACAAAGATAAAGAAAATTCAGTCCCTGTCCTTAAGGATTGCAACAGGGGAGCAGACAGGAATGATTTACATGTTGTAAGGTATCGACCTTTCATAGAACTAACAGTACATCTCTATATAATGTTTACACTGTGCAAAGTGCTTTCCCCCAATAACTCTAGGAGACAGGAAGCACAGGTGCCATCATGCCCATTTTATGGATGTGGAAGTTGAAAAGATAAGCAGCTCATCCTTTTCATATGGGCAGCTGGGTGGTGCCCCGGAGTTGCTAGGTCTGGAGTCAGGAAGCCTCATCTTCATGAGTTCAAATCTGACCTCAGCTACTTACTAGTTGGCTGAGTCAGGCACTGGGCCAAACACTGGGAAGACAAAGAAAGGCTAACAAAGAGTAGTCCCTGCTCTAAAAAAAAGGTATTGTAATAGGGGAGACAGCTTTATCCAAGTAAGCTGCACATAGGAAAAGTGGAAGAGCATCAGCCAAGGGAAGGCACAAGTGATGAGGGGAATTAGGAAAGACTCCCTCGAGTAGATGTGATTTTAACTGGGGCTTGAAAACCAGGAAAGCCGGGAGGAGATGAGAAGACAGAGCATTCCAGGCTTGGAGAATGGCCAGGGAAAGTGCCTGGAGTCAAGGGTGGAATGTGATGTGTGAGAGATGGTTGAGAGGGGAACATCACTGGATTTCCAAGTATATGGAAGGGTGTAAGGGTTGTGAGGGACTAGAAAGAGTGGGGAGGGCAGGTTCTCAAAGTTTTGAAAGGCCAAACAAGGATTTCATGTTTGATCCTGGACATGAAAGGGAGCTGCTAGAATTTATTGTGTAGGGGTGTAAAATGGCTTTTAGGAAGATTGCTTTGGATAGACAGAGAGTCCAACCAGAAGGCTATAGATGTTCAGATGTGAAGTGAAGGGTTTCTGCAAAGGTGGTAGCAGTGTCAGAAGAGAGAAAGGGTTGTATGCAAGAAATATTGTGAAGGTAAAATAGACAAGTTTTGGCAACAGATCAGATAAGGGGGAATGAGATTTAGGGAGCAAAGAATCCAAGATGACATCTAGGGCTATGTGGTCCAGTCCAGGGCTTCCTAACCCAATTACTTGAATTTAGGTCCTGGTTTTGAGAAATCCCAATCACTTGAAGAGTCCATCTATCTTTCCTAATTTTCTCTCTTTCTTTCTCCCTAGTATAAATTATTATTTTAACCTCTTAGTTCTCCTAATCACTGAGAAAATAGTATTCTTTCTTATTTATTTTTTCTTTCTTTCTTTCTTTTGGTCTAAGACTAAGTCCTCCAGTTCAGGCCAATTCATCATTCCATCCTACCATCATTGTCCAACCCCAACTAGTTGGCAATAATTACTCCCATTTTTATAGCCATTTAATACAACCCTTACAAGATGATGAGGCAGGTAAACAAAGTATTTTATCCTGGTTTTACAGATAAGGAAATCAAGGCTCAGAGAGCTGAAACAACTTGCCCCTGGTTCTATAACTTGTGTTAGAGTCAGATTTTTGAGTCCATCCCTGTGATTTCAAAACTAGCATTTTGTTCATGATAAAAAGCAGCTCTAAGCAGTCTCCTGCCTCCTAAGCCTCCCACTCCTAGACTCCTGACTTCTCTCCTATTACTTGCTATAAGCAATCATTCCCAGAATCTATCCCCCCAGGTTTGGTGAAGATTCATTAACACTCAACTTCCAGCAATTAACATATACAATATGTGGCCACTTATAGGAAAGCTAGTGAGGCAAAATAATATAGAGAAGCTAGTGAAGTAAAAATTAAAATAATAATACTTATTATTAAGTTAAGTTAAGTTCCTCTCTAATTCAGCTTTTTAAACTGTGGTTCCTGACCTATATAAAGGTAGGGATTTGCAAAATGATTTATTATTAGTAAATGTTTGATTTGCATACCTATTTTATATACCTATATACCTGGGGTCATGTAAAATTTTGGGAGGCGAAAAGGGGTCACAAGTGGAAAAAGTTTAATAATCCCTGCTCTATAATATATATTTTCACTGCCATTATCTCATTGACTTACACACCTCACAGATGACCTTCACAGTAGCCATCTGGTCATGATATTTTCTTTGTTCAAACCTTTTACTGAGTCCCTGGTCTCTATAAAACAAAGCTCACGGTTTGTTCTGTCATTAAGAGCTTTCATGATTCTTTCTTCTAACCTTATCTCGTATTATTCCCCTTCACTAATGCTATGTTTCAGAGAAAAAAAAATACATTCTGCTTTAGGTACTCACTGCACTCTACCTCTTTGATTTAGCTCATGCTATTCACTTATGTTAAAATGTTTTCTTCTCTTCTCCTTCTCCTGCTCATCCTATAAACTCCAACTTTAATGCCATTTTTTCTATGATTTCTCTGGCACTCAGAAATAATACATTTAAAGCTATAAGGGATCTTATAAGATAAATTTCACGTTAGAGCTGAGGCAACTGAGGTACAGAGAGTTTAAGTAACTTGTAACTTAAGTAACTTAAGTATCTGAGGCACCATTTGAACCCAGATCTTGCTGACTCTACGCAAGTAGAGGGGGTACGTCAGGAGGCGCTTTGTCTGAGTACAGGGGGAGAAGTTGTATACTTCCACAAGAACACGGGATTGTTGGTTCTAAGGACAAACTTGAGGAAGGTCTTAAAGCAATTTGCAAAGTCAAAAGCTCTATGTAAACGTCAGCTGCTATTATTCCGAAGGAGTCCCCATCTCCTTTTGAGTTATCTGTGATGGGTGGTTTGGGGAAAGGGAACCCCAAAGATAGAGGGATGGATAAGATGACCCTTCCCCGCATTCTCTAGCCAGTTAAGCCAAAAATATCTGAGTAAATGAGTTCTCTTTCTCAGACAGAGTTTCTCCTTGATGGGGCAGGCTCCGGATTGGGGACGGCATTTTTCTCTGCGCTCCTGAAGAGGCACCTGCTCCCGGGGACTTGGCAAAGCCGGGAGATGGTGCTATTCTTCCGGATGATCCTCCCGCTGAGCAAGAAGCGTTTCAACCTCAGGTCAATATTGATGTTCGTGGAAATTGCATCCGAGCATATTTATTTATCTGAGAGTGAAGAGGTTGAAAAACACAGCTGCTGTCGCAGCCAAATTCCCTTCCACTTCAGCTGGGTTTGCAGCTGCTTCAAGAAACCCATGCAAATAGAAGCTGTTTCTCCTCTGTCTTGTTTATCAGCGGCCAGAATGGGGCTCTCACCTCCTACGGGCTCCTGGCAGGGGAGGGGTAAGAGCCAAGGACCCTGGGGATAGAATATTGCTGTAGACTCAACATTTGTGCTGCAGGCAGAAAACTTCTCCAGCTGGAACCAGAAAACCTGAGTTCAAATGCTAGTTTTGTTAATTATTCAGAGGCATGCTACTTTACCTTTCTGTAAAATGGGGATAGTGTTGCTTTTTATCCCTACCTTGCTCTTAGGACTATGATGATTGAAGGAGACAAAATGCATAAAATGTTTTATAAAATGTCAGTCATCTTATATATATACGCACACATATATATTCTTGTCATTGATAGTGATATCTGCTAGAATCCAATCTAGTGCAATTCAGCAGACATTTATTAAATATCTACTCTGTGAAGAACACAGGTGTTGGGAGAGATCAAAGTTTATGGAAGATATGATTCCTTCCTTCATTTAACTGGATACCTAGTAAAGAGACACAAGACACTGTCCAGTATAATAAACAGCAGAACAAAGTACTATGTGAGGGGGGGTGTGTGTAGGGGGAAAAATTATTATTAATTGCAGTGATCAAGGAAGACTTCTTGGAGGAACTGATATTTGAGTTAGATTTTAAAGGTTATCTGTAGTAATTTAATAGAAGGAAGAAGAAAGGTAAGTAAATATAGATCTTCCTATTTCATTGATTATTCTTGTGTCTTCTTCCTTAGTGTCTTGAATCATGATGGATCTAGTGCTGCCTTTTAAAAACATATGGCAAGGCAAAATGCCACTATATTAATTATCCACTGTACAATTTCTGAGTAGTATTCTTTTTTGACCTAGTGGTCTTGTCAGAATCTCTCTGGATTGTTGTTGGTGAGTTACTTTTCAGTCATGTTTAACTATTCTATTTTCTTCTCCAGCCCATTTTCCAGATAAGAAAATGGAGACAGAAAGGATTAAGTGTTTTGACCAGGTTCACACATCTAGTGTATGAGGCCAGATTTTAACTCAGGAAAATGAGTCTTCCCTACTTTAAATCTGGCACTACTAGACACCTGTGCTACCTATCTGTCCCTGCCTTTAATGACTTTCCTGTAAGACTAACAATTTAATTGACTGGTGACTAAAAGATGCTTAATGTGCAGATGCTTAGATTATTTCTCCATCACTGAGCCTGTGGCTAAAAGTTCTGGTCAAAATGAATCCAGGAGATAAAATGGAATATTGTTCAAATATAAAATCTCTGTTCTGTATTATATAGCTCATGATCTCACATTCCATCTATCTGGACTCTCCTCTCTTGGTCTTGAATTCCTTCATCCATAGACTCAGAGTTTTAGCAAGCTGTGATCACATTGTTTATGGAACATTGTAAAAATAGGAAAAAATAGGTTCAGAGCTCCTATGGAGAGCCATCTGCCTCCAGCTGTCTCCTGAATCCCCTCTTGCTTGCTCTCCCAGATCTTTGGATATGTCAGAGGGCGTTATGGGGAAAATCCATGAACTATCAATCCTCACAGATAATGGAAAAGAATATGGAAAGGAGATATGCCCCAAGCCCCATCTCAGGTTAAACAGGGGGAAGAAAGCTAACAGAGGTTAAAGTTGTTTCTTTCCAGTCCACCAATCAATGGAAGTCACAATTATTGCTAATCTCTGGGCTCTTGACTCTCCTTTCTCATACTGTAGTCTCTGTCCATAATCCAGGAGGTAGTTTTCTACTATGGCACTGAAATATGATTCGACAATCCTAGCTTCTTTAGTTTACTCCATAGAAATGCAGAAGACTGAAATGAAAGGTTCCAATCTCTTCATGTTGATAAGGAAGTTCAGATCTCAAGGGGAGCGGAAGGCAAAAGAAGCAACAAATCTTACATGCCAGTGTATAGGTCTCCATACAATCATATGACTTCTGGCTTGTTGTGAGTATGTGTTCCCTGTGAATCTCAGTTAGATGGGACAGGTGATCAATCATTCTCCCATCTGTGCCAGAATCAAGAGAAAATGCTTTACCAAACTCTTTCTCTCTTCCCAAATCATCATCACTCTGGGCCCAGAGGAAAATAATAATAACGGCATAGGTAGCATGCTCATCAAATTTGCAGCTGACAAAAAGCTAAAAGAAAAAACTAACACACTGGATGACAGAGTCAGGAACCAAAGAGATCTTGACAGGTTTGAGCATTGGTTTGAATCTAATAAGATGGAATTCAATAGGGAGAAATACAAAGTTTTGCCCATGGGGACAGAAAAGAATCAACTCACAAGTTTGAAATGGCAGTGGTATCTGTTCTGAAAATGATCTGGGGGTTTTAATGGACTGCAAGCTCATTATGAGTAGCAATGTGATATGGCAGCTGAAAAAAAAATCTTATTGTGGGTTGTATTGAGAAAGGCATAACTTATAGAAAGAGGGAGAGAACAGATTCAGCCCTAACAAGGCCATATATGGAATATTGTGTTTGGTTTCAGGCACCATGAATTGAGAAGGGTATTGATAAAATGGAGTCCAAATGGAGGAGGACAACTGGGATTATTCCTTCAGGTAATAAGGTAAAATATGACTACAGGATATGCTAATTTTAATTTCAATTGTTTTTATGCAGGTATCCCAAAGGCTCAGTCAACCTGCCTTGGTTATAACTCTGACAGGTAAAAACACATGGAAGTGGGTTTTGGGAGTTGGGGGTAGAAAGATCCTGGGGTTTGGCTAAAGCTTCAAATATGCAGAAAGAAATGTGGTAAACAAGTTGGGAAGGTCAGCTATAATACAAGACTATGGAGAGCCTTGAATGCCAAGAAGAAGAGTTTTTGTTTTTTTCAGTAGGCAATAGGAGGACTATTGAAAATTTTCAAGTGCAGGAGCATGATGAAAATCTCGGTGCTTAAGGAAGATTCATCTGGCAGAGGTAATGAAAGATGGATTAGAGGTAGAGAGAGTGGATGTGGGAAAATCCACAAAGAGGCTGAGTGCTAATTTCATTCAGGTGGTGAGGAGGACCTATTAATGTAGTTCCAGTGGGGAAAGAGGAGGGGCAATGAATTTGGAAGATTTTACAAAAATGGGATTTATAAGACTTTACTGATTGAATATGAGAAGTGAGGATTAAAATTTTCAAACATGAGAAGTCTAATTAGGACGCCCAGTTACAGGAGAAATTGGAATATGATGTTTCAAATAGTAAGGGAAATTGGTGAGCATATATTCCTATATTACTTAAGGACATATAGCAGCACCAGATTGAGGCAGCTAGTTGGTACAGTGGATAGAGTACTGAGCCTGGAATCAGGAAAATCTGTTTAAATCCAGTCTTAGATACTTGCTATCTGTATGGCCTTAGGTCAACACATAACTTCTTTTTGCCTCACTTTTTCCAGCTGTAAAATGAGTATAATAACCCCTCCTTTCCAGGGTTCTTTTAAGGATCACATGAGATAGTAATTGTAAAGCACTTAGCACAGTGCCTCACACACAGCAGGGACTATATAAATGCCAGCTATTATTATAAGTATTATCTGGTTTAAATGGCATGGAAGTCAAGTAAGGAGGCAGATCTTTGTCAGATAAAGTAAGGATGAAATGAAGAGCTTTAAATTCAGGTATTGTGAGATAGGAAAGGGCAGTAAGCAACAAGAGAGAATATGAGAAGAAATTGTTGAACTGGATCAATGAATAAGAAACTAGTAGAAATGGATCCAGGAGTGAAAATTAGAAAGGACATTCAGGGAGTCAAGAGATAGCTGATAAAGACAGTTTCTTATCTGGACAAAAAACGGAATGACTGGCTGTTCCTTATACACAACCTTTTACTTCTTGTCTCCATCCATGCCTTTGTATAGACTGTTCCCCTTTCCTGGAAGGCATTCTCTTCTTACCCATATCCTCTACCTTATACCTGATCACCCTCTTCTTTATATTACTTTGTACAAATTTTGAATTTAATTCCCTATATGCTTTTTCTTCCTAACAGAATATAATCTCTTTAAAGCCATCTTTTGTTTCTTTGTCTTTCCATCTCCAGTATACCTGGGACACAATAGGAACTTTATAAATGTTTATGGATTAATTTTTACAGATGAAGAAAATGAGACTGGGAGGTAATTTGCTCAGGATCACAGTTTGTATAGGAGGAAATCATTTAAGGTACTCCAATTCTTCATCACAGCATGCAAAAGCACTAGATTATCCCCAAACCTCTTTTCTTTTACAGTGGGGCTACTGCTAAGTTGTTGATAGATACTAGGCTGGAATGACTCCTTTGAAGAGAAGTATCAGAAGCTTTTGAGAGAAATAGCAGTAGTCCAGAATTGAGAGACTCAGGACAGAGCTATATTGGTCTTGGGGTGCTGACCTAAAGAAGGGTCTCAGTTATTCCTCCACCATACACCTAAACTCAGTGTTCTTTGCAGTAACATATTTGACCCTTAGAGGACAATAGACCTCTGACAAATTATGTACCTTCTCTTAGTCTCATCTGGAAAGTGAAGGGATTGAACAGCTTCTAAGATTCTTTCCATGTCTCAATCTATAATCCTATGGTCACAGGGAAACCAGTTATAAAGTCATTGATTATTTAGAGGTGGGAGGCGCCTTAAAGTCTATTAAGTTCCCCCTCCCTGCCATTTTAGAAATAAGGAAATGAAAGTGTTGATGGTCACATAGCTAGAATATGAAATAGAATTTGAATCCGGGTCTTCCTGATTCCAGCTTCAGTGCTCTATTCATTATACCATGTACCTGTCTTGATAATTTTCCCACAGATCCCCAGCATCTATAGGGACTATGTTGTAGAGGTCGCATATATAGGAAAATCATGGAAACATACTGAACACCTATGATAGGTATAGTAGTATATGTCCATATCAGTTTTGCATGGTGAATGCACATGTCTTGAAACCAGAACACTCTGAGTTTTCTGATACTCTTGGATCTGATGCTTATTTGCTATGTGAACCTGGGAAAGGCATTTATCATATTGATTTTCAGTTTCCTAATCTCTAAAACGAGGATAAAAAGATTTATATTGCTCATACTTCAGAGCTGTTATTAGAAAAGTGTTTTGTAAACCTTGATGAACTTTAGTGAAATGGGAGCTATGAGAGAATCTTTTCTTCCTCCTTCCTTTGCAGTTGCTGTAGCATCAAGTTTATGAGTCGCACAAGAACATTCATCTTCCTATTTTATAGCCACATGTAGGTTTTGACCCAAAATGATATTACCCAGTTTGACACCCAACTCCTTCACTAGAATTGTCTCTTGGCTGTTTCCAGAAATTAAATACAACCTCAAATGTCAAAGATTTGCTGCCATTGAAGAGATTTAAAAGAATGTGCTTCAGATATAGTATTGGTTGAAGGAACTGGGGTTGTTTTAATGTGAAGAAGAGAAGCTTTAAGGGACTCCATCATTGCCGTCTTCAACTATCTGAAGGGCTGTCCTAGGGAAGACTTGTTTAAGCTTGACCCCAGAGGGCAAAATTAGGGGGAAAGAAGGATGAAAATTATAGGAAGGGTGATCATGACTGGCTAGGTCAGACCTAGTTAAGTTTCCCTCTTCATTTTTCAAATGAAGAAATTGAAGCCCAAAGAGTTTATGTGATCTGCCAATGGTAACCCAAGTAATAAGTAGTAGGGGTAGGCTTTGACTTCAAATCCTTTCTTTTTATCTGGAACTGTCCAAAAGTGTAGTGGACTGCCTTGGGAGATAGAGAAACCCCCATCATTAAGGTTTTCAAGTAAAGTCTAGAAGGCCATTTGTCAGAAATGCCTGTATGGGTAAAGTTCACTCTTGGTGATCTCTGAGATCCTTTAAAACTCAGATTTTAGGACTTTTTGGTTTCAGAATCTTCCAAAAAGGAACTACCAAGATTTCTGGAACCAGGATAGCTTCATTGGAATGAGTTTGTGGATTCTCAGGAAGGTGGCTTTGAAGAGAATGATTCTCATTTGGATGGTTTTCTTTCTAGGAATTCTTTACACACCTCTTTTTTTATTGAACATGAGTCTCTTTTCCTTAGTGGTTTAACTTAGCTTTGTAGGGTATGTCACCTTGGTTTGCAGATAGAAGAGCCTTCCCAGACCACCAAATCTCTCTCCTATGAGACAGCCAGAGAAAATGCCTTTAGCCAAGAGATGGAATATCTTGTTCCTGGAACAGTCAGAAGGCTGAAATAACTGGACTCAAGAGTTGTTTGTCCTTTGTTTTTGAGGATGCCCATGAGATGATGCTATGACGTGCAAGTGAATTGGATTTAAATGAGGAAAGGCTGTACAAGGTCACCGATTTCACTTTCTCCTATGGAGCTATTTGAGTCCAGTGGTCAGATTTAGAACAGGATGAAAGGAATTGGCCCTGGACACAGTGAGAGACCTTAGCATTTTTAAATTAAAGTCTTTTTTTTTTTTTGCTTCTATATTTTTATTTGGTATTTTAATTTTTCCCAGTTACATGTAAAAACAACTTTAACATTCTTTTTTTTAAACTTTGAGTTTCAGATTCTCTTTCTTCCGTCTTCCCCATTCTATAAGCTAATGGCTTTAAAACATATTGGGAAGTAAGCTGTAAAAAGACTGAAAATGTGAGTGGGCATGGCAGCTATGCTATGAAAGCCTTTGAATATCAAATAGAGGAGTTTATATTTGATCCTGGGGATTGGGTCTTACAATGGTCCTATCCTCATTTGGATTTCACCATCCTCAATTTATATTCCTAGTGACTTCTGGAGGTCAGAACTGGAACAAACTGGATGCCAATTAACTTACATCCTGCCTCAGTTCCATCCATTCCTAATTTCTCTAGCTAAGTTCTAAGTAGCACAGACTGCTTCTGAGTTGCAGTTCCAGCCAGGAGACAGTTTTTCTCATTTGGTTTTCTACAGCATAGGGAGTATGGACAGCAGAGTTGAGTTCTGTTGTTTGCTTGTGGGTCTGTTTGAGCAGCTTGGACAGAGAATAGTGGCCCATGGAAGAGCAGGTGCTGAGTGAGCACCTTGGAGGTTAAGGATTAGCCCTCTCTACAGTTAATTCATTGAGTTTAAGAAAATCTCATTAGGGTTCTTGGGAAAAAATTGCTGTATTTCTTGCATATAATTCCTATTTTGGAGAAGTTATAGAAATTATAAGGGGTGGAGTCCTTCATATTGTTAGCTATATGTCTTGGAAATCAGTTTCCATTTGGATGTATAAATTCTGATTTGTTAGTTAATCATAGACTTGTAGACTTATGTGCAAGGATCTTAGGTCCTTAGACTTAGACTTAGAGGTCTTTGAGCCTAAATCTGATATTTTACAAATGAGGAAATTGGGTTAAAGGAGGTAGTGACTCCTTCAGGGTGACATAGCCAGTAAATATTTGAGACAGGGTTCAAATCCAGATGTTTTGACTGTAAGTTAAGTAGGCAATCCTCCATACCATTCTATTCCTTTCTGTTTCAGTCACTGGTCTTCAGCTTCACTCTTCCTCCTGGTAGTCTGAGATCTCCACGGGATGGCACTCTGTCTTATACTTAGAGCTCCCAAATCACTTAGCATCGACCTGGACACACTGTAAGCTCTGGGTGAAATGATTTGCTTTGCCTTATCCTCATTTCCTGAGACCAGCCACACAAAAGATTTCGTTTTTTAATAGATTGAGATAAAAATCAAGTTGATAGTAAAAGACATAAATTGTATTGAGTATAATTATGGGACAGTCATAAAGGAGCAAGAATGGTGAAATGGCTCAAGGAGACCAAACCCTCTCCACCTCACCATTATAACTATTCCAGACTCAGTATCATAAAGGACCTCAGAAGTTATCGAGCTCAAACTATATCTGAAATGAAATCTTTATACAATCTCAGTAAGCAGTGAAAGAGTTTCTGCTTTAAGATTTCTTATGAAGGAGGAGAATCTTTCTCCACTTCTCAACTGCAAGCCCAATCTCCTTAAATAACTCAATGCACTTTTGGACTGCGTTCATTGTTAGAAAGTTTTCGGGATGTCCCACAGAAGTCTAATTCTTTGGACCTTTAACTCATCCTCCTGATTCTGTTCTCTGGAGTTAAAGAGAACAAACAAATCTAATCCCTCTTCTATTTGATAGGCCTTCCAGATACTTGAGGACTGCACCACTTGGGAGTAGGAAATAAAAAAAAAAAAACACAGTTTATAAGCATTTGTTATGCACCTGTTTTGCACAAGATATTCTGCTTGTCAGTGGGAGTATTAAGGGAAAAGTGAAGTTTTCAAGGACTTCACCTTGTATTGGAACAAGAGATTTTAGAGAAAGTAATTAGATAGTGTTGTGGATAGAAAGTTGGACTCTGAGTCGGGAGTACCTGCATCCAAATTCCGCTTCAGACATATAGTGAATAGGTGATTTTGTTTTCATCATATATAGTAGAGATAATAATAACATCTGATTAATGGGGTTGTTGAAGGATCAAATGAAATCATATTTGAAAAGTGCTCAGCACAGTGCCTGGCATGTGGTAGGCTCTTAATAAATCATTTTCCCCTTTTTCCTCCCTGCCCTACCATCTCAGACGTAGGAGGTCTGTTTCAATAGTTTTCTCTTTATTTACAGAAAATATATTGATATCACAATGGTGACTGCCATTGTGAGGAGAGGGATTTTCATCAGAGTGATATGTTTGAATTCTAGTTCTCTGGCCCACTACCTGTGTGACTACAAATAAATTATTTGGCCTTTCTGTTTCTCATTTTGGCATCTCTTAAGTCCTTGGCCCAGAAAAGGGAGAGAGAATTCAAACAAGATTAGAAAAGGAGGAATGGTGATGGGCCGTGAGGAGAAAGGTCCTGAAGTGTGGGGTGCTTGGGTAGAACTGGTCTGGTACTCCCATAGTGAAGTGAATTCCTACTAAAAGCTCAGTTCCATTCTCTTTTGTCTTTTTTGATTTGGTTCTGTCAGTTTAGATCAGGAAGCAGGGCCAGCCTTAGGTGCTGGAGACTTTAGTTGAGTAAGTCAATCTATTACCATATTCTTCTTTCTCCTCCTAGCTTAATCCTTTTCTAAGGCCTTCTGAGCAGCTTATTTGAACTCTTTCCCTTGATTCAATGTTAATATTTGGCAGACATAGCAGGAGATGATATTGATTAGGGATCCAATGGCAGCTCTAGCAATACTGGTCTTGAGGATGTGGGCTTACTGTAGCTTCTGAATTAATTCTGGATTGAAAAGAGTCACGCTGATCCCCTATGGATCTGTCACCCTCAATCTCACCTTTTTCTTCAGCCCCTTGCCTCTTTTCCTTTCCATACATTCTATTTCTCCTCTCTTTTCTTTCCTTTTCTTTCATAATATTATGAATGGGGAGGAAGTATCAGCAGGATGAGATCACTGGCATTTATTGCCATTATCATAGGAAGTATTTCTTCCTTTCTTCCCTTCAAAACACTTTCAAGGAAGATCCCCAGGAAGGAGAAAAGAGATGAAGGGGATAAAAAGAGAGAGAAAGCAGCAACTAGTGATTTTCTGTCCTCTCTCTGTCCCTAGTTTAGGCAGTCTTTCCTTACTAAATGTTCTTTATCTTTCATGGGCAGAGACATAAGGTGATGCAGTGAATTAAGTATTGGGCCTGAGTCAGGAGGTTCTGAGTTCAAATTTGACTTCAGACACATTTCTTTGAACTGCTTCCTCCCTGCTAGATAGGGCAGGACTGAAAGCTTCCTAGGGGTTGACCATCTCCTTCCAAGGAGAATGGTTTAAGTTGTGAGCTTTTCTTTGCCACCACTATTCCCTTTTTTGGATGATTTAATCAGCCAAGTCCTTTTTAAAACAATCAGTTCATCTTTTTTAAGCTTAAGGGGCACATGATTCTTTACCCCTCCTGTTTTATGAAGTTTATGCCGGATATAAAGTGGATAGTATAATTACAAAAGCTCAGATATACCAGTTAGGAAGATTTCCAATTTTCAGACAGAGGTTAGACCCTCTGCTTTAATTGAATTTTATATGTATCTCTAGCTCTCCCTTGGCCCTTCTCTATTTGAGGTAACAGGTAAAAAAAAGTGAGCTGAGGATATGAGTCTTTTACTAAGCAGGTATGGGAAAAGAATGCTGCAGAAAGAAGAGAGCTATTCTTGGAACTTCTTTCAGTCCCTGAAGAGGCTAGGACAAAAGGTAACTTCAGCCCAAGTCTCTGCTCTGAGGAGCTTGTAGAGTTCTAATGACCCACCTCAATTTCTGCTTCCTCAGTGGCTCCACACCTTTCAATTTCTTCTGTTGGTTGTTGTCCCTGTGTCACAGATGTTTTCCAGTTTGGCTTATTAAATCCTGGGTGAGTCTGGGAAACACTACCTCCCTCTATTCTAAGGCTGCTCTTTTGGTATATTATATCTATATCTATATCTAGATATATATTAGATTCTCAGGCATGATTCAAGCTTTTTTTGTCTCAAAGAAAACAATAGTCTCAGACTATAAAAATGCTTGTCTCTTATGAAGTACAAATCCCAGAAATTACAATTGATTCTCAAACTCATATTATAATTTTACAAAGGCTTTTTGCATCTTAACATATTTGATTTTCTAAGCTTTGTCACCAAGAAAAGGGATCCTTTCTTTTTCTATTCCTTGAGCATGATGTTTCCTAGGATGAAAAAAAATGCAATTTAGTGTTTCAATCTTGATTCTTTGACTTTCTAACTGGATGCCTTGGCTAAGCTGCCACTTTTCTGAACTTCAGTTTTCTCTTCTATAAAAGAGGAATAATAATCCCAAACCTGTTTGTGAGAAATGTGCTTTGTAAATGAAAAAAGGATGAGTTAATTAGAGTTATCTTTAGTAATTAGTAATTTAGACTAATCTTTAGTAAAGTAACATTGCATTGCCAAAGCATCTTAGGGACTAGTAAGTCAGGAGACCCAACAGAATCGAAATATGATTTTATGAAGAACACAGCACATCTGTAGGTTCATACACTCTTATTGAGAAGACAGTATTTATGAGGTACTTTCTTAGATGGGTTCTGTCCAACAAAAACTGCAATATCCTAGATATCTGAGGTGTAACAATACTTCCTATATCACATCTTAATTTTTAGGGATAGCAATTTCTCATTTTCCTGGTGGTTCCAATTTTGAAGGAGATAGCACTTTGAATATAGAAAAGAATTTCTATCCTTTGGTGTTGAGGTTCCTGCAGAATTTAACCCTCAGAGTTTATCAATTCTAAGATTTAAAAAAAGGTTAATCTTCCTTCTGAATTTTATCTAAAAAGATACAGATGCACTGTAAGGAAACGATTGGATAATTGTGTTTTCTAATTTTCAAATTGAAGTGAAGTGAAAAAAGAAGTAGACTGTGAAATTTCAGGATATAAAAACAATACTACCACCAACTAAAATTAGAGGAATATAGCTCCAGAGCTGAGGAAGTCATCTAGTCTTATCTTTCATTTTACAGATAAGGAAACTAAGGTTTGGAAAGTTGTCTGAGGCCATCACGATACTAAATGGTAGAATCAAACTTTCAATTCAAGACTAATGACCAGATACTAATTTAGAAAGACCAAGGTCATCCACTATATCCTGGGACTTCATGATGACTTTGAAGGAGACAGTGAGACTGAGGACTTGTTCAGCTCTGTCCTCATTTAAATCCAATTCATACTACAGTCTTTACACTTGTGATGTTACTGGTCTTCTTCAGAAATGAAGGACAAACAACAATAAATAACTTCAAAGTTCAGCCTTCTTGGTGTAGCAATAAATAACATTAATAGCTCCCATTTCCTAGTAAAAGAACAATAAAGTGAAGATGAGAACAATAATGACAAAATAAACAAAAATCTTTATTTGTATTACACAAAAGTTTCAAAAAGCTTTTCAGAGTAAATATACAAACATATTTTCCTATATTAATTTATTATTTTTTGTGCATACTTATATTTTTTCTTTCAAAGAAAACTTATTTTTAGAGGCTTATTACATTTGTTCTCAACATTCAGACATTTATTAGCTGTATATGGACAGTTTAGGAAATAGTTATGTAATCTGAAGAGTGCTTGTGTTGAGTAAATCTAACCTCTACAAATATTTGTTGAATGATCTTAAGTGGTATTTTAATGATTTATGGCTTCCAAAGTGCTTTCCTCCAAAAACCTTGTAAGGTATAGAGTATAAATAATACCATCTCTATTTTGCAAATGAACAAACTGAGACTGGTCTAGAGAATGAGTTACTTGGCTAGGACCACATTGCTAGTAACTAATAGATCCAGGACTCAACCAACTTCCTGAGAAATAAACTAAGATACTTTCTCCAATGGCAGCACTTGATGCAGTGGATGGAGTGCTAGGCCGACAAAAGACTCATCTTCTTGAGTTCAAATCTGGTCTCAGACATTTACTAACTGTGTGACCTTGAGCAAGTTATTAACCTTGTTTGCCTCAGTCCCTCATCTATAAAATGGGCTAGCGAAGGAAACAGCAAACCATTTCAGTATCTCTATAGACAATACCCACTGAGGTTACAAAGATCAGACATGGCTGATCACCAATATACAGATATTAGCTAGGATAGCCTTTTTTGAAGAAAAAATGTTATTTTAGAAAATTAAAGTATTATTAGAGATCACTAATGTTTCATATTAATAATTTTGTAAACAATCCCATTTTATTAAAAAACATTTTTATAGGAAAACAGGCTAAATATGTGTTATTTCTGTTTCTTTTCATTTTCCATGCCAATATTGTAAATGGTATAACCAGACTTCTAAATCAAGTCTAGTTGACTCTAAAGTTTAGGTCTCTTTGCACAGATTCAAGCAGGATTAATAACTCACACTTTCTAGTCAAAGAATAATGGAGTGATAAGGAGGAAAACAATGATGATAAAATAAATAAAACATCTACATTTGAATTGCAAAAGTTTCAAAAGCCCCTTTAAAGTAAATATATACTATTTTCCAATTTTCTTGTGTATTCATTAATAGGTATCACTATTCACTGGGTGATAGCTCCCCAAATTACAGGAGTGATGTTTAGGAAAAAAAATCATCATTCTCAATAATGGTGGCATTTTAACTTTCTTAGTTCCAAATTAGTCATACCTACAGGAGACACAGAGTTTTCCTAATTAGGAAGAGGTTATCTACACAAAAGGAAATGAAGTATAAGAGAACGATCCAAATTCATAGTCATAAAACTTTGGTGTTTATCCTAGCTCTAATGTTACTTATGACTAGCATGATCTTATATAAATCTACCTCTTTTTAGACCTCAGTTTTCCTCATCTGTACAAAGAGAGAGTTGGGATGTATGATCATTAAGGTTACTTCTAAATTGTCTGATTTTTGTGATGTTACATAATTTTTATAATGTCAAAGTTAGGAGTGAAAAGGGATTGGCAGATTTCTGTGCTGAGAAAAGGAGATGCTGGGTAGGATGTTCAAATGATCACTTACAAGAATTTTAGACTGTCAATTCTGAATTCTGAAGTAGTAGCTATTAAGGATGGATAAGATAGAAGGACATTTTACTTTTCTGCTTTGTGGCTTTTCAAAATAATTTTTAAAATATCTTTTCCATTTAGGTCTCTGTCCTTTACTAGCATATTTTGGTTCAGCATTTGGGTAGCATTCTCAGGTCAATAATGATCTGGTGGCAGTTAGTCTGCCCAGAGGCCCAGGTATGGGGCAGAAATGTTATTTTCTATACAGTCAAGCTTCTGCAAAAATTTGGAACTATATCCAAAGGGCTATAAAACTCTGCATACTCTTTGATCCAGCAATACCACTACAAGGTCTAGGAGATTCTCTCCCCCACATCCCCATCTATGAATACAAAAGGGAGGGCAGAAAGACCTATGTGTACAAAAATATTTATAGCAGCTCTTTTTGTGGTGACAAAAAATTGGAAATGGAGTGGATGCCCATTATTTGGAGAATGACTGAACAAGTTGTAATATATGAATGTAATGAAATACATGGTACTGTAAGAAATGATGAACAGACATTTCAGAAAAACTTGGAAAGACTTACATAAACTGATGTTGAATAAAATGAGCAGGACCACTTTGTGATAATATCATGTGCAAAAAATGATAGTTTTGTTTTTTCATTGCCTTGTCTAATTCCTTCAATTTCTTTTTTCTTTTCTTATTGCTACAGCTAACATTTCTAGGATAATATTTTTTCCTTAAAAATTTAAGTCTTTTTTAATATTTTATTTTATTTTATAATAACTTTATATTGACAGAATCCATGCCAGGGTAATTTTTAACAACATTATCCCTTGCACTCGCTTCTGTTCCGATTTTTCCCCTCCCTCCCTCCACCCCTTCCCCTAGATGGCAAGCAGTCCTATATATGTTAGATATGTTGCAGTATATCCTAGATACAATATATGATTGCAGAACCGAATAGTTCTTTTGTTGCACAGGGAGAATTGGATTCAGAAGGTAAAAATAGCCCGGGAAGAAAAACAAAAATGCAAATAGTTCACATTCGTTTCCCAGTGTTCTTTCTTTGGGTGTAGCTGCTTCTGTCCATCATTTATCAATTGAAACTCAGTCAGGTCTCTTTATCAAAGAAATCCACTTCCATCAGAATACATCTCTAGGATAATATTGAATAATAGTGGTGATAATGGGCATCCTTGTTTCATCCTAATCTTATGGGAAAACTTGTTTTATAATACTATAATGCTTATTGATAGTTTTAAATATATACTTTTTAAAAAAGGAAAACTATTCCTAAGATTTCTGGTGTTTTTAATAGGAATGAGTGTTATATTTTGTCAAAAGCTTTTTTTCCATATCTATTAGGATAATCATATGATATCTGTAAGTTTTGTTATTAATATGGTCAATTTGCTGATAGCTTTCTTAATATTGAAGCAGTCCTGAAGTCCTGGTATAAACTCACTAGGTTATATTGTACTATCTTCATGACAAATTGATATAATCTCTTTGCTTTTTTTTTTTTAATTTACATCAGTATTCAATAGGGAATTCATCAATAATTTTCTTTTCATGTTTTGGCTCTTCCTGATTTAGATATTAGCATCATAGTTATGTCATAAAAAGAATTTGGTAGGAATCTTTCTTTGGGTATTTTCCCAAATAGTTCATATTGCATTGGAATTAATTAATCTTTAAGTGTTGGGTAGAATTCATTTGTAAATTCATCTGGCCCTGGAGATTTTTTCTTAGGGAATTAATTGATGGCTTGTTCAATTTCTAAATTGCAATTTTCTAAAATGGGGTTATTTAAATATTTTAATTTCTTCTTCTGTTAATGTGGACAATATATACTTTGAAAAATATCCATCTTTTTCACTTAGATTATCATATTTATTGACATAAAATTGGGCAGAATAGCTCCTAATTATTGCTTTACCACTGGTGAATTTATCTTTTTTATTTTTGAAAATTATATTTTGAATTTAGTTTTCATCCTTTTAAAAAATCAAATTAACCATAGGTTTATTTATTTTATTGCTTCCCCCCTATAATACCAGTTCTTAGTTTTATTTATTAGTTCAACAGTTTTTTTAATTTTATTTTCAATTTTATTAATCTCTCTTTTGATTTTCAGGATTTCTAATTTGGCATTTAATTGAGGATTTTTGATTTGTTCTTTTTCTAGCTTTTTAAAGTTGCATTACCATTTGATTAATTTACTCTTCTCTATTTTATTCATGTGAATTTTATTACTAAATTTCCCCTAAGAATTGTTTTGGCTGCATCCTATAGATTAAGGGATGTTGTCTCATTCTTTTGGATGAGATTATTGTTTCTGTTATTTGTTGTTTGATCCACTCATTTAAAAAAAATAGATTATTCAGATTCCAATTAATTTTAATCTATCTTCCAATAACCCTTTATTTCATGTAATTTTTATTGTATCATTATCTGAAAAGAATGCATTTAATATTTCTGCTTTTCTGCAGTTGATTGTGAGGTTTTTGTGCCCTAATAAACGTTTAGATTTTGTGCAGGTATTATTATCATTGAGAAAAATATATATTCCTATTCAAATTTTCTTTTTTGTTTTTTCTTTCTGTGGTTACTGAATTTTATTCACTTTTATTTAAATAGTACTTTATTATTTTTCCCCAGTTACATAACAAGAACATTTTTAGCATTCATTTTTACAAGATTTTGAGTTCCAAAGTTTTCTTTTTCTTTTCTTTACTCCTTTTCACTCTTCCAAAATATGGTAGGCATTTTGATATGGTTTATATGTGTACTATCATCTAAAACATATTTTGACATTAGTCACAGTTGTGAGAGAAAAAAACAGACCAAAAGAGAAAAAAGTACAAAAAGATAAAGAAAGTGAAAGAAAGAAAAAAAATGCTTCAATTTATATTCTGAGTCCACCAGTTCTTTATCTGGTTATGGACAACATTTTCCTTTATGGACAATATTTTCCTTTATGAATCTTTTGTACTTGTATATTGCATTACTGAGAAGAGCTGAGTCATTTATTGTGGATCATCACATAATATTGTTGATACTGTTCTTCTGCTCACTTAACTTTGCATCAATTCATACAAATTTTCCCAGGTTTTTCTGAAGTATGCCTATTCATTTCTTATGGCTCCATCTGAAATCAGAATTACTACCCTTGCCCTTGCTTTTTTATTTCAGCTGAAGTATAATATATTCTGCACCTACCTTTTACCTTTACTCTGTGGGTGTCTCTCTGCTTCAAATGTATTTCTTGTAAACAACATATTGTAAGGTTCTGATTTTTAATGCACTTTGATATTCACTTTTTGTATGATGTGAGAATGCATCCCATCCAAATTCACAGTTATGATTACTATATATTCTTCTGTTCTATTTCCCCCACCCCATCTCTCCTCCTCACCAGTGTTTTGCTTTTGACCACCAATTTTCTCATTCTGTCCTCCCTTCTATTAGCCCACCTTTCCCCCATTTCCCTTCCTACTTTCCTATACACTAAGATAAATTTTTTTACCTGAGTGTATGTTATTCCCTCTTTGAGCCAAATCCAATGAGAGTAAAGCTCAAACAATGTTCATCCCCTTCCTTTTTCTCTCTACTATAATAAGTCTTTATGTGATATAATTTACCCTATTCTTCCTCTGTCTTTCTTCTTCTCCCAATACAATTCTTTTTTTTTTCAATCCTTAATTTAAAAAAAAAAACATTTTCCCTCACAGACTTTTTCCAAAACCTTCTAAGTTGTCTAAAGCTGAAAAATTATTTTACTCTGTCTTTTTGTAGGCTCTGTAGCTCCAAAATCTGTTTAGAGGCTCGATTTAACATTGTTTCCCAGGGAAACTGGGGAGAGCTCAGGCAACTTTTTGGCTTTTATTCTGCCATCTTACCCTCACCCCCAGAGATTTTCTTCTTATCATATAAGTATATGACTGGGGGAGAGAAAATCATTTTTGTCAGTGATGAATACTTTAGCTGCAAGTATTATATCAGGTTATTCAGAGAACATAGTAGCTGAGGAAATGGAATAAGGAACATAGAATTTAAGAATTTCTTAGTTTTTTGGGAAAGTCTATAACTTTTAACAATCCACTTAAAAGCTCATCCTTTTATAGCATTTTAAGGTTTACAAAGTCTTTACAGACAGTATCTCATTTTTTCCTCAAAATAATCCGGTAAAGTAGTGTTGTACCTCACTTCTTCCCTCTGATTGCAGGTGGAGCTTTAAAATCCCAAATTCTCCATTTAAGAAGGGAGCTCAGCTCAGAGGTTTTGTTCTTTACCTTATCTGACTGAACTACTCGGAGGCTTCTGTTAGTTTTCTACCATGTCTTCAGCTTGCTATCTTTCCCCTTTAGTCTGTAAACTCCTTGAAGGCAGGAACCATCTTTAAGCACAATGTTTACAAATGTTTATTGACTGACTGGTGTGATTATTAGCTTCATTGAAAAAATGAGGAAAGTGTGTTAGGAGACAACTGAAAAGCATTGGATATGGTCTTCCTAAACACTGAGCCCAGAGTGGTCTTTTCTGCAATATGGTGCCTTTAACACATTCCTGACAAGTGGGCTACTTGTCTCCACTTGAAGATCTTCAATGATGGGAGACCTATCATACTCCAAGGGGGTTCATTCTATTTTTGAAAAAGATGTAAGTTTTATAAACTTTCCCCTTTTATAGAGCAGAAATTTGTCTCTCTGAATCTTGTACTTTTTGCTTCTGGCAGAGATGTCTGCCATTTTGAATACCTATAATATGTAAGGACATGTTCTGGTACCTACAGGAGTTACAAAGAAAATGACTGAATTCCTTCCATCAGTTTGTAATCTAATGGAAGGTATGTGGGGAAGGGAGATAAGATATAATTAAGCATAATTTAAAGAAGAATCTCAAGTAACATAAGACTTATTAGAGAAAAGAAGGGTGAGCATTGTTTGAGCGTTACTCTCACTGGATTTGGCTCAAAGAGAATAACACACACTCAGTTGGGTAAAGAAATTTAGCATATAGGAAAGTAGGAAAGGAAAAGGGAAAAAGGGAGATGTGGTCTAATAGAAGGGAGAACAAGTTGAGAAAACTGGTGATCACAAGCAAAATACTGGTGAGGAGGGACAGAAGGAAAGGAGAGAGATGGGTTGGGGGGAATAGAACAGAAGAATATACACAGTAATCATAACTGTGAATTTGAATAGGATGCACTCTTCCATCATACAAAAGTGAATATCAAAGTGCATTAAAAATCAGAACCCTATAATATGTTGCTTACAAAAAATACATTTGAAGCAGAGAAACACACACAGAGTAAAGGTAAAAGGTAGGTACAGAATATATTATGCTTCAGCTGAAGTAAAAAAAAAAAAGCAAGAGTAGTAATTCTGATCTTATAAAACAAAAGCAAAAATAGATCTAATTAAAATAGATTAGAAAGGAAATATCCTGCTGAAAGATATTGTAGACAGTGAAGTAATTGCAATACTATGATATATTTATATGTCATATAAATATGATATAAAATCTATAACAACATAATATATTGTATAATAATGTATTACTATGTATAACATTATTATATAATACAAGCACCAAATGCTATAGCACCCAAATTCTAAGAGTAGTTAAATGAGTTATAGGAGGAAATAGACAGCAAAACTATGCCTCAAGCTGCCCCTCTCAGAACAAGGTAAATTTGACCACAAAAATAAAACAAGAAAGAAGTTAAGGGATTTTAGAAAATTCAGAAAATTTAGATATGATAGACCTCTGAAGAAAATTGAAAGAGGGGAAAATGAGAAATTTTGAAGAGAATGTGGGAAAATTTGGACACATGCACTGGTTGTTGGAGTTGTGAACTGATCCTCCCATTCTGGAGAGCAAATTACCAAATGATGTAAAAAACTCCATAATTGTAATAATCAATCTTGGAAAAGATGAAGAAATTCATTTTTACTTTCATTGTAGACCTAGAAGATTTGAATAGGAATGGGTATGCATTTGGTACAGGATGGTACAAAAACTATTGAGTATGATTGCTTGAGATTTTGTTTCATTTATTCCATTGGTTGTTTTTTATCAGTTACCAAGGATGATTTGCTGAGTAAAGGGGAGAAAGTGTTTATAACTAATAATGACTGATATAAGTGCAAAAGATATCAATGTAATCAATACCAAGACATAATTGGTACTCTGTTATCATATAAGTATAAGCTAAATTGAGAAAAGATGACTTTTACAGCTGTCATGCAAAAGAGTTCAAGTGTAAGTGGGTTCCTATTGTTAACTATACTATTGCCAAAGATGGCTAAATGGTTAAGATCTGAAAATGGAAGTTCTTAACAAATTAATATGGTAGATATTACCTCCACACCTCCGGGTGGAGGAAATGATAGGAATAAAATCCTGATAATGGAATGGCCTGGGGCGTCTTTGGAGGATAATTGCGATTGACTGGACCATTATTAGTGGGAGTAACAGGTGCTGTTACACCTCATCAGATAGACTAAGATTAGAATGTGGAGAGCACCACACTTGAAATCAGGTTAAGGTTAATGAGGTTGTCTTCTAGCCAGTAGGTAATGGGAAGCCACTCGAGGGTTTTGGCAGGGGAGAGAAGTGACTAGACCTGTTTATTAGAAAGATAGCTTTGGCAGTGATGTCAAAGGTAGATTGGAGGACAAAGATGATGTCTATAAGTGGTTTTTAAGATAGTCCAGGAGAGAGATAATAAGAATCTAGAATAGGGCAGTGCCGAGCTAGTCCAATTCAATAAACATTAATTTCTTATTAGATGTAAAGTATAAATAATTCAAAAATAAAAATGTTAGTCTGTCCTCAAGGAGCTAATATTCTATTAGGGTAAAATAGAGGGACTACGAAAAGGGAAATAGAACAGAGACGTATAAGTGCATTAGTTATTGCTTTCTTCTTGTCCCTGATGTTTTTGACCCCACCGTCCAGAGCCTCAATTAGAGTGTGCAACTATCGAAAGAAAGATATAATTTTTTCCATCTAAGTTTACTGACCCTGTGTTATTTGGGGAAGTGGATTCTGCTTGAGGATATAGATTTAGAACATTCCAAAAGTAAGAGCTGAACCACTGCGTCCAACTCCTTTACTCATAAAGAAGGAGGAAACTGAGTCTTAGAGAAGGGATATTATTTGCTTATGGAAAAATATGTATTAAGTAGAAGATCTGGAATTCAGACTTGGCTTCTTCTAATTCCAAACCCAGCCGGTGTTGATTCCTTCCAGTTCCCCCCAATTTGCTGTGGAGGTTGTGGGTCAAGTAGGGGCTGAGAGGTGGACATTGGAGAATCTGAAATTGGGAGGCCAGTGTTAGAACCCGGGCTTTCACACTCATTAGTGGTATGACTGTAGGAGACAAGGAACAGGGCAAGCAAAATGACTCACTCAGTTTTAGCTGAAATAGCGAACCCCCTCTCAACCTAGCCCATAAAATTATCTACACCTGCTTAGCCAGCTAGTGAACCCATTGGGACTGCAGAGCCCTTTATTTATAATAACTACATAGACACCTACGACTGCTTGGGCTATATACCCACTGGCAATGAGAGAAAAAGGGACTATCCTAATGAGACTCCCTGAAGCTTCTATGCAGATGGAGTCAGTGGGACCATACGGTTCCCCCAGGGCAGGGATTCTTAACCTTTTTTTTTTTGTGTAGTCCTGATCCTCACTGGCAGTCTAGTGAAGTTCATAGAGTCTGAGTAATGTTCTTAAAAGCATAAAATAAAAAAAAAATGGGATCACAAAGGAAACCAACTACATTGAAATAAAAATTAATATTTTTCCCATCTAAGATCACTGACTCTCTGAAATCTGTCCATGTATCTCGTAGGGCTCTAATAAGGTTAGGGGCTTTGGTTGCTTTCTGGAAAGACGAGCTAAGAGTTTTATGGTGGCTTTCTGGAAAAAAGAGCTTATTTCCATTGAATTAAAGTTCTCTTTGCTACCATACTGTTTTTCACTGTCCTGATGCTCCCACAATTCAAAGATATATTTGCAGGGGGCTTTGGGGACCCTAAGGCAAAACATTTTAATATTTAAAACCTCTGTTTCCTGATCTTTAAGAAGAATATGATAATTTTTGCTCTACCTATCTCAAAATATTACTGGGAGAAAAATACTTTATAAACTGATATATAAACGTGAGTTATTAATTTTAGAATTGAAGACTGGGGCCCTTCTTAAGACAGGTTTCTCTTCTACACCCACAAGGGGGCAGGTAGGGCCACCATAGACTGGCACCCTTCGGTCCCCACAAGGCAAACAAAACTGAATGTTAAACAAACACCCACTAATTACCCAGAGAATATTTATTGAGGTTTACTGAGGCTATAATAAGAAATTATTGAAACATATATCACCTGCCGTGTTGTTAATCATTGGCAAATATATTTTAAATACAGCAGTCCATTAGTATTTTAATTTAGGCTGTCTCCTCTAGAATATGTGCTGGAGCAGACAAATGTTCAGTGCTTTAGAGCCAAGGGAAAAATTTTCCCACCTAGTTAATCTTTATGTTCTTTTCTCATGGTAGAAATTCCTCATGCACTGGCAAGAGAAATGGTCCCCCTGAGACTAGCATCAATGATGAGCACCCTCAAGGAGTTACTGGGTGAGCCAGAGAGAGTGAATGGTCAGGCAATTAAGGTCATGCTCTGAAGACTATATGGTTTAGAGGGATGGTCTCACATCTGAAATATGTGACCTCCAAGAGAAATTTACTTACCCAAGGTCAGACCAGGATTAAAATCAGAGTCAAGATTTGAATCTAAGTCCTTTGATGCTAATCAACTTTATTTCCATTTTATCATGCTTCATCTCATGGGAATATTATGATATAAATGAGAAAGGTAGAATGGCCCCTAAATTTTTGAAGGCTCTGAATGCCAGACTAAGGAAATTTAACAGGTAATAAATTGGATTTGGGGAAGAAGATTTAAATGATCAGATCTATGTATAAAAGGAAGATTGCTCTGGTAGTTGGGTGAAGGATGGATCAAAGATGATAAATTGAGGTAGGAATACTTCTCAAGTTCTAGGCATTGTGCTAAGCACTGGGAGTATAAATAAAGAAAGGCAAAGACATAGTCCTTGCAGGGAGACAGCCTGCAAACAACCATGTTTAAATATACCAGGTATATTCAATATAAATGGAAAGTAATCTCAGAAGCAAGGCATAGCAAAGGAGTGAGGATCAGCAAAGCCCTACAGAAGATAAGGTTTCAATTGAATCTTAAAGAATGTCAAATGGATAAGTTTAGGAGGGAAAAAATCCCAGGCATGAGGTGCAATCATTAAAAAGTCACATGGAGATATGTGTGAACAAATGTGAGTTACTTAGTGTCAAATGATTGCAGAATATATAGAAAGAAGTAAAGTGTAAGAAGCTAGAAAAGGTAGAAAGGAGCCAGTGAATGGAGGTCTGTAAAAGCCAGAATGAGAATATTATATTGGTCCTTGAAGTGATAGAGAGTTACTGGATTTTATTGAGTAGGAAGATGACATAGTTGGACTTGAAAATTATTATACCAGTGGAGGATAGACTGGCATGGAGAGAGACTTAAGGAGGGATGACTATTTCAATAATCTAAGTGTGAGGTAATGAGAGTGTATATTAGGATTATGGTTGTGTTAATGGAGAAAAGGAGATTATATGTAAGAGATGCTCTTTTGATACCTTGGGAACAGTTGTATATTTTGAGAGAGTGGAAGAGAATAGTGTCAGGTGAGATTGAAATTGGACACCCAAGTTACTAGAAGAGAATGTACCTAACAATGGTGGGAAAGTTAAGAAGAGGAGAGGGCTTGGGGCATATGGTGGTAGAAAGAATGAAGTTTGCAATGTCCAAAAGGCAGTTGGTGATGCAGGACTGGAGTTCGGCAGAGAGGTTAGGACTACATGTGTGAATCTTTTGCACAGAGACAAAACAGGAACCAATGATGAACTCACCAATGGAGATAATGTAGAGGGCAAAGATAAGAGGGCCAGCAGCAGAGACTGGAGGTAATGCTCACAGTTTTGGGGTGTTGCCTGAATGAAGATCTAGAAAAGGAGTCCCAAAATAATGATCAAACCCTTTCTATGCACCAAATGCCAAAGAAAAAAATAAATAAAAATTAAGGCAGCCCCTGATAACAAAGGCTTACATTCTAATCTAAGAAGATAAGTATAGATAAGCAGCAACTGGAAAGGATGTCTTGGTCTGGTGATTCGTAGGAGCACCTACGTGCAGTGAGTGGAGCTGAAGTGGGGGGTGGGCAAATTAATGTGCCCTTTATAGGTGAGATGGTAATATTTATTTGTTTTTGGTTCCCAGAGCAAAAGGACAGAATGGGGGTGGAGGCTCTGGATGGGGAGGAGGAAGCAGATGACAAGATGATAGGATAGACAGCAGGATGGAATGTGAAACATGGTCTGGGTTAAGGTTGGCTAGGAGCAGTCTGCACTCATTCACTGATCAATTGGACAGTTCATCCCCAGAGCAGGTGTTGAAATTTCTGAAAGTGTGTAGAGGTAGAAGAGAACAGGGATAAGGGGGGAATACTCACTTTAAAGGGAACAAGAAAAACATAAAGTGCCAGTGTTTGAGACAAGAAAAAGAGCAGCTAGAGAGATGAGGTTGTAGTTGGAGAATGTGGTATCTCAGAAGCCAAAAGAGAAGAAGCAAAATGATTGGCCATGTTAAATACTGCAAACAGGTCAAGGAGGATAAGGACTGAGAAAAGACTGCTGGGTTTGATGACAAGGAGGTCACTGGTGACTTTGAGTCTGGGTGGAAAGAGGAGGAGGAGGAGAGAGGCGGGGGAAGAGAGGGAGGGAGGGAAAGGAAAGGAAGGAGAGAGAGTAGGAGAGTAAGAGAGGGAGGGAGAAGGAGAGGGAGAAGGAGAGGAAAAGGGAGAGGGGGAAGAAAAGAGAGAAGAGGGAGGGAGGAGGGTGAGAGACCAGAAACAGAGACACAGAAAAACAGAGAGAGGACACAGAAAAACAAGAGGGAGACACAGAGACAGGAAGAAGAGACAGAGAGTCACAGAGAGAGATACAGAGAGTCAGAACTAAAGATAGAGTAAGACAGACAGACAGACACAAACACACACACACACACAGAGAGAGAGAGAGAGAGAGAGAGAGAGAGAGGAGAGAGAGAGAGAGAGAGAGAGAGAAAGAGAAAGAGAGAGAGAGCCAGAGAACAATTTTAGTAGAGAAATGATTTCAGGACAACAGATTTGGGAGAATTCAGAGAAAAAGAAAGGAGACAAGGGGATTAGCTAGAAGAGTGAAGGGAGACTTGAAGGAGATGGTTTGTTTACAGAACAAGGTTCTGGAACAGGTGTGAAGAAATTGAATCAAAGATCTAAGCAGAAGGATTTGCCTTCTAAAGGAAGAGTATTAACGTCTTCTCCCGAGAATGGAGGGAATTCTGAGGAGATATTTTGAGGAGATGAGGTTGGGGATAGAAGGTGCTCTCATCTAATTAATTCTTTTTTCTCAGTGAAAGAGAAGTCCAAGTGGCCTGTTCTAAGTTTTGAGGAGAGAGGACAACGTTTGCCCCAATTGCTTTGAGACAGTAGATGTAATTACTAACATTTCTATATACTTTTTTAAGTTTACAAAGTGTGATAGTTGTTAATTTTACAGATGAGGAAATTAAAGTCTGACTTTAAGACACGTTGGGGACACATTCAGGTTTTGGACATGGGTGTTCTCCTGTATCCCTGGGAATCTATCAGAGTAGATGTTCATCGAAAGGCTGCTGGACTTCCGGTTAAGATGGCGGAGAGGAGGCTCACAGTTGCATAAGCTCCGCGCTTTCTCTCACTATCCACTTCATTACAAGCCTCTGAATCAATGCTTGACTGAAAAAAACCCACAAATAGTTACCAAGAGAAGCCATCCTTGAGATCCGCCAAGAAAGGTCTATCTTTACTGGAGGGCTGGGGCGGTTTTAGATCGGGCGCAGGCGGCGGGCAGCGGCAGTGAGAGCACGGGAGCAGACTGGAGAGGGGGTGGAGAGTGATCGCAGCCGTCTCTGCGGGGAGAGCTTCGCTACAGGTTTGGAACCTGCAGCCAGTCAACAACCCAGCAGAGAAGCTAAAAACACCGGGGCTGAAGAACACAACCGCAAACAGCTGGAGTCTCTCAGGACCTGGCCGCCCCCCCCTTCCCCCCCCTCAGTGACTCAGCACGCTTTGGGATCTCAGAGCGCAGGCGCAGCACAGTCCTGCTAGTGCCTCACTGCTGCCCCCTGCAGTCTGTAGAGGAAGCTCGATAACACACCCAGCCCCCCCCCCCCAAAGAAAGACTCCAGTTTTTTCTGTTTTTCTTTGGTAGTTTGTCTCTGATTAATAGACAGAATGAGCAAGAAGCTGAAGAGGACTTTAACCCTTGACAGCTTCTATACAGACAGAGAGCAGACTCTAAATCCTGAGGAGACTAAAAACAGGCAGTCCCCAGGTGATTCCCCAAAGGAGGAGATTGTCTGTTCCTCAGCACAGATGAACCTCATAGAAGTGATTAAAAAGGCTCTCACAAGGGAGCTAGAAGAAAAATGGGAAAAGAGCCTGGAGAAAGTTAAAGAGAGAGTGGATAAAGAAGTAAAATCCTTGAAAAATAGGATTAGTGAACTGGAAACAGAAAACAGCTCTCTAAAAAACAAAATTGGCGAAATGGAAAAAAATTCCACAGAACAAAAGAACTCAATTGGACAATTAGAGAAAGATTTTAAAAAAGTGAGTGAAGAGAATACTTCACTGAAAATCAGAATTGAACAAGTGGAACTGAATGACTCGAGGAGACAAGAAGAATCAGTCAAGCAAATCCAAAAAAATCAAACAATGGAGAAAAATGTGAAATACCTTCTGGGGAAGACAACAGACCTGGAAAACAGATCCAGGAGAGACAATCTGAGAATCATTGGACTCCCAGAAAAGCATGATGAAAAAAAGAGCCTGGACACTGTCTTCCAGGAAATTATCAAAGAGAACTGCCCAGAAGTCATAGGAACAGAGGAAAAAATAAACATTGAAAGGATTCATCGATCACCCACTGAAAGGGATCCTAAAATCAAAACACCAAGGAATATAGTGGCCAAATGCCAGAACCCTCAGATGAAAGAAAAAATATTGCAAGCGGCTAGAAAAACCCAATTCAAGTATCAAGGAGCCACAATAAGGATCACCCAGGATCTGGCAGCATCCACATTAAAAGATCGAAGGGCCTGGAATATGATATTCCGAAAGGCTAAGGAACTTGGTATGCAACCAAAAATAACTTACCCAGCGAGAATGAGCATCTTTTTCCAGGGAAGAAGATGGACATTCAACGAAGTAAGCGAATTTCATCTATTTCTGATGAAAAAACCAGAACTTAACAAAAAGTTTGATCTACAAATATAGAACTCAAGAGAAATCTAAAAAGGTAAAGATTAATCTTGGGAACTATATTTTGACTATATAGATGTATAAAGAATACATGTATACCTTGTTCTAGAAATTGATGTGGAAAGGACATTGTACCAGAAAAAGGGTAAAGTGGGGGTAGTACATCTCATGAAGAGGCATAGGAAACCTATTATATCTGAGAGAAAGAATGGAGGGGGATGAATATAGTGGGTATCTTACTGCCTTCAGAATTGGCTTTAAGTGAAAAATCTTAAGACATATTCAATCTATGGTGAAACTTCTCCCATCTCATTGAAAAGTGAGAAGGGAAAAGTGGAAAGGGAAGGAATAAGCTAAGCGGAAGGGAATACGGGAACTGGGAGGGAAAGGGGTAAGATAGGGGGAGGAACTCTAAGGCGGGGGGAGGGACACTAAAAAGGGAGGGCTGTGAGAAGCAAGGGGTGCTCACAAGCTTAATACTTGGAAGGGGGGGAAAGGGGAAAGAAGGGAGAAAAGCATAAACCGGGGTTAACAAGATGGCAAGTAATACAGAATTGGTCATTCTAACCATAAACGTGAACGGGGTAAACTCCCCCATAAAGAGGAAGCGGTTAGCAGAATGGATTAAAAGCCAGAATCCTACAATATGTTGTTTACAGGAAACACACCTGAAGCGGGGAGATACATGCAGGTTAAAGGTAAAAGGTTGGAGCAAAATCTACTATGCTTCAGGTGAAGTCAAAAAAGCAGGGGTAGCCATCCTGATCTCAGATCAAGCTAAAGCAAAAATTGACCTAATTAAAAGAGATAAGGAAGGACACTATATCTTGCTAAAGGGTAGCATGGATAATGAAGCACTATCTATATTAAACATATATGCACCAAGTGGAGTAGCATCTAAATTCTTAAAAGAGAAACTAAGAGAGCTGCAAGAAGAAATAGACAGTAAAACTATAATAGTGGGAGATCTTAACCTTGCACTCTCAGAATTAGATAAATCAAACCAGAAAATAAATAAGAAAGAAGTCAAAGAGGTAAACAGAATACTAGAAAAGCTAGATATGATAGATCTCTGGAGAAAATGTAATGGAGACAGAAAGGAATACACTTTCTTTTCAGCAGTTCATGGAACCTATACAAAAATTGACCATATATTAGGACATAAAAACCTCAAACTCAAATGTAGTAAGGCAGAAATAGTAAATGCATTCTTTTCAGACCACGATGCAATGAAAATTACATTCAACAAAAAAGCAGGGGGAAGTAGACCAAAAAATAATTGGAAACTAAATAATCTCATACTAAAGAATGATTGGGTAAAACAGCAAATCATAGACATAATTAATAACTTCACCCAAGAAAACGATAATAATGAGACATCATACCAAAATGTATGGGATGCAGCCAAAGCGGTAATAAGGGGAAATTTCATATCTCTAGAGGCCTATTTGTATAAAATAGAGAAAGAGAAGGTCAATGAATTGGGTTTGCAATTAAAAATGCTAGAAAAGGAACAAATTAAAAACCCCCAGTCAAACACTAAACTTGAAATTCTAAAAGTAAAAGGTGAGATCAATAAAATTGAAAGTAAAAAAACTATTGAATTGATTAATAAAACTAAGAGTTGGTTCTATGAAAAAACCAACAAAATAGACAAACCCTTAGTAAATCTGATTAAAAAAAGGAAAGAGGAAAATCAAATTGTTAGTCTTAAAAATGAAAAGGGAGAACTCACCACTAACGAAGAGGAAATTAGAGCAATAATTAGGAGTTACTTTGCCCAACTTTATGCCAATAAATTCGACAACTTAAATGAAATAGAAAAATACCTCCAAAAATACAGCTTGCCCAAACTAACAGAGGAAGAAGTAAATATCCTAAACAGTCCCATCTCAGAAAAAGAAATAGAACAAACTATCAATCAACTCCCTAAGAAAAAATCCCCAGGACCAGATGGATTTACATGTGAATTCTACCAAACATTTAAAGAACAATTAACTCCAATGTTATATAAACTATTTGAAAAAATAGGGATTGAAGGAGTCCTACCAAACTCCTTTTATGACACAGATATGGTACTGATACCTAAACCAGGTAGGCTGAAAACAGAGAAAGAAAATTATAGACCAATCTCCCTAATGAATATTGATGCTAAAATCTTAAATAAAATATTAGCAAAAAGATTACAGAAAATTGTCACCAGGATAATACACTATGACCAAGTAGGATTTATACCAGGAATGCAGGGCTGGTTCAATATTAGGAAAACTATTAGCATAATTGACTATATCAATAACCAAACAAACAAAAACCACATGATCATCTCAATAGATGCAGAAAAAGCATTTGATAAAATCCAACATCCATTCCTAATAAAAACACTTGAGAGCATAGGAATAAATGGACTTTTCCTTAAAATAGTCAGGAGCATATATTTAAAACCATCAGTAAGCATCATATGCAATGGGGAAAAACTGGAACCTTTCCCAGTAAGATCTGGAGTGAAGCAAGGTTGCCCACTATCACCATTATTATTTAATATCGTATTAGAAACACTAGCCTCGGCAATAAGAGTCGAGAAAGATATAAAAGGAATTAGAGTAGGCAATGAGGAAACCAAACTATCACTCTTTGCAGATGATATGATGGTATACCTAGAGAACCCCAGAGATTCTACCAAAAAGCTATTGGAAATAATTCATAATTTTAGCAAAGTAGCTGGCTACAAAATAAATCCCCATAAATCCTCAGCATTTTTATACATCACCAACAAAACCCAACAGCAAGAGATACAAAGAGAAATTCCATTCAGAATAACTGTTGATACCATAAAATATTTGGGAATCTATCTACCAAAGGAAAGTCAGGAATTATATGAGCAAAATTATAAAAAAGTCTCCACACAAATAAAGTCAGACTTAAATAATTGGAAAAATATTAAGTGCTCTTGGATCGGCCGAGCGAACATAATAAAGATGACAATACTCCCTAAACTAATCTATTTATTTAGTGCTATACCAATCAGACTTCCAAGAAAATATTTTATTGATCTAGAAAAAATAACAACAAAATTCATATGGAACAATAAAAAGTCGAGAATCTCAAGGGAATTAATGAAAAAAAAATCAAATGAAGGTGGCCTAGCTGTACCTGATCTAAAATTATATTATAAAGCAGCAGTCACCAAAACCATTTGGTATTGGCTAAGAAATAGATTAGTGGATCAGTGGAAAAGGCTAGGCTCACAAGACAGAATAGTCAATTATAGCAATCTAGTGTTTGACAAACCCAAAGCCCCTAACTTCTGGGAAAAGAATTCATTATTTGATAAAAACTGCTGGGATAATTGGAAATTAGTATGGCAGAAATTAGGCATGGACCCACACTTAACACCATATACCAAGATAAGATCAAAATGGGTCTATGACCTAGGCATAAAGAACGAGATTATAAATAAATTAGAGGAACATAGAATAATTTATCTCTCAGACTTGTGGAGGAGAAAGAAATTTGTGACCAAAGATGAACTAGAGACCATTACTGATCACAGAATAGAAAATTTCGATTACATCAAATTAAAAAGCCTTTGTACAAATAAAACTAATGCAAACAAGATTAGAAGGGAAGCAACAAACTGGGAAAACATTTTCACAGTTAAAGGTTCTGATAAAGGCCTCATTTCCAAAATATATAGAGAACTGACTCAAATTTATAAGAAATCAAGCCATTCTCCAATTGATAAATGGTCAAAGGATATGAACAGACAATTTTCAGAGGATGAGATTGAAACTATTACCACTCATATGAAAGAGTGTTCCAAATCATTATTGATCAGAGAAATGCAAATTAAGACAACTCTGAGATACCACTACACACCTGTCAGATTGGCTAAGATGACAGGAAAAAATAATGATGAATGTTGGAGGGGATGCGGGAAAACTGGGACACTAATGCATTGTTGGTGGAGTTGTGAACGAATCCAACCATTCTGGAGAGCAATCTGGAATTATGCCCAAAAAATTATCAAAATGTGCATATCCTTTGACCCAGCAGTGTTTCTATTGGGCTTATATCCCAAAGAAATACTAAAGAAGGGAAAGGGACCTGTATGTGCCAAAATGTTTGTAGCAGCCCTGTTTGTAGTGGCTAGAAACTGGAAAATGAATGGATGCCCATCAATTGGAGAATGGCTGGGTAAATTGTGGTATATGAATGTTATGGAATATTATTGTTCTGTAAGAAATGACCAGCAGGATGAATACAGAGAGGCTTGGAGAGACCTACATGAACTGATGCTAAGTGAAATGAGCAGAACCAGGAGATCATTATACACTTCGACAACGATATTGTATGAGGACATATTTTGATGGAAGTGGATTTCTTTGACAAAGAGACCTGAGTTTCAATTGATAAATGACGGACAAAAGCAGCTACACCCAAAGAAAGAACACTGGGAAACGAATGTGATCTATCTGCATTTTTGTTTTTCTTCCCGGATTATTTATACCTTCTGAATCCAATTCTCCCTACGCAACAAGAGAACTGTTCGGTTCTGCAAACATATATTGTATCTAGGATATACTGCAACATATCCAACATATAAAGGACTGCTTGCCATCTAGGGGAGGGGGTGGAGGGAGGGAGGGGAAAAAAAAATCGGAACAGAAATGAGTGTCAATATAATGTAATTATTAAATAAAAAATTTAAAAAAAAAAAAAAAAAAAAGAAAGGCTGCTACACATGATCATTGGACCAGAAAGTTATATTTTGTAGATATCCAGGGTTTCCTTCTTGATCTTGCTTCTCTGTATTTTCACAATTTTAATTCAGATCCCGGTGAATCCTTTTCATTCATTCAAATCCTGTCCATAAATGCCTCTCTGCATACATAGACCCAGCCTCCACTGATGCTGACTCCTTTTGGTGTGAAGACATTTTTATAGACCCCATTGACTGGATAATGCTTCTGATCTGGACTGTTATTTCTCATGCTTGTTCTAGACTTTAACCTTTAACTCCCCCCAAGGGGGTGCAGATTCCGACTACCCATGGGATGTGACAATCTCTCCTCCGTTTCTGTTGTGAGTCGTTTGATTCACAATGATCAGAGCACCATGGGATCTTCCCTGGGCTTTCTGAGCAATGACTGAATTGTTTCTCCTCTGCATATAAAGGACACTTATGGATGATATGGCCCCTGTGTGAACTCTTCAAATAAACCTTCAGACTTACCAGTTTCAAAATGCATAGTTGAGGGAAAAAGACAGAGAAGGGTAGGAAATAAGGTTAATAAATGTAAGATGCATAGAATGTTGCTGGACTTTGGGGAGCTTGGCTATGCTCTCTCCTTTTCTGACAAGAAGAGATATTGGGTTCTGGGGAACCAGTTTTGACATGTACTTGGGGGTTTTATCTCACCTGACGATGCAGAGTTTATGGTCTGAAGTCTTCTCAACTCTAAACTGACATCTTCTCCCTCACAAAACATATCCCTATATTAAGTCGCAATGGTACCAGATCCCGAAGATGCAGTATTGCTGTGGAGAGAGATGAATTGTTAAGCAACATCCTTGATTGTCATTGGAGTTAGGATTGATTATTATTTTCTCTCTTTGAGTGGTTGGGAAAAGATGAGATGGCTTGCTTAGGGTAATGGTTTTGCTAGTGTTTATTTTTTTTATATCACATCGATCGATAATTTAAGTAAATTAAAAAAAAACTTTGCAAGAAGAACTCTAAGAGTTTGGATCTAAATAGAAAGAAATTTCAGTGAGTAGGGACTTAACTAAGATTTTGGACCCAATTCCTGCATAAATATAGAAATATATGAATTTGTTCCATTTTATAGATGATAAAATTGAGACTCAGTTTGTGATCCAGTCACACTACTCATTAGTATCAGGACCAGGGTTCAAACTCAGATCTTCTGATTACAAGTCCATTGCCTTTTTAACTCCTCTATGTTTTCTCTATCTTAATAAGATTGTGATCTCCTTGAAGACAGGGCAAACCCATAACCCAGCAATTTTATCAAACTGATACTCCCTATTTTTCAATAAAGGTTTGGAGGATGTGAGGTTGCTTTTCAAAAATATCTGGTTCCAGATATTTCCCTTTCTCTATGGGTTACTAATGGTTTTGTAATTCCACCGAGTCATTTTCTTAGGGGGTCAGTCACTGTATCTCCAGGAATTCTGCTGAAATGCATATGGCACCCAAATGGTATTAAGTTGTTTTCAGTCATAGCAATGTGTCTGAGAACTGAACACAGTACTCCAGATGTGACAACTGGGAAAAGGCATGCTGGGACTATTAGCTCCCTTATTTGAGGTGCTGCATTTCTGTTACAGAGATCTAAGATCAAATCCACTTTCCTGTCTGCCACAGCCATAATTGACTCATGCTGACCTTGTCAACCATGAAGCTGATGTCAGTGAGAAGCCTTGACAAGCGAGGAGAATATCAGGGAGGGATCAGGGATGGAGATGCAGTGAGGTTTAAGGGAAAGTAGACCGAACGGAAAGTTAGAAAACCTGGGTTCTAGACCTGGCTTAGCCACTTACTAGTTGTGTGACTTCTCTGAGGTTTTCTTTCCCCATCTGTAAATAGATTATAACACTAGAACTATTTATCTTTTGGAGTTGTTATAAGAAAAATGTGGCTAAGTACTTAAACTGTTACATTAGTGAAATGGTTTTTCATCAAGAATAATATCATTAAGAACATAGAACATATGATATAGTCAAAAATTAGGGGAGAATGACAATAGTCAGAGTTTTAAAAATATTTTATGAAAGTTATTTCATTTGATTCCACCACAATCCTAAGAGATAAATAAATGTTATTATTATCATCCCCATTTTACAGATGAGGAAACCAAGGCAGATAGAAGTTAAAGGGGCTTGCCCAGAGTGATGTTACTAGTAAATACTAAGACTGGGAATTGAGTTCAGTCTTCTTGAGTCCATGCTCAGCACTTTATCCATTGTTTTACCTTACTGCCTCAGAGTAGGATGAGATAGATAGATACTTAATCTGGAAAGGCAAAGGGCTTATTGAGGAAGGGATTGGAAACCTGGAGTCATGATAGTGTCTCGGCTATGGGATGTAGGTTTCAAGATAAAACAATTCAACAAATATTTATTAAATACATGATAAGCACATTAAAATTCTACAAAATTAATGTTCTGCAAAGGTAGTCATGTGGCTCCAGTAAATAGAGCACTGGACCTGGAGTTCAAATTCAGCCTCAGATACTTAATAGCTCTTTGACTCTGAACAAATCACTTAGCTGCTGTTTGGCTCAGTTTATATATAAAATGGGGGTCATAATGCTATTGCCTCCTAAGTTTGATCAGAAGTGATCAAATACATGGCCTATGGTTTGCATACAGCCTTCAACCTTCTCAAGTGTGGCTCTAATAAGATTGATATAGATTACCTATCTGGTTTTAATGTGTTGCTTTATTAAGTGCTCAATGGATAGAATACTGGTGTGGAATCAGGACTCATCTTCTTGAGTTCAAATCTGGCCTCAGATACTTCCTAGCTATGTGACCCTGGGCAAGTCATTTAACCTTGTTTGCCTCTGTTACCTTATCTGTAAAATGAACTGGAGAAGGAAATGGTAAATCATTCCAATATTTCTGCCAAGAAAACCCCAAATCATGGAGAGTTGGATGTTTCTGGAAAAGTGACTTAACAACAAGAACAATATTAACAGTAAAGAAATGTATGTATGTCTATGTCAATATTCAGCCTGCAGGGATCCTCATGTATGGCTTAGTGGATCTTGCTTTTGAGCTAAATAATCTCTGAGTTTTCTTGTCAAGTTAACAGAGGCATTGAAAACTTCCGATCTTCTAATCATGTCTAGGTCTACATGTCAAAAATCTGGCCCTAGACTAGAGTCTGGGATAGTCAAAAAATGGGGGTCAAATGACTTAACAGGTTAAAAGACAATGGAGAGAGGAAATGGCTAGTGGGAAGTGGGAGAAGATCCAGCCTTTGTATTTTTAGTCTCCTGCGGATTCCAGCTTGTTGGCTTGGAGATTGTGGTGCAGGAGTCAGGGGAGAGAGAAGAGTACCATATTCCAGTAGGAAGGACCTAAAGGAGAGTACTGATGAAGGGAGTGGATAAAGCGATCACATCCTAGAGCTGATTTGAAGTTAGAAATCACTAGAAAGATAGAAATTCTTTAAGAACAAAGAGATCACTCTCCACATGAAAGTGTGATGAGAACCTCTAAACAAGAACATGAGTAATCAATTTGTGATTAGTGTTTAACATCTGCTTAATGAATTATCCATTGCAACCTGGGTCCCTTCCTAACACCCAGCTGGGCCATTAATAATCACAGCTTGCATTTGTAAAGCACTTTATGGTCTAACAAAATGTTTCCACATCTATTGGAAATTGCAATAGAAGTGAGAAATAGTCTGGGTTTGTGTTATTGTAGGTTTTACAGATAAGAAAACTGCACTGAGGTAAAGGGATTTGAGATGGTTATTAAACATTTCTTAAGGGCCTACTATGTGTAGGGCAGTAAGCTAAGTCCTGAATTTGCAAAGAAGGACAAAAGACAGTCCTCTGTTTTCAAGGAGCTCAAAAGAGAAGACAACATGCAAATAACCATATTCAAATAAGGTTTAATTAGAGACAATCAGCAGAGAAAAGACAATAGAAGTAAGGGGGAAGTACCATGATATAGTGTGGTGATTCCCAATGTTTTTTGTTTTGTGAACCTCTTTCAATAACAACAAAAAATGTATCATATCCCTTAGGGTAATTTAATAGATTACTTAAAATATAACAATTATTTACTGCTTAAAGTACCATTAAAATAATTTTTAATTTGAATCTCTTGGATCATTCTTGGGAATCTCCTTTGAAACCATTGGTACAGTGGAAAGAATGTTGCATTTGGGATGAAGGGAGACTTAATTTGGATATCTCTCACTAGAAGATCCAAGGTAAGTTATTTAATCTCTCTAAGCCTTTCTTCTGACTCCCAAGTCCACAGTGTATAATAAGGGAAAGATCATTGGAGTTTGCATCAAAATATTCAGAAGGTCTGGGTTTAAGTTGTGATTTGCTATCACTGTGGTGTTGGGTAAATCCCTTCCCTTTATGGGTCTCCGCTCCTTCATTTGAAAAATGAAGATAAGATTTTCACTCCCTCTATAAGGAGATAGTTATGAGCCAAGCACTTTGTAAGCCTTCTTGTGCCATATAGATGTAGCATTGTTTTTGTTTTGTTATTTTTTCCAAACTTGTAATTTCATCACAGTAGGGAATGCCCAGTGAGAAAATTTTCCCTTCTAGCATCACTGTTGTTCCTAGCTGTGTGATCCTAAGCAGGTGACAACTTCTGGGGGTCTGAGTTTCTTCATCTAGAATAAAAGGGAATTGTACTAGCTAATTTCTAAACTTCAACATTCTGTCATTATAGGACACAATGTACATTATCTTATCTATGCCTAATTCATCCTCTCTTCCCGCTTCCTTACCCTAGAGAGGTGACAGGAGAAGAGAGAAGGGTCAAAGCTTCTGGAAGAACAGTGAAACCATCTTGTCTCTCAAATTGTCTTCCCAAGTCTCACCCCCAGTCAGATCTTGGTCCCTGAAGAAGCTTACCAAAGTTGTCTGCATGCAGCTCCAAGCCTGAAGAGGAGGGGAATGAGGATAAAGTGGTAACATGATGACAGGAAGAAAATTTTGCTCCTCTGATCTGGAAACCCCAAACACTGAATTATCAGAAGTCAGAAGCCCCTAATAGGATGTTTTGACATATATAGTTCAGGCTTCAGACAACAGCTTCCCGGTGGAAATCTGAGCTGTGTAAAGAGAAAGAAGGTTTAGGAAAGTTGAAACTGCAGGGGGAAAAATCAATTGGGCAAGTTTGGCTTCAAAGACTTGGCATTCCAGTTAATTGTGCTGAAATGGCAGTTCTTTCAAACATTTTTTTCTTCGTTAATGTGAGACCACCCCAAACTTCATGATTCTATTGAGTAAATAGGAATAATCTCATAAAGGTTTTTTTGATAATCACCAGAGCTCAGGTGATAGTGGATTGGATCACAGTGGAGATAGCTGGAACTTGGGCACAAGACAGTATCAATGCCATTGATGAAAAAAGAGTAAATTTGAAGTTAAGTGATATGCACTCAAGTTGTAACTCTGGGACTTATTAGCTAGGCAGCCTTGGGCAAATTCTTTCATTTCTCCAGCCACAATTTTCTTAGTTATCTTCTACTCTAATATTTGAAATCCTTAGTTATATCAAATTTTGAAACGAGCTATTCTGTGTTCTAATGCTTCTTCCAGAACTGATGCAATTAAAAAAATCAATTTTATTTTCAGTTCTAAATTCCCTCCTCCTTCTCATCTTCTCTCCTGCCCATTGAAAATGCAACAAAAATTACATAGTGTGTATATATGTATAGATATATATCTATATATAGTATGTAGATATAGAAGATATAGTTATAGATCTTTAGTCATGTTAAACAAATTCCTGCATTAACCATGTCCAAAAACCATATACTTCAATATTTACTTTGAATTGATCAGTTCTCTATCTGAGGCAGCTAGATGGCACAGGGGCTAGAGTATTGGCCTTGGAGTTACAAAGACTCCAGTCTTTAACTAACTAACTATGTAACTCTTGAGATGCCACTTAATTTTATTCAGTTTATTCAACTGAGGATAAATAATGTATCTACCTCTCAGGGTAGATGTGGGGATCATATGAGATGGATGATATTCATAAAGTGATTAACAGTGTAACACATAGTAAATATGTATATCTATATATTATATATAGTTACGTATTATTGTAAACTAATGTAAATGTATACATACATAGACACACACACATATATGCTTACATTATTCTGTATGTATTAATATGCTTATTCCTTTCCTTGTGTGGCAGTGGATAGTAAATAAAGCACAACCCCATCTACTTCAATCCTAGCTCTAATGACTCATTGCAGCCCTGTCCCCATATTCCAGTGGGTTCTCTTTTTATCCCTTTTCCCTTGGAATTATTTCATTTTCTCACTCTCCTAGAGTACATCCCTGGCTCTCCTCTCCAGCACTGGTAGCATTTTTACTCATACCTTCCAATACTGGTCCTGGAGGAAGGAGGATGTTAATTTTCTTTGTTTCTCATTGCTACTTCCAGATTGTGCCTTTGTCATCCTCTTCTTTTTTGAGGTTCACTCTATTTAAATTTATCATCCAATAAGATCCAATAGGTTATTTATCAATTACCAAGCTATTTTTCCTCTTTTCTCACGGAATTGAGTGCCTGCTTCACAATTCTCCTCCCTAACTTTACTCCAGCCAATCAACTAAGAGTTATCATTCTGATAACTCCATAAATATTTTAACCTCTCATGTTATCATTCTCCTCAATTTTAAAGACTTCTTCCTCTACCTCACTTCAACTAGCTACAGGAATGGTCATACACTTGATCTTGCCATAAGTGTTGCATTTGAATGAAATACTTTTATTAGTATTCTCCTTTTTTCCCAAATTTTTTAATGCCCAACCAAGAGAAAAAGCCTTTCTCTTGTTCTGTGTGTGGCAATGAATCCTGTGGAATATTCCTTCTGAGGAGGTAATCACCAGCATATTGGAAAACTATCCACCATTTGAAGAGATACCCCATTTGGATGAAAGGTCAATCTCATTATTGTCTGATACACTGATTGACTCCAGAGTGCCAAGCCTGTACAGGAGAAGAACTAAAGTCCGAAATCAAAACAATGAAAATTATTTTGGAAATTGTGAAAAAAAAATCCTCAACAAAACTAACAAACCTATTCTTCATTCTGAGACTGCGAATCCCTTGTATTTTCCCAGACCATCACTCCTGCTCTAATTTCACTTACATTCCTTTCCAATCTTGACAAACTCAACTCTATGTTGCTGTCTGCTTTTGCCCCTCTGTCCTATTAACTCTTCCATCAACCATGGATTACTTCTACTATTTGCTTATTATTCCTTATTCAATACTAAGGAATGGAGCTGGGGTGGGATTGGGGGGAAGTCAGACAACAAAATAATTTCAATAATAATTATTAATAATACTAATTACATAATTAATCTTTATCATAATAAATTATTTATTTTATTCCTCCTTATTTGATCCTATAGCTCAGTCTGTTCCAAACTTTTTCTTTCTTTAAACCTCCCACATTTTCCCCTTCCTCAATTCTCTCAATGAAGAACTCACTTTATACATTACTGAGAAAATTGAGACAGTTCCCCATGAGCATCCTTTTCTCTTCATTCTGTGGTTCTCAAAACCATTTATCCACTCTTCCTTTATTCCACTCTTTGATGCAATGATCTTTCTTCTCCCCAAAGCCAACCCCTCTATTTAAACCTTTGATCTCATTCCCTACAAGACACTGCTTCCTTCATTCATCATTTCTACTTTTCTAATCTTCAATCTCTCCCTTTATAGTGGCTTCTTATTTACTGCCTCTTATCTTAAAAAATCCTCCCAAAAACCTATCATCTTATTTAGTTATCATCTTACATTTTACCTTTCTTTCCCAAACTCCTTTTTTACCAAAGTAGATCAACACCTTTTCTGAAATATTTGGTTATAGAATGTTACATGAAATACAGTGACTTTAAGGTGCCTGTCAAGGGACTTGTCCACTTAGCCAGGGAGCATGAGGGGTGGGATTTGAACTAGGTTCCAAGGAAGTTAGAAATTCTTTATTTATAATGCTATATTAATCTCTTGTAGGAGAAATGGAAAAAAGAGAATTGAAATATTTATATGTAATCCTTTTTATATGTACATATAGATATATAGCTGTGCACTTCTATTACAATTTTTTCCCCCTGAGGCAATTGGGGTTAAGTGACTTGCCCAGGGTCACACAGCTAGGAATGTTGGAGGCTAGATTTGAACTCAGGTCTTCCTGACTTCAGGAATAGTGCTCTAACTACTACTCTACCTAGCTACCCCTTCAATATTATTTTCAAAAGCATTATCATCCTTCTAGTTGCTCGCATTCATCTTGGTATTATCCTTGATTCTTCATTCTCTACTCCACATATCTCAATCTTGCTTCCTATTGCCACAATATCTCTTGAATTAGTCTCATTCTCTCTACTCAGCTGACTATAATCCTAATTCAGTCCCTCATTAAATTTTTCTGGACTAGTGCTATAGCTACCAATTTATATTTATTTAATGTTTTATTTTCTCTAATTACATGTAAAACAATTTTAATTTTATTTTTTAAAATTCTGAGTTCAAAATTTTCTCTCTTCTTCCCTCTTCATCCCCCCATGTTGGTAAGGCAGGCAATTTGATATAGGTTATACATGTGCAGTCAAGCAAAACATATTTCCATACGGTCTCCTTACTTCAAGGCCCTCTCCAATCCATCTGCCACACAGCTGCCACTGTTATTTTCTTTAAGTGCAGATCACTATGTCACTCACCTATTCAAGAAACTTCAAAAGTTGCTTTTAGGGTCAAATAGAAAACCTATAACCACCTCTTCTCAACTTTCCATTAAGTATTATTATACATGAATCCCCTTTCCTGTCATTTATAGTCTATCTAAACTAGTCTTCTTCACATATGACAAAGCATTCCCTACATCTATACTTTTATATTGTGTCTCTTTTGCTCAGAACACACTTTTTTATCTTCTCCCTCTCTTAGAATTACTTTTTTGGGGCAGTGAGATGGTGCAGTGGATAGAGCACCAGTTCTGGAGTCAGGAGGACCTGAATTCAAATTCAGTCTCAGATACTTACTAGCTGTGTGACTCTGGGCAAATCATTTAACCCCAACTGCTTCTAAAAAATAACTTTCTTTCCATTAAAACTTTCAAGTGCCACTCTCTACATCAAGACTTTTGTGATTCTTTCAGATGTTAGTGCCCAAAATGTCATCTATTTATGTTTTTAATATACATACATATACATATATGTATATAGATATTATATTAAACCTAAGAGATTTGAAGTTCCTTGAGGGCAGGACCTTCTGTCTCTTTTTTGTCATTGTATTCCTAATACACAGTGACTGGCACTTAGAAGGCTTTTTGTAGAGGCTTCCTGATTGATAGATTGATTTGAATATTCTATGTCCTAAGCTTCCTTCCAGATCTGATATTCCATAATGATAGGTCACATTTCTGTAGCATTTTAAGAATTATAGCAACATACAGCTCTGCAACACAAGTAGTCTGTGCAATTAGTTGCTAAGAACAGAGAACAGCATTATCTTTTATATAGTCTAAGCAACAGAAAATAGAAAAAAATAAGATGGAAGCAGGTGGCCAGTCAGCATTAGTGAGATTAATCATTAGACTACAGACAAAGGTTTTATTTAGCATCTAGGCAGGTTTGAATGGACCATTCAGGAGGTCTGGAGTTTCAGGGGCAAGATTCCGTTTTCTAAGAAGCAAGAAAAATAGAAACCCTCCACTTGTCATTTGAAACCTTCCACCATCTGCATCACCCTTACATATTTTCTCCCTTTCCTTCTTTTTCTTCTAGTCTCTGTCTCTGCCTCTCTTTCTCTCTCTTTCCCTGTCTGTTTTTCTGTCTCCCCCCTCTCTCCTTCATATTTTTCTGTCTCTGTCTCTTTGTCTCTCCTCTCTCCTGTGTCTCTCTGTCTCTGTAAGTCTTTATCTCTGCCTCTGTCTGTCTGTCTCTGTGTGTCTGTTTTTCTCTGTCCTTCTGTCTCCGTCTCTCTATGTCCCTCTGTCTCTTTGTCTCTCTCAGTCTCTCCCTCTGTATCTCTCTCTCTCTCTCTCTCTTTCTCTCTCTCTCTTTTTCTCTATCTCAGTCTCTCTCCTCTCTTCTCCATGTCTCTCTGTCTCTGTCCCTCTCTGTCCCTCTAACTCTTCCTGTCTCTCTGTCTCTATCTCTGTCTCTGTCTCTCTCTCTATCTCTGTCTCTCTCTCTCTCTCTTTCTATCTCTGCCTCTGTCTGTCTGTCTCTCTCTGTGTGTCTGTTTTTCTCTGTCCTTCTATTTCCGTCTCTCTATGTCCCTCTGTCTCTTTATCTCTCTCAGTCTCTCTCTCTCTCTTTCTCTCTCTGTCTTCATCCTATCTTTCTAGTCTCATTCTATACTACTACCATGTAGACCATAGAAGTTTGACATTTAATGAGTAAGTAATAGAGAGGCACTGAAGATTTTTGAGCACAGGGAGGACATGACAAGACCTGTGCATAAGGAAGATTAGCTTAGCAGCATGTGTTGGATGGAATGGAAGGTAGAAAGGAGCGAGACTTGTGAGCTATTACAAAGCTATGACAGTCATCCAGGCATATGGTAATAAGAGTGTCCTAGGATAGCATCAATAGGATTTGAGATGAAGGGTTGAGTAAGAGCAATACTTCAGAGATGAAACTAATAGCATTTAGTAACTGATTGACTATGAAAGGTGAAAGAGAAGAAAGTGATAAATATAACTCCAAAATAAAGAGCAATGGAGAAGAATGAATGGAACTAGAAAGATAAGTTTTTAGGGGAAGATGATGAATTTATAAAGTTCTGGACAAAATGAGTGCTTGGGGAGGTTTGGGGTAGAAAACCTACTTTTCCAGTTACCTTTTTCACCTTTCCTAACAAAGAACCTGCTGAGATTGGCCTGAGGCAAGAACCAGAAATGAAGTCCTCTTAGAAATAATAGCTCAGGTTCCTATCAAGCTTTAATTTTCTTATAGTCTTATTATCCCTGTTATTTTACTTAATTCTTACAATCTTGTGAAGAAGACACTTTACAAGTGAGGGCACTGAGGCTAAAATCACAGTTTGTGTCAGAGACAGGAATCAAACCCAGGATGCTCTTGCACTCATGTTTTCTTTGCCACTTCACATGGCCATTAAGTGACGTAACAGGGAGAGTAATGTTGGGTAGGATAGCAAATGAGATAAAGGTGTGTGTGTGTGTGTGTGTGTGTGTGTGTGTGTGTGTGTGTGTGTGAAGATTATAAGATCCTTAAAATTGAAATTTAATCTCTTAAAATTGGGATAGAAGAATTTTAATTGAATATAATATGCAATAATGGGCAGTATGGTATAGTGGGCTTGCACTGAAGTCAGGAAGGCATGCTTTCAGGATGCTTCTGATTGATCGATTATGTCCTTTATCCTCGAAGAGGTCCAAAATGACATCATATGTTAGAGTCCAATTATGGTTGATCAGACTAATAGAGTTTGGGTTGCTCTGGCACAGGTCAGACACAGATAGTCCATATGAACATTTGGGGTGGATTGTCTAATTCTGCACATCTCATGTTTCTTCTGGGCTAATTCAATCTGCTTGCTCATAGTGCACAGCATGCCATGCTGGGTGATCATGTGCAGGGTCTCCCATGTCATACAATCAGTTCTAAAGTTCTTAAGAGAGATCTTGAGAGTGTCCTTGTAATGCTTTTTTATGACCACCTTGTGAGCTCTTGTCTTGTGTGAGGGAATAAAATAATTTGGATAAAAGAAAATAAAAAGGATTTGCTTCTGATACATCCTAGACACTGCATTGAGCATGTTGTTATTTGCTAGTTCATCCTTATCCAACTCTCTGTGATCCATGGATTTTTGTCCTTGGATTTTCTTAACAAAGAGAAGTTGCCATTTTTCTCCATTATATTCCCATTTTGCAGAGGAGCAACTGAGGTAAATAGAGGGTAAAAGGCTTGTCTAGGGTCACACAGCTAGTAAGTGTCTGAGGTTTGATTTGAACTCAGACGTTCCCAATTCCAGGTTTGTTCAATAATAAGCATGGCCTTATAATCTCTCAGTGCCATGATGCAACTCTCTAAGGTTAATGGTTACAGAAGAGTTGCTAATCTTGATCAATGGAGAGAATTTCCACAACAGGAGCTCTTTCTGTCTAAAGAATGGATAGATTTGCATAACAGTCAAATGTACTCTAAGATTTTAAGAAACATTTTTGAGCAGGGAAATAAGATGATAATTACTATATCGTTCTAGATATATACCACAGTTCTCTACAAATCTGTTTTGTAACCTGTGTGGTTTGTAATATACCTAATATACATATCAGTACACACATAACTAATATAACTAATACTTATGTGTGTACTGATACGTATATTTTTCGTATCAGTGCAATCTCATTTTAGAGTTGTACTTATATTTGAAAACGTCTATGTTTGGATCAATAGGGTAATGCAGTCACAATATACCAGGTTGAGCAGAGAGGAAAAAGAATCTAGACAGAGGCACCAGTTACGGGGAAGGTAATGTGGCTACCTAAGGAATGGAAATGAGGGATACATGAGAGAAGTATTCCAAAGGAAGGGTTAAAAGGTTTGTGACTGATTCCATGTGTAGGGGAAGGAGAAGGAGAAATAAAAAAATCAGAACCTAGATGCTAGAAGGTCGGAATTGGAAGAAATGCTAGGACATAAGGTATAGAATGTTAGATCTGGAGGGACCCTTACAACATGGGGCATGGGATTTTTAGTGATGAAAGGGACCTTAGAGATCATGTGTTCCAGCCTAGTAATGTTTTCTGAGACCTGGAGAGATTAAAGTCAATATTATTTAGCCAATTAATGGCAGAGCTAGACCTTGAAGAACCAAAGTATTCTTATGCTTGATTCAATGCATTATTCCCCATTTAGCATTCATTGAATGAATATACCCAGTCCAATACATTGTAAGAATTCTGTAGTTAAGAATCAAATACAATAGCTAAAGTTGGACATATCTTAATGATTGATTCATCCATATTAAAAAAAAAGTATCAACTGCTAAAATGTGGATATAGTTTCAAAGCAGATAGACTCCCAATTGTTGAAGCTTCCGAGGTTTTAATCCTGGGCTAATGGGCCACTGATTTGGTGCCAAGGAGACACAGCAACAGGGAAATTGGGGGCAGTTGGTGACTGATTCCATGTATAGGGGAAAGAGAGGGAGGAATGAAAGAATCAGAACCTTGAAGCTAGAGGGCACTTTAGAACACAGACCTGGATCTCAGCTGAGAGGAGGGTTTGTTGCTATCGTTGGGACAGAGAAAAGCTGAGTTCCCTTCTGTTAATGCCATTTTTTAAAGGTATCTAAACTGAGTATGTGAGTGTTTCCGTGTCTAAGAGTATGAATCGATATCCCATTTCCCTCTGAGTTTACACAGTCGCCCACAGGGCTATTCCTGATGGAAGGATGGATAAAACCCTGCATAGTTGTTGTGTTACAGAATAATGAGTTTTCCAAATGAGTCTCACATTTTTTTTTTCAATGGAAGTCCTTGGTAGATTAAATGTAGATAAGAATTTGTTCTAAAATGGAGAAATCTTTAGTTCCTTTCTAGGATATCAGACAAGAAACAAGACAAGTATTCTCCCTTTATTTTTCCTAATGATGTCATGAGGGTCATTCTTATCCTGTGCTTAATTTTAATTTGTCAACAGTCACATTTTGGTAATCATTGGTATGTTGTGGGTGGGAGACCAGTGGCTTGTATTGGAAATATATGAAAGTAGTTGGCCCGGACCAATTGGCTTGTTAGTTGTGTGTGTGTGTGTGTGTGTGTGTGTGTGTGGTGTCAATTTGTGCATATATAATTATAGGCTTCCATAAATCAGTCTGCATTTGTATCAGATCCTAGGACTCATCCAATAACCAGTAGGTCAATAATCCATATCCTCAAAAAGGATTAATTTCTGCAGATCCTGATCCATCTACAATTGGTCTCTGCTCTACTGAATAGCTATTAGCATAATAGAACAGGGATGAGGTGATTACATTAGTATTTTTTTCTCTGAGCTGTTCTAAGAATTTTTTTTTAAATTTTTATTTAATAATTACTTTATATTGACAGAATCCATGCCAGGGTAATTTTTTTTTACAACATTATCCCTTGCACTCGTTTCTGTTCCGATTTTTTTCCCCTCCCTCCCTCCACCCCCTCCCCTAGATGTCAAGCAGTCCTTTATATGTTGGATATGTTGCAGTATATCCTAAATACAATATATGTTTGCAGAACCGAACAGTTCTCTTGTTGCATAGGGAGAATTGGATTCAGAAGGTATAAATAACCCGGGAAGAAAAACAAAAATGCAGATAGTTCACATTCATTTCCCAGTGTTCTTTCTTTGGGTGTAGCTGCTTTTGTCCGTCATTTATCAATTGAAACTCAGTTAGGTCTCTTTGTCAAAGAAATCCACTTCCATCAAAATATGTCCTCATACAATATTGTTGTCGAAGTGTATAATGATCTCTTAGTTCTGCTCATTTCACTTAGCATCAGTTCATGTAAGTCTTGCCAGTCCTCTCTGTATTCATCCTGCTGGTCATTTCTTACAGAACAATAATATTCCATAACATTCATGTACCACAATTTACCCAGCCATTCTCCAATTGATGGGCATCCATTCATTTTCCAAAGAATTTTTCAGAGTAGACAATAATACAAATTTTTGTCAGTAGCCCCAACATGGCCACAGCTATTCTGGGGTTGTGGAAAATCATTGACCAAAAAATGGTCCATAGGTTAAGTATGAATGAATTGTAGTATGACAGTCAAAAAGTAAATATGATCTTAGGCTGCATGAAGAGAGAGATGGTTTCAAGGAATAAGGAGAAAATAGTCCTGCTGTATTCTGTCCTTGTCAGAGCACAACTAGATTAAAATGATTAATCTTGAACATCACATTTAAGGAGGCATATTGATAAGGAGGAAAAGTTTTAGAGAAGAAAATCCACTGAATGGCAAAGAACATTGAGTCCATGCTGTATGAGAATTGCTTGAAGTAAATGGGATTATTAGCCTAGAGAAAAGACTATTTGGGGTGAGAAGGATGGCTTAATGATTGCCTTCAGATACTTGAAATGCTGTGGCTTGTTCTTGGCTTCCAGAGAGTTGGTTTAGGAGAAAAGGATGGAAGTTGAAAAGGGATATTTAGGCTTCCTTACATAACCACCCTGAAGTGGAATGGATTCTTTTATACTTTATTCTCCTTCATATTCCCTGTGATCCAGTGACATTAAAACAATTAGACCTAAAAAAGTGTTTTCCAAGCTGACAAACATAGCACAGCCTAAGCCTGAATTTCTTGCTGTTTCCTATTTCAACTGTGGAGATTTTAACTATCTCACATGCTAGCATTCCTCCTAATTATATCCATCTCCTGGCCTCTTTGGGTTTCTTCAAATCTTAACTAAAAGCCTACTACCTTCTATAAGAAGCTTTTTCTGAGCCCCCTGTAATCTTAGTACCTCCCTGGTTATTATCTTCAATTTATCCTATATGTATTTTGTTTGTCCATAAATGTCCCCCATTAGACTGTGAGCTTCTTGAAAGCAGGGAAGGATTTTTTGTTTTTGTTTTGGGATGTTTTTGTCTTTCTTTGTACCCCCAGCCCTTAACACAGTAACTAAAATATATTAGGAACTTGATACATATTTATGGATGGAAAGATTATAACTAGAGATATTTCTTCAGGAATTGGATGATAATTTGTCAGCTATGTTATAGTTGGGAATATTTTCTTGGGACATTCATTGGACCTGGTGGTCACTGAAATCCTTTAAAATTCTGAAATTCTATGAGACTAAGTGAGGGAAGAGAATAATCAATAAGGGCTCTAGGAAGTGTGTTAAAGAAGGTTTTTTTTGGCATTTTCTTGGATGATCCTATGTGTTCTGCTGATGGCTCCTAATTTCTTGGAACTACTTACCCCTGATAGAAGGGTAACATTGGAAAATTTGGAGATGGGGAAGGGAATGTAATGGTATGATAACTTAGGAAAAGAAAGAGGAATAGAAAGAAAAGATATAGAGAAGATCATCACCATGGAGGCAAATACCTTCCTTGTGTCATGTTGAAACCCTTGTAAAAGGTCCTCATTGCCCTGTGAGAATTGCAACTCTATTGTATTCTCAGTCTAGTGCCTTGGTTTTGATTCTAAATCTCTCATTGACTTAGTATAGGAGACCATACTTAGTAAAGTCTCTTTGATCTTCTATTCTTGCCCAAACTTTGCTAGGATTTTCCCAATACATGACTCAGGTATTGCCCCTTTCTTCTGGAGACTACATGGAGACTATATATATATATATATATATATATATATATATATATATGTATGTATGTTAATGCATAAATATGGTACAGTATATCTTAGATCTTGGGCCTGCCCAGTTTTTTTCTTATTGAATGTCCTTTTCTTTTTTAAAAAATAGCTTTTTATTTTAAAAATATATGCAAAGATAGTTTTCATCATTCACTCTTCCAAAAACTTGTGTTTCCATTTTTTCTTCCTCCATTCCCTCTACTCCCTCCCCTAGATAACAAGTAACCAAATATATATTAAACACGTGCAATTCTTCTAAACATATTTCCACAATTATCATGCTGCAGAAGAAAAATAAGATCAAAAAGGAAAGACAGAGAAAGAAAAAAAGCAACCAAACAACAACAAAAAACTGAAAATACTATATTGTGATCCACACTCAAATACCATAGTCCTCTCTGTGGATGCAGATGGCTCTCTCCATCACAAGTATATTGGAATTGGCTTGAATCATCTCATTGCTGAAAAGAATTGGTCCATGAGAATGGACATCTCATGTATGTATATGTTTGCATTTATGTCATTTAAAGTTATTTTAACTTTGGAGGGGCATTTTGGGGTAAAGAAGGACACCTCTTCCTCAGTCCACCCCAGTGGAAATGTAGGAGCTTAGTCTAGAGTCTATCTGAAGTTTCCCAATGGGTAAAGAGACTTATTTAAAGGTCTCATCTACTGAATTACCATCTTTCCTTTAAAGCCTAATTCAGACATCACATCATCCATGAAGCCTTCTTTGGTGATCCAGTTGTTATAATCTTTCCCTTCTTAAACCTCATTTTTTGTTGTTGTTCTTCCCTATTCTCAGGTACTTATCCTGTGATATCAGGTATTGTAACCATCAAGAACCAGATGTAATCTCCACAAGGAAGGCCTTTTCTGATCTACACTTATTGCCTAGCACAAGGTTTTATGCACAGTGGATACTTAATATATGTTTGTTGATTTGTTTCAAAGTCAAACCAATTCTCCCTTTGCCTTTCCTCAAAGTAACTGGATAGATCCAGCAAGGAGACAACTGCTAGGGTGAGTGTGTATTCCCTCCCTTACTCCCTTTTCCCTGCCAAGGCACACGGGGCTCCCTAGCTACCAGTTGACCAGGCAGTAAGCATCCAGTTGAAATGTATATATCCTCCCTGACTAATATCAAAGGCTAACAGTAAATCCTAATATCTTTATGCATTTTTCCTATTTTCTTTTAAAAGTCCATTCTGTGCCTCTATTAAAATGTTCCTCTGATAGCTTATAAATTTAGGAGGTCACCAAAGAATCTTAGAGCTGCAAGGGATCTTAGAGGCAAGCTAGTCCTTAGGGAATCTAGGTGGTGTAGTGGATAAAGAGCTGATTTCCAAATCTGACCTCAGACACTTCCTAATTGTATGATCCTGGGAAAGTCATTTATCCCTGTTTGCCTCAGTTTCCTTATCTGCAAAATGAGCTGGAGAAGGAAATGGCAAATCGCTCCAGTATCTTTCTCAAGAAAACTTCTCAAAAAAAATTCTCACGGAGAATTGTACACAGCTTAAATGAACAAGAAATCCAGAAAAAAGAACTTTCAACAACATACCCAATCAAGGGTATTTTTACCCAGAGCTTTTGCTTGGAGAACTTTAGTAACCAAAGACACTATCTCCAAGAAAGCACATTTGACAGTCAAATTAGGCAGCTAATTATCTGTAGCCTTCTCATCATGGAAGCTTCTTCTACTTCTTTAGCCCCTTCCTATCAAAATATTCTTTCTGAGGAAGTGTCCAGGCCACCTCCATGCTCTCTCCTTCACTCCTCTTCCTGGCTCCACTCCTGACTCTCCCCCATTGTGGGGATCTTCTACCTCCCTCTCACCTTTTTTAGTTCCATTTTATAAATAAAATCAGAATGTAAGCTCCTTGAGAGCAGACGCTATTTTTCTTTTTGCTTGTGCTTTTATTCCCAGAACTCAGCACTTAACTGAGTTAAGTACTTAACAAATACATGTTGACTTGATTATTATTAGGGCATTTTCCCCTTTCTCAAATCTTAATCTATCTCTGTAACTTCTACTTATTACTTATAGCTCTGCTAAGAATAATAAGCACTCTCCCTCTTTCATTTGACAGCTTTTTTGATAGTCAGAGATAGTCTCATCCTGACTCTGCCACTTATTAGGCACATCACTTTGGGTGAGTTATATCAGTTTTAATAATCTCAGTTTTCACATCTGTAAAATGAAACAGCATAGTACAGAAGCAAACCCACCAGATTTGTCTTCAGATAACTTCATCCCACAATTCTGCTATTTACTGGCCATATAACTGTATGTGTGTTTTCAGTTGATGCCCAAGAGAATTTACGCTGATTTTATTGGTAGTTTTATAGAGTTTTAAAGCTATTTTATTCAATATATACAAGCTAATGTAACCAACATTTACCGTATTGAGAAGCCCTTTACTGAGTTCCCATGGTATAGAACCTGAAGGGAAAAGATTTAAGGAACTCCTAGATACTGCTCTCATAGTTACATCAGTATGATGAGTTAATTAGATTAATTTATTGTCACTTTAGAAAGCAGGGAATGGATGCCCTCTCAAAAGATGAAGTATGGGATGAGAGATCATAGAGGTATAAGAAAAAAAGAAAAAATAGTAAAAATAAGCCTTTGGGAGATGATTCAAGAAAAACAGGCTAAATGGATCCCCTTGCTCTTGAAGCTTCGCTTTGCACAGTGAGGAATAGGATAGAGGGATGGCAAGGGATGGGAACCATAGGCTGAGCTCTTCTGTCTTGTGTTTTAGAGATGTGTTGTGTTAGAAAACACAGTAATGAAATGGGCTAACAGGGACAGACATTCTCCGAGTCCAGGGCAGAGTCACACACAGACCTTCTGCTGACTGTTTTTGGCCACAAATCTGGCACATCCTGCCATTTTTACAGAGAAGGCCTAGTGAAAAGAATGTATTTGTTCAAAGCCACACAACTGGTGTCCATTTCTCTGAGCCTCAAAGACCAAATATAGATTAATGAAAGAATAGAAAAAGAAAAAAAAAAGAATGCACTTTAACAAGCTCAGGACACAAATCTGTTTGAAAGTCACTAAAAACCCAACCAAATCAAACCTTTCAGTCAGGTCTCTGCTTGTCTGAGGATATTTCTCCAGAGTTTGCTTTAGATCTCCAATCATGTTCGTGAAAATCTCTTTCTTCCTATCTCCCTTCCCCTTCATTTAGTAACTAAGAGAGTGTCCCTAGACTTAATTATTAGTTTACAATCTTTCCTTCCTTGTTTCCTCCCTAGTAAGTGGCAAGCTCACAGTCCTGGACTATTTTGTATATGTGTGCATATGCAAATGGTTGCTAATACATGTCTCTTTAGAAAAGCATGAGTCCATCTCACACACTTATAAAACAAAACAAAACAAAATGCCAGTACAATCCAAATGGAAAAACCACTGGTCATTCTAGAATTGTAATCACTGGTGACTGAAATACAGTAGGACCCACCTTCTATCCCAGATCTAATTGAAATGTTGGAGTTCCGACATTATCGGTTTCATGTTCTAAGGCCCCTTTCAGCATTAACATCCTAAAGTTCCAAGATATAAGGCTCTCCCTACCCTAGTTCTAGCCATTTATGAATGAAATAAATTCTTGTACATTTGTCGAACCGTTTCATAACTTTGTAGTCATATCTCATATTTCTTTCAGGTCTATTTGAAAGGATAAGGGTGGCTGGTCTACCAGAAGAGAGTTCACAGTGAAGGAAAAGGAAGGGGATGCATTCTGCTGGTTCTCAAATAGAAAAGAGATAAAAGGGATATTAAGAATTGGCATCCAATTACGCTGCTGAATGGAAGTCATAAAGCCCTATATAAATGTTTAATGTACAGAGGACAGACACTTATTAGCTCAGAGGTTTATTCAGGTCACATTCCCAGAGCTCTGCAAGGACTGAGACTAGACCCTGTTCCTTGCTCTGCCCGGGCACTGTGCCCTACTTTTGGGATGATTTTTGGCATCTTGGGTATAATCTGGAGTACAGGCAGGCCCTCTCATTGTCCTGAGGTCTTGAGTTTAGGATTTTACTCTAGTTGCAATGAAATAAGGGTAGAAAAGGGGGGAAATCTCAGAGAATGGAGGAGTGATATCTTCTTGAATTTATGCAATATACTTGGGGTCTTTTAAATATTTCTGTAATTTTTAGAGTCTTTCTAGTCTAGAATGTCCACTCTATTCCTTATCCTTGAAGGCCTGCCTTAAGCCTTGCTTCTCTAAGCCTGCTCAGATCATTCTAGTGTGAGATGTGAGCTCACCTATCAGACTCCTGCCCTTTCCTCGATCCTCACCCACTCTGTGCGGAGGAGATGGCATTGATAAGTGCCATTGATTTTTTTATCCTATTGCCAATAGGATAAAATATACATTCTTCAGCTTGACATTTAAGCACCTTCCCTGCTTGCCCTTTTCAGTATTGTGGGGGTGGGATGGGTCAAGTTTGACCTTTCCAGCGATCTCACTGTACTCTCCTGCCTATGAATTTCTACAGGTGCTCCCCCATGCTGAGAACACATTCTCTTCCTATCCCTGCTTGTTGAAAACTCCCTTTTCACAAGGTTCCCATTAGGTGCCATCTTCTCCGTGTAATTTTGCTCTTTCTCCCTTTTGAAGAGGATGCTTCCCTCTTCAATCTACATCATTTTCTCTGTTTACCTCATCATATTCAATGTTTTATCATAATTAATTGGGTAAATGGCCTATAACAATTAGCATAATACAAATTCCTTGAAAGCAAGAGTAGCCTTTTTTTTCCTTTTTTTTTTTTGTATATCCCTAATCAATCAATCATCATTTATTAATAGCCTAGCACAGAGTGGGCACTTCATAAATTTTGTTGACTTAAAATTAAGATGAATTAATTTGAAGAGGGAAAAACATCCTTAATTAGGGAACACAAATACGGTAATTTTCAGAGTAATAGATCTGGGAGAGAAATGGGAATGCTGGGCCTTAACAAAAACAAAAATTATAGGTTAAGCCAATCCAGAGTTAGACAGGAGAAGGGATGATAGAAATCATCCTAAATTAGAAAAGTTCACAAGCATATGGAGCCAGAGGATTTTGATTCAAATCCTACATATCCTGAGAACTTACTGAAAACTTAATTTTAATGACATACGTAGAAAAATCAAAGCAGAAGGTGGGTAATGGCAAGTGTGCTGCCTTTGGAAGAAGAAGGACCTGTGTTTGAATTCTTCTCCTGGCATTTTTTTTGGCTGTATGACTCTTGGAGCCTCAGTTTTCTCATTTGTAAAATGGGAATAGTAATAATATTTACCCCCAAGTGTCAGGAGAATGAAAAGAGGGATGTTCTCTGTAAACCTTGGAGTGCTTATTTACATTTAGCTATTTTTAATATTATCTATTTGACTTTGAACAAGTTATTTACTCTCTGGGCCTTAATTCCTTATCTGTAAAATGAAGGTTGAGCTAGATGACTTCTAAATTTACTTTCAGGTCTAAGTTTATGGCCCTAAGATGAACAGGTGAGGAAGAATACATTAGGAAGAGGAGCATGTTGGGATAATGGTTTGCTTCATCTCTCTAAGAACAGCAATCAAACCAACTCTATGTTTCTTGGAAAGTGTGTCTAAATCATTTATCTTAACTACTTTAAGCACCATTCCTTCTGACTCCCTAATTCAAAACCTTGTTTCCAGGTCATCACTCCCTTAAATATTAAAATGTGAGCTCCCGGTCTTGCTTGTGTTTGTTTCCACAGTGCTCAGCATACTGTCAAGCACATTTTGTTCCTGTTGAGTTGTTTTTCAGTTGTGTCCCACTTGGTGTTTTCTTGGCAAGGATACTGGATGAGTTTGCCATTTTATTCTGCATCTGGTGAGGAAACTGAGGCAAACAGGATTTAATAACTTAACAAAGGTCACACAGCTAGCTAAGTGCCAAGGCTGGATTTGAACTCATGAAGAAAAATCATCCTGACTCCAGGTCTGGCACTCTATTTACTATATCACTTAGCTATCCATCTGGTATGAAATATTTTTTTTCTCATTCATTCATTCATTCATCTACCTATTCATGCATTCATCCATTTTTAAATTCTCACGAGAAATGAAAATGTCTGTGAATGCATTCTTTTATGAGGGCAGCATGTTAGCTACCCCACTCCTTCCTCTGTAGCACTAGCGTTGCCATGGGACCCAGATACCTTCCTTTTCTGACTCTCTAAAGCAAGTATGAGGTAATAAATGTTTAACAACCAGCTCTCCAAGAAAAATGTGCAACAAAACACATTTTAAAGTTTAATTTGTGTTGTTAACATTTTCTCCATCACTTTCTTAAATCTAGACAATCAGCAAAACGATAAATCAAGCTCTGATTTGTAGTGTTTGCCAATTTTGGAGATATAAATGCTCACACTGAAAATTTAAAGATCTATTTTCTTAAGCTGGAATAAGATGTCTCCTGTACATATTTTCCATACTAAAGGAGTGGGCACTTGATTATTTTTCACTTCAAGACTTTAGTAATTCACTTCAGGGTTTTTAGTAATGTAATTGCATGGATAAAAAAAAATCAGTGCTTTTCCCACCTAAGTATGTATCAGTCTTTAGGTTTCTGACTCAGACATTTACTATCCATGTGAAGTTGGATAAGACACAAACTCCCTGGTCCTCAGTTTCCTTATCTGTAAAATAAGGCTGTTATAAAACAAAAGATAGCCCCTTTTGGATCGGGATCTGTCATCCCACAAGAAATCTATAGAGGTTTTTTTGAGTTGCTGTGGCCAAATCTATTCATCAAATGATAATGATTAGTGCTTTGGTGATGAACTTTCTTACCTCTAGCCTAAGCTGTTGATGCTCAAATGAAAAGCTCAGAATCCTTTACTGGACCAAACCTTAAAGCCTTCTAAGGGTGTGCTGGGTGGAGCTTGTGCTCTCTAGGAATAGCTTTGGGTCACATTACACTATGATGAAGCATTACAAGAGGGTGTGAGTGGAGATTACTTAATTTTTATAATAAAAAGCATGCTGGGTCTGGAAGCAGAGGACCTGAGACAGATGCTGGTTCTGCTATTTAATGCGTGAGTGATCTCAAGCATCTCTTTTTCTTTGTACCTCAGTTTCTATAAACTTAGTTTCTGTAAAATGAGGGGCTTAGTTTAGATGATCCCTAAAGTTATGTCAAATGCTAGATCTATGATGGGATTTAAGGACTACTTGTGATTTAATTGATATAGGGCAATTTCAGTTTAGGAAAATCCCTGTACTAACATCAGCCCTTTCTCTGTAATCTATAGTCTTAGGGAGATGCCTAGGGCACAGAGAAGTTAAGTGATTTAAATGTGCAGGGCTACCAATATTGTCTGTGTCAGAAGCAGGACATCAGTTCAGGTCTTCCTGATTTAGAGAAAAGTATTCTGTCCATTCTCTTGGGGAATATTAACCTTGGGTTCATGAACTTTTTCTTTAAGAATGTTATGATAATTGTATTTTAATATAATTGGTTTTCTTTATAATATCACACATTTTTATTCATTTAAAAATATTATTTCTGAAAAAAGGGTTCATAGGCTTTACCAGACTGCCAAAGGGGTCCATGTCACACAAAAAGCTTATATGTCCCTGTACCATGACTGACTTTCACATCCATTTTGCTGTGCCCAATTATTTTACATGGAATGTTGTTCCAAGGGTATGCTTAAATTGCCTCGTGAGAGCCAGTTGTTTAATCTTCAGTACAAGAACTTATACTTTGGAAATTGGCAAATTAGGGTTTAATTTCTTGTCTTATTGAGTTTCTAAACTTAAAAAATGATAGAGAAAATGCTAATAATGCAGATTAAATTGAAAGGGTTAAGTATGCATTCTTTTTCCCCTAGAGAGTCAGTTTTTAAACATGCAGCTCTAGTTGTTTCCCTCAAAAGACTGAGCTCCTTGAAGGCAGACACTATTTCATTTCCTCCATGGACCAGCACACAGTAATGTGTATCCAAGCCTATAGAATATAGAATTGAAAGGAATCTTTTTTATTTTTATCAAATAAGTTAACATAAAGCACTTTGCCGACCCTAAAGTTCTTTTGTTGTTCAGTCTTTTGTTTTTTTTTCCCTTTTCAGTCATGTCTGACTCTTCATGATCCCATATGAACTTTTCCTGGCAAAGATACTGAAGTGGTTTGCCTTCCTTCTCCAGTTCATTTTACAGATGAGGAAACTGAGACCAACAGGGTTAGGTGACTTTCCCAGGGTTGCTTTAGTCTGAGGTCAGACTCATGAAAATGAGTCTTCCTGACTCCAGGCCTGGCACTCTACACAATATGGCACCACCTATTTATCCTATTTAAAGTGCTAAGTAAATGCTATTGTTATCATTTTTATGTTGCCTAGCACTTCTGAGATGGCAAAAGAGGTGAGATGATTTTTCCAGCATCCTGTTAGGAGTGATTAGCATGGATGGATTGGAAATACCCAAAGCCTCTGCCTTCAAATTCCAATCTTTTCCAGTCTTCCTCTCAACAAATACTTGTTAAGTTGAAAGGCTGTCATGTGAAAGAGGGATTAGGCTTGTTCTGCTAGGGCCCACAAGGCAGAATAGGAGTAGAGGGAGAAAAGGCAGATTTAGACAAAGTAAAGCTTCCTAATCACTGGAGATTCCCTAAAGTAAAACAGACTGACCAGGGAGGGAGTGGAGGTATGGGAGAGAAGGCTGGTTAAGTGCTTGTTGTGGGGGATCTTGTAGGGAAGATCTTAAATTATATACAAATTGACTATGATGACTTCTGAAAATCTGTCATTCTGAGGAGATAGCCTAGAGACTGGACATGGGATACATGGGCTTCCCAGAGGAGGAAAATCCCTCCACCAAAGCAGGATGGTTTTGTCTCTGCCATTTATTGTCTTTAGCAAGATGCTGAGGAAGGTTATTTATACAACTCTTTTTGCCCGACATCCAGCTTTATACCATCACAACCGTGTGCTAAATATCTCAAATGAAGATGTACTATATAGATACCTTAAATTCAACATGTCCAAAATCAGACTCATTATCTTCCCCTTCTCTCATATCTTAACAATCAACCATCTTCTACAAGCTATCAACCTGATATAGGCTCTCATTACCTCATAGAGGTAATGTGTAGGAGTCCCCTGTACTCAACCAAAGAATCCTGACCCTGCCCGTGAACAAATTTGGAAAATAACAGTAAAGAATAATGAGTCTTATGGCCCTTCATTGTAGCCATCTCTCTAGGAGGATGTTGGATATACAGATCTTATAGTTGCTGAGTAATTGCAATAATTTACATTTCTACACACCTTTGAAGTCCACAGCAATCTTGTGAAATCCACAGCAACCACTGACCATTTTACAGATGAGGAAACTGAGACCCAAAGAAGTGAATGACTGTCTAGGTCATTGATAGAATCAAAACTTAGTTCTTCCTGGAACTGGGCCAAGAATTTAGAGCCAAAGATTTGGGTTGGAATTTCATCTATCCTACTATTTATCAGTACGTGTCCCGACACAAGTTTTCCTCTCCATAAAATGAGGGTGTTAGACTATTTTTTAAGGTCTCTTTCAGCTAAAAAATATTATAATGAAAGGTTGGGCTATAAGAACTTTATTGTCCTTTCTGGTTCTCAATCCTATGGTCTCTTGCCCCTGGACTCTAAATCCAAGACTTTCTTCTCCTCTCACAGTTCCCTTGCCTCCCTTTTCTTTCTGGGGAAAACTCTGCCGTCTCAGGACGAGAAATAGAATTAAAGCCCAGTAGAAAGAGGTTGTCTCAGCATTGTTCTAATGGGTTATGTCCCATCATTAAATCCTACTTAGCTGATGGCTTTCTGTGAAAGAAATGCCAGCCGGGCGCAGGCGCCCTGAGAGGTCTATTAATCTTTCTGTAACCCCATTAACACCTCCTGCATATTTCCTGTGACAAAGTATTGGGAATACCCATAGCCCGTTCAAGGGGGAACTATTTATCATGTATCGGCTGGGTCAGGAAGGGGAGCGCGCGCTGTGTTCACAATGGAGGAGGTTGTTGGCGCACCACCTCCTGATTGTTCAGCAAAGGAGGAATGGAGGGGGAGAGGGAGGAGGGGTGCAGGGGAGAGAGTCGCTTGACCCCCAGGAATCTTATAACTTGACAATCATTACAATACAGTCACCTGTACTTTGCCGGCTCGAAATATCTATTCCCTTGAACCTGGGGTTATGCCGCCTTCCCTCCAGGGGATCCCTGGGAAAAAGAGATTTATTTTCCCGGCAATAATTGAGAAGCTCACTTTATTCCAGTACGGATCTTTCGACCACAATCAATTTCACACGCCATCATAAATACCGGAGGTCAGCCAGCCAGGCAGGACCAGGGCACTGGCGGGAGCTGTTGACAGTGTTCCACCGGCGTAAACAGCGGAGGGAGGTGGCCCTGAGTGAGGGGAGCTATATAACAACATGTTCAAAGCAGGTTTGAATGGCAGGGTGTGCGTGTGTGTGTCTGTGTCTGTTTAAATGGAATCTTTTTGCACATGTGTTTGTTCAAATGAAAAAACAAAACAAAATAAATCAAAACAAAACAAAACAAAAAACTAGGCACACTGCTACGTTATTAACAGCTTGGTTCAATTCAGGAGGAAAAAAAAAAACTTCCTAAGATTTTAAGCAAGGCCTAAATTGCATAGACAGCCCCTTTGAAAGTCTCCAGTAATAATGCCTGTCAGCATCCCTCCTCCTCAAGGGCTTGGTCCCCCTTCCTTTTTAAGTCCGGCGGCTGATGAATTTGTAACTCAGCTGCCGTAATTGGCAGAGGGATGCAGGGATGCTCCGGGTTAGAAGCCCAGAGGCAGTGTGGGAAATGGCTCCTTTTGATGCTGGGATTGTTTGAGGAATTGTGAAGTCATGGGAAGGGGGGTAGGAAGTGGAAGGGGGATGTATTTGTTGCTTTATAGAGACTTTCCAGTTCTGTGGAAATGAAATGCAGAATTAAATAAAAAAAGTTATCTGAAGATGATGTTGCTGGTTCTTAAATGTTACCGGAGAAATATGGGTCCTTTAATTCCCACTGACACTGGGAAGATAGGCAAGGCCAGAATAATACCCCCTCCCCATTCTCGCTTCCCTCCCCACAACTTAACTCCAGGGAACTGAAACCATACATCAATACTTAGATCAAAACTTCCATTAAGTCTTACCTTATTATTTCCTATCTTGAACCAATCTCTCCTTTGCTATGTACCTCATTTAGGATTTGGTTCATAGAAAGGATCATAGGATTGTAGAGTTTATAACAGGACCAGAGACGTCATCTTGTTCAGTTCCCTGCCTTCCCCTTCCCCTCATTTTGCATTTGAACTTATATCCAAATTCAATTCAATTAAATAAACATGAACCATTTTCTGTATTCAAGACTAGACTAGCAGCAGGGCTATGCAGACAAATAAAACATACATCCCACTCCTAAGGAGCTTAGAATGTCCTAAGATTCCTATCATGTTTGCTTCTCTAACATAGTTCTCTGCAAACATGCATGGTAGTACAGAGTCAGAAGCAGAGACAGCAAGGGAATAAAGGATGGCTGGTCTGCACCACTCCCCAAAATGGAAGCCTAAGAAGAACTCTTTAATGGGGAAGGAAATTGGCATTGCAGAGAGATGCTCCAAAGACAGAAGGAAGCTGAGATTTGGAGAGGAAGTGAAGGCAAAGACTGAAACATCATGAGCAGAGGCAGAAGGAGAAAGAAGGAAAGGTGATCTTTGGTCTTCCTTAAACTAGAGGCTCCTGGAGAACTCATCAGTGGTAGAAGGAATCTGAACCAAGGGCTAAATTCTCCACACTAGAATCAACTTAAAGTATAACTTTTCTCTAACAATTCGCTTTCCTCTAAGTATGTGAAGATATTGTATATCTTCAATATATGGAGAGATTAGACTAGAAGTCACTTAAGTCATCATGAAAAGGGGACAAATTGAAAGTTGGTGAAAGCCCAGATTGCAGAAGAGATTTGGAACCAAGATACAGTTCAATCTTCTCTTTTCTGTGCAATCTTACCACTAGAAGTGAAGGCTGTCTCTTTTAGGTTTTGTGAATGGGTGAATTGTCACAAGTTTGCTTAGTTTTAGTGGATTTTCATGCAAACATTTCAGCAAGTGAAAGCTTTTAAGCATCTTCTGAATGATACCCCACCATGAAATGAAAAGTTCATTAGACATAATCAGAATAGTTGAATTCAAACCCCAGCTATGCCCCTAAATATCTCTGTGATTCCGAGTAGCTCTTTTTACCTGAGAAAATGAGCATGAGTATCCATGTCTACAAAATGTAGAGGAGGGAGCTAGTAAAATAACTCACATTTCTATAGCACTTTAAAGTTTACAAAGTACTTTCTTCACAACAACAGTACAATATGGGTAGTGTAGATATTATTATTCATAATTTTATAGATGAGAAAACTGAGATTCTGAAAGGGGAAGGTGGTACACCTGATCTTTGTGTAACTCCATTTTTGGAGGTTGGTTTCAAGCTGTTCCTGATAGTTCCCTAAAGAGAACTGTGTGCTAAATATGCAGAGGGAGATATGACTTCTGATTGCTTGAAACAATGTGAAACAGAAGGTAAGTGCTTACCATAAGAAACTTATTCAGTTGGTTATAAATACTGCTTGAAGAAGTATATGAGAAAAAGATCTCCTTGGAAGTGAAGGAAAGAGAAAAACTTTTGAATGACAGTCTGAAGTTTCTGAGCTGTGGGAGGCAGCCTTATCATATATCTAACTCCAGACTCTACAATTTTAGAGACTGATGTGAGAGATACTCCCCTGGATGAGAGTGTTGTCCTTCTGATTTGGGATAGGATTTTATTTTTCTCCCAGTTTGAAGAGCTTACTTGTTCACATGCATTTCTTGGTATGTTCTCTATAACGTGTCCAATTTCTGTTTTGCTTGAGCAAATGGTTTTATTAACTATTTGTTATTTGTGATACCTTTGGTGTACCAATATCTGGTAGAAAGGGTTCAAGTTGGCAAGTGAAAGCTAAAGATCCTCCACTAGTTTCAGAGTAATCAGGAAAGTGGCTTTCCTTCATATTCCTAGACCAGAGTTATTTGTGAGATGCTATAGGATCCTTGCTCTGGAATTCTTGGATTCTAAGTTTACTGGAACCCAGTGCCCTACAAATAGGTTTACTTTTAACAAATTGGGTATATCAACCAAGGCTGACATGCTGGGAGCAAAAACCAAACAAATCCCTATTTGCTAAAGTGCCCTAAGTGGCAAGAGGAAGCTGCAGACACAGAGAAGAATTAAATGCTGCCTTACAATGAAAAGAAAATTGAAGTGGCTGAGTAGAGAGCACATGAATGTAGAATAGATCCTAATGATTTCACTCTGAAATTGCCAAGCAATGTGATGACAGATTTGGCATCTGACCGTAAGACAGCAAGTTGGTAATGGTGGCAGAGCGGTGGTGGGGAGGAGGGAAGCAATCTCCTTTGATTGCTGAATCTAAGGGGCAGCCAGTCTAGACTTCAGACTTTTCTTACCAGCAGAAGGTTGAAGTGGAGAGAGCATTGAACTCAGGAGACTTGGTTCCCTTCCTGAATTGGAATCTAACTTGATGTGAAGCCCTTGGCAACTGACTTCCCCTCCAAGGGCCTCAGTTTCCTCATCTGTCAAAATTTGAAGAGTGAACTAGATTATTTTTATATTCTGAATCTCTTTCCAGGTTGAGAAGAATTTTATAGTTGAGACTCTATGGTCCTTTCCATTTCTGATCTTCTATGTTCTAAAGTTCTTTTCATCTCTCTACTTTTCTATTTTAGGGCCTCTTTCAACTCCAACATTCTATGTTATTATTATCATTATTATAAATACCATGATACCTACAAGCATTCACATGATACTTTTAGGTTCTGCAAAATGCATTATCTTTGAATGTTTCCACAATTTGGTGAGATGGGTGTTATTAATATTCTTTCTTGTGAAGACTGTGGCTGAAAATTTAAATGACTTACTCAGGTTTATAGAACAAGTATACATTCATGGCAGAATCTAAACCAATGTCCTCCAACTTTAAGTTTCTCCATTAAGCCACATTATATTATATCTTCTAAGACTCTGGCATTCTTTGAACCTTCACATTAGGCCAGCCATAGAAACTTCAGAGGCAAACATAGGAATTATCTATTTCTATTCTCTGTCTCTTTTCTTTCTGTGTCTCCATCTCTGTCTCTATCTCTGTGTCTTTCTTTCTTTGTCTCTTTCTGTCTCTATCTCTATCTCTGTCTCTCTGTATCTCTGTCTTTCTGATTCTGTCTTTGTCTCTCACTCTTTCTGCCTCTTTCTGTCTCTGTTTTTCTTTCTCTCTAACTCTCTTTCAGTCTCTGTCTCTGTCTCTGTCTCTGTCTCTGTCTCTCTCTCTCTCTCTCTGTTTTTCTGTCTCTCTGTGTCTCTCTCTATCCCTCCTCCCCCTCTCTCTTTATCTGTCTCTATGTGTCTCTTTCTCTGTCTCTATCCCTCAGTCTTTGCCCCTGTCTCTCTTTCTGCCTCTCCCTCTCCCTCTTTCTCCCCCTCTCTCTGTCTCTGTTTGTCTCTCTGTGTGTTCTGTCTCTCTGTGTCTGTCTCTCTCTCTCTCTGTATTTATGTCTCTCTCTCTTTTTGTCTCTCTCTGTCTCTGTCTCTATGTCTCTGTGTGTGTGTGTCTCTCTCTGTCTCTTTCCATCTCTGTCTCTCTTTGTCTCTCTGTCTCTTTTTCTCCATGTCTCTCTTTCTCTCTGTCTTTCTTTCTGTCTTCCTTTGTCTGTCTGTGTCTCTCCCTATACCTTTCCCCCTCTCTTTGTCTTCTTGTGTCTCTCTGTTTGTTTCTGTTATTCCCTCTCTGTTTCTCTCTTACTGTCTGTCTGTCTGTCTCTCTCAGAGAGGTGGCAGTGGTAAAGTGGAGTGGATACCTTCCTGGGACTCAATGGTTCTACTAGCAGATGAACTAATTGGGGATTGAGAAGAAAGCATCCTAGTAAATTTCAGCCACATCATCCTAGTTACAAGGATGGATGCCATACTCCTATTTATTATACATTAAGCTAAATCTTTTTTTTTTTTTTGAGTCATGTTTTACTCTGGTCATAGATGGTACCAGTTGAACTCCCTTGACTTATTTGCTTTGGAATACCTTCTTCGTCATCATTGAAAGACAGTGTTGTAGCAGCATGAGTATTGAATTTTTAATCAGAGGACCTAGAATTGATTCTTGACTTTGCTATTCAGTAGCTGTGTGATCTTAGACAAGCTAACTATTCTGGGCTACAGGCTTCTCATTAATAACGCAAGGGTTTTGACCTATAATAGTTATTCTCATAGTATAGTTTGGAGACCCCTCGGGGTTCCCAAATTCCTCTCAAGGGCCTATGAGTTAAAAACTTATTCTATAATAATAGAAGGGCAATTTAATTTCTAAAACAATAAGTATTAAGAGTGAGAATTCACATTAGCATAAGTTATTTGGGGTTCTCACTACTTTTAAAGAATAATAAAGGGCTTCTGAGATTAAAAAAAAGTTTGAAAACTACTGGACTGGCAGAGCTCTAAGGCCCTTTCCAGCTCTGACTTTATGACTCTGTGACCCCTAAAGCTCCTTCTGGCTTTCAGTCTTAGGAAGTTCCTTGGCAGACACTGAACACCATGACGTGAGCTCCATAGCTCCAGGATGCAGCTCTCTCTATTGTTTTTAAACCCATACAACAAGAAGAAGATCAATTGTTTCCTTCTTGGCAGCCAGTACTCTGGGTTCCCTGTCAATCTTTCAGGGAAATGGATAACTTGGCCATTCCATTAATCAGAAGATTTGGAAGATTAGTTCCTCCTTGAAAGCTGTGATTCAACTTGGCCATTTTAATTCTTGGTCTCTTTCCAGGGAGGGAAACTGAATGTCTGGACCAGGCTAGATTCAAAAGTAGAGTGGAGACCCTCCCCCACCCTCAAGTCAGTCCTTTGCGGTTGGTCATTCTAACTCGGGGCTTTTTGGACTGACAGAAAAGGCTTCTATACTGTTTTCTGTGCTGTTTTCTTATTTTATGGATTTGGATAGAAAGGTCAGCTTCTTTAGCAGACTGGGCTGCCTCTTTGAGGTCAGACTATGGAGGACAAATCCAAGGACTTAAGTAACTTACTATAGTACACATGGTAGAAAATGATTGGGTATAGGAGTTAGAGAATCTAGGTCCAAATTCGATTCTACTGTTTATAAACTCTATGCTGTTGGACAAGTCCCTTTTTGTCTCTAGCAAAAAAAAAAAATCACTTTTTTTAATCTGTAAAATTAAGGGCATATTATAACTGTATATATTGCTTTAAAGTTTGCAAAATGCTTTATGCACTTGATTTTAATTGATCTCAATACCCTGTAGGTCATGGGATTATGGGTTTAACTAATAAACCTAATTAGCATTTATTTTCCCCCCAGTAGTATATAAAAATAATTTTTAATGTTTGTTTTCAAAACTGAGTTCCAGATTCTCTCCCCTTCTCCCCCCAACATAGAGAATGCAAACTATTCAATATGGGTTATAAATGTTTGAATCATAACTTTAAAACTAAAAGAAACTTAAGTACACTGAGTCCCATCCACTCTTTTTAAAAATGAGGAAAATGGGACATAGAAAGGTGGTGACATGCCTGAGGTCACCCAGCCAGTAAGTATCTTACATGAAATTTGAATGCAGATCCTTGTGATTCCACCAAATTCCAAGCCACTCCATCCTCTACAACATGCTGACCTGTCAGATAAGTGTTATTATTCCCATTTTATAGATGAGAAAACTGGACACAAACAATGAAATGATTTGTTCAAGGTAAATCACTTATTCTCCTAGGATCTCAGTTTCCTCAAGTGTTTGTACTAGAGAGCTCAGGGGTCCCTTCCAGTGCCATCTGAAGATCCCAAATGTCTGAGGTAAGATCCAAAATCAGGATTTTCTTGACTTCAGGTCTAGCATTTTATCCACTGTACCACTAGATGGTACTTCAGGTCCCTTCCTGAATTCTATGAGTCCCAGGAATCTATGCCCCTTTTCCTGGGGAAAGGATCATTAGAGCAGATTTCAGCCCTCTTACTTTCTTTCCCTTCTGCTCCCTTTTCCACCACTTTTTTTTTTCTTTTTAACCCTGATCGTGAGATATCTCCTTCAGGAAATTACAGAGCCCCAGGAACTCCGATGTACCTTGGAGAGAAGAGCTATAAATATGTATGAAGTATGTGTGTGTGTGTGTGTGTGTGTGTGTGTGTGTGTGTGCGCGCACGTTCACTGCTTTCTTTTCCAATCTCTGTGTTTATTGATGTAAATACGGAAAGTCTACTTTTCCTCTACTTGTTCAACAAGTTAATTCAATTTGAATCCTGTCTCCCAAACATATGGTTCTCAACTGTTTATAACTCTCTCTATCAGCAGCAGAAGGTACAGTTTCCCAGACAGTGTGCCTTTGAATCCTCCCTCAGGGGTACATTTATCACTCGTTGCTAGACACCTGGTCACAAATTTGGAAAATCTGATACAGTCTAGCGTTTACTAGTATAGGGGTCCAGAGACACGGTGACAGGAAACCGACCTAATTTTAATTGGCCTTTCTAATTCTGCCCTGGATTAGCTGTGTGACCTTGAGAATGCTTTCACCTCAAAGAGACCCTTCAGCCCTAAATCTGATGATAAATTGTTTTCCTAATAATTTTCTAACATAATGTTAATTATAAATAAATAAAGGTTTCTGATAAATAATCTCTAGGGAGCCATCTAGCTTCAATATTCTAGATTCTTTAATTTAAACATCCTTCCACTTGTAACATTCTAAAGTCCTGACTAGCACTAGTATCCCATGATAGTCTAGACCCCAATCTATTTGACATTCTGTGTTCTGTCTCTTCCTTTTCCAATACACAATATTTTTTCTTTCTTTTTTATCTGGGGCAATTGGGATTAAGTGACTTGTCCAGGTCACACAGCTAGGAAGTATTAAGTGTCTGAGGCTGTATTTGAACTCAGGTCCTCCTGAATTTAGGGCCAGCACTCTGTCCACTCACCATCTAGCTGCCCCCAATACTCTATATTTTAAATTTCTTTCTAGCTGGAATAATCTACATTCTACGTCCTAAAGGTCCTTCCACCTCCAACATTCTAGATTCTATGTCCTAAAGCTCCCACCAGCTCCAAAAATCTAGATTTTATGTCTTTAAAGTTTCTTCCAGCTCTAGTAATCTAAATTCTATGTTCTAAAGCTCCAACAACCTAATTTTTTTTAGCCCTTCCACCTGATAACTTATATTCTGTGTTCCTTCCTTCCTTCCATAATACTCTATCTTCTAAGACCTCTTTCAGTACCAATGTTCTGTTTTCTGACTGAAGTAATAGCTAACATTCATCATAATAGACAACATTTATGTAGTACTACTTGAAGGTTTGCAAAGGGCTTTAAACATATTGTTTCACTTGATCCTCACAATTACCCGGGGAGGTGGGTACTGTTATTATGCTTATTTTACAGAGGAAGAAAGGGAGGCTTGCAGAAAGGAATGTATTTGCTCAGGATCATACAAGTGTCTAAGAAGGAATTTGAATTGAGGTCTTCCTGACTCCAAGTCCAACAATCTATTGATTATATTGAGCTTTCTTCCTAAGAACCTTCTGTTTCTGACATCCTGCGTCCTCTGACTCTTTAACTAGTTTGTTTTATGATTGTAAGGAATGAAAGAAAAATTTATTGAGCACCTGCCATGTGCCAATGTTTTACAAATATTGTTGTTCCATCCTTCCTTCTTGAAGACCAAAATGATAGTATGATGTCAGGGTCAAGTTACATTATGTCCAGCTGTGGCTGATCATACCATATGACCTTGAAAGGCTCTGCCACAGGTGAGAAGCTAATAGTCTGCATGACCATTTGGGAGAAGGTTGTGTTTAAATTTGGGCATCTCATTTTTAAGCTGTCACTCTTCTGCTTTGTTCATAGAGCACAGTGGCTTCTTTGATGTAGTGATACCATGCTGAGTGGTCCAATGTCTCCCATGTCTCATAATTGATTTAAAAGTTCTTCAGAGAGAACTTGAGACTATCCTTTTATCACTTCCTCTGACTTCTATGTGAGCATCTGTCTTGTGTGAATTCTCTAAAAAACAGTCTTTTCAGTAAATGTACATTTGGCATTTGAACAACATGGCCAGCTCATTGGAGTTGTGCTCTCTGCAGTAGAGTTTGAATGCCTGACAATTTAGCTTGAGAATTAATCTCATTGTCTGGTACCTTATCTTGCTAGATGACTTTTAGAATTTTCCTAAGACAATTCAAATGGAAGAGATTCTGTTTCCTGTCCTGTTGCTGGTGTATTATCTAGGTTTCACAGACGTACAATGATGACATCTGCACAATCACTCTGTAGAACTTCAGTTTAGTAGGCAGCCTAATTCAGCCTCTCTTCCACACACTCTTTCATAATCTCCCAAACACTGAGCTAGCTCTGCAGTGCATGTGTCAGTGTGGGCATCCCTGGAAAGTATTCTGCCAAAGAAGTGGACTTATCCACAGCATTCAGTATTTCCCCATTTGCTATAACCAGTGGTTATTAAGCACCTACAAATATATTATCTCATTTGCTTCTTACAACAATCCTGGGAGGGACCTGCTATTATTATCTTTATTGATGAAACTTGGGGCAGACTGGTGATTTGCCCCAGGTCACATGGATAGTTAGTATCTAAGGGCAGGTTTAAACTCATATCTTCCTGACTCCAGAAGCAGTGCTCCATCTACCAAGTTTCCTAGATCAGATAAACTGTGTTTGTGCAAGAGTCAATAATAGGGAGATTTTTTAAAGTTGATTTGAACATGATGACTGGGTAAGTCAGGTCAAAAAATTGTGAATCATTTGGATTGCTTTCAAACTTGTTTAGATGAATGCAGAATCATTTATTTTCTTTGCACAAAGATGAAGGGCACATAGTTTAGAGGAGCACTGTAAGGGGTATGCCTTCCTTCATCACATAGATCCTCTGATGGGCTCTATAGGGATATTTAAGGACTTTCCAGTGCTGCTTTGGTGTCCATTCACCAGACTTTCACTTCAGACTCCAAGAAACAGTAGCAAACACAGTGGACACAGCCTGGTAAAAACCACCTTGATTGATGGGCTAACCCAGATTAAGAATAACTGACAAGTCTCCAACCCATCCGTGAGTTAGGGGGATGTCTATCTCTACATAAAAGATGCTAAGCTCATCCATTGCATCCTAGGCCATTGTTAGTCATCCTGACTTTGTCTTGCCACTGACTTTTGATAACTCTTGATGAAATAATAAGGCTGATGACTTTGTGTAACTGTCTCACTTAAATCCAACTCATGTCCAAGTCAAGACATCACCTCATGATGTTATGCATTTTCTTTATAAACAAAAGATAAACAACGAAAACAATAAAAACGAGATACTTTTATCCACCGTGAAACTAGAAGACTGGTGTTTTCTGCTTCATTATACATTTACTACTGTTATCAGAGTTATAACTGGGAAATCTTATGTCTGAAGCATATTTAGTTAAAGGGAGAGGGTTTGACACCTGTGGCTTAAAGGACAGTCTCTCAAAGTCTTGGGTGGAGCAGTATTGGGAGAAAGATCTCTCATTTTCCAGAGAATCTGATCCAATTCCAGGAAAATCTTGAAGAAGAAGGTAGGCTCTGGCAAAAGGGTATCATGGTTTTAGCTCCCCGAGACAGTTTGGCTGGTGGAGGACCTCAAGGACAGGGGTGACAGTGATCTTTTCCTCGCAGAGGAAATATTCCTCACTGCCACCCTTGCTCCACCATGTAGCACTCCAGAGTAAAGACCTGGCCTTCACAAATTAGTTATAGAACTTCACAAAAGGGTTACATGTTGGCAGTTGGGGAGGTGGGACTGAGGGATTGATTTTTTCAGAGGCAATATGTTGAGCGTTCTTGTGAAAGAAATTCGATTCCAATCTGATAACAGAAAGTGAGTCCACTGGGCCTGCCTATAGAAGAGAAATGAATCATCTTTCCTCTCCTTGCCTTCCTTCTACCCACCTTTCACCATCTGGCAAGAGAGCTAGAAGAATGGGAAGCTGCTCTCTGGGTCACCTTCTGTCTTGAACTACTCTTGTCATATAGCTTTGGGCATTTATGAAAGGAAGAAAACCAGTAGAGAGATCTTTTCCTCCTTGTAGATTTTCTGCTATGGGTAAAAGCCCTATTTTTGGCTAGGGAAAGCTAGGTTTATGTCTCAATACTGGTGCACATTAGCTGTGTGATCCTGGACAAGTCACAATTTCTCAAGGCCTCAGGTACTATCTAAGATTATGCACTTCAGAGCAGCTGCCAGTCTGAATTAGTGAAGGGAGTTTCTTCAATAGTAGCTCACCATACCAATAAGATAATAGGCCAGGTAGGAATGATGGGGAGAGAGAAAGAGAGAGAGAGAGAGAGAGAGAGAGAGAGAGAGAGAGAGAGAGAGAGAGAGAGAGAGAGAGAGAGAGAAGAAGAAGAAGAAGAAGAAGAAGAAGAAGAACAACAACAACAACAAGAAGAAGAAGAAGAAGAAGAAGAAGAAGAAGAAGAAGAAGAAGAAGAAGAAGAAGAAGAAGAAAAGGAAGGAAGGGAGAGAGGAAAGCAGAAAGGAAGAAAACAAGAAAGAATGAAGGGATGAAGGAAGGAAAAGAATAAAGAAAAGAAGGAAAGGAGGAAAGGAAAAAAGAAGTAAAGGAAAGAAAAAAGGCAAAGAAAGGAAGAAAAAAGAAAGAAGCAAATAAAGAAACAAAGATGGAAAAAAGAAAGGTAAGAAGAAGAAAAGGAAGGAAGGGATCAAGGATTAAAAGAAGAGAACATGACAAAGTGAAAAGATTACTGAATCTGGAGCTATTTGGTTCTGCTACTTGCCACCTGCATGACCTTGGGGAAGTTGATTTCTCCCAAGCTTCAGTTTCTTTTAAAAAATGAGAACACACAGATACTTTATTTCTAAGATCTTTTTCAGCTTTAGTTTCTGTGATACCTTTATTTGCCCCTTAAAAATCATCTTGAATTAATTTTGCATATGCACATTTAATTATACTATATGCTCTAATAGAATGTAAGCCCCTTGAGGACAAGGACTGCTTCACTTTTTGCCTTTGTCTCACTTAGCACAGTCTAAAACGTAAATTGATGAATTGGTTGGTGCTCTGTACTGGAGGATGGGACCACAGATTTAGGGCTGGCAGGGAACTTCGAAGTCATCTAGTTTAACCCCTTTATTTTCCAGATCTTCTGTGTCTCTTATTTTTTCCACATATCCTAAAAAGATATTTCTCAGTATTTAGAAATCCTTCAAGCTAAGAAAAGGCAATATTTGCTTCTTGATATTATTTATTTATGAGAACTGCATTTATTCAGCTGCTGCTATATATTTTCCTCCCTCCTAGGGACAGGCAGAGCCTGCTCTTGGGGGCGGATGGTATGTTTGAGACCAACCTGATTGCAATCCTAAAAGTTCAAGGTCAGGAACAGCATAGGTACCCATGGGCATGGGATAGTATGTGAAACTTAATAGGAGGAACCTTAGAAAACTCAACTATGGAAGCAGGAAAAGACCGAAGAGACCACATTGTCCTCTTTTTCAGAGGAGAAAACTAAAGCCCTTGGTTCAAAGCCAATATTTGGGAAGCAATGAACAGAATGCTGGATTTAGGAAGAGGGGATCTATGTTTGAATTCCAGTTTGGTCACTTATTACCTGTGAAACTTTAAACAAATAATAACTTCTCCTGTCCTCAGTTTCCTAATTTTAAAAATGAGAATGTTGGACAAGTTCTCTGAAGTCCCTTTCAGTTTGAGATCTATGAACCTCTTATCCTAATTCAGCCAGCTAGTGGGGCAGCTCTAGAATTTCAGGGATGCAATCTATCTCTCCTCTCTAGTGTAAAGTAATCTTGTTTCTGCTATTGAGCAAGAAATTCAGTAGGGGTAATGGGCAGGATTAATTAAAAAGTCAACAGTGAATTTTAGCAGGAACCCAAAGGAGAGCAGCCTGGACCAATCTGATGGTATTTGCTTATTCAGGGGACTAGGTTGTTAATTAACTCCTGTCTCTGTGGGCAAATGGAAGGTATCTGCATCCAGGGAAAAATAACTTAAGCTGTATTTAAAAGATGATAGGCCCCAAGCTTGTATTTAAGGACCCAGGAAAAACACTGAGTCCCTGTCAATTATCACCTGCTAGTGTTTCCTTATGTGTCTTCTTTTGTTCTCTATGCACATCTTGTATCCCTAGTAAAATTACAAATTGTGTGCCAGTGAGTTTCATTCTGACTGCAAATTCAGTGTGTCTTTCACTGCCTTGGCCATGGTGTAGTGGAAAAAGCTTTAGATTCATGCTCAGTGGTACTGGATTCAGGGTCTACTCTGTCACTCCTATAACCTTGACACAAATTACTTTCCCTTTCCTCCATATCATGAGGAAGTCAGAGAAGATAACCTGCAGGTTCTGATTTTTGTGATCTTAGAACAGGATTTCTTACATAGTAGGTACTTAGGTTTTATTGAGTAGTGTATGAGAAAGTACAAGTAAGTACAAGAGGAAACTTCTCTCCCTCTTTATTTTGGGTCTCTCAAAGTTTCTTTCAAAGAGATTTGAGTCTTGGAATCCTAAATTAGCTATGTGACGTTGGGTAAGCTATTTTGGCATTGGACTTTGATATTATATTAGTGACCTTTTAAGTCTCTTTCTTTGCTAAAATTCTGTGTCCCATCCTGAAGTTTTTTTATTTTAAATTTATTTTTTTCCAATTCCATAGTAATAAATATTAAAACTCTAACCTTGCGTCTCTTGTTTTAGGAGAATTTTAGATCTTCAGAAAGTTTTTTCCAGAAACCAGAGCAAAGAACAAGGGTAAGCTTGAAATTTTTCTTAGGACTCAAAGTGAAGTTGGTGGCAGTAGAGAGAGAAGGAAAATTTTATTTTTGGGCAAGAGGCCTTTGGATTTGAGGTGCAGACATTTTCCTTGACTTTCTAGGGACTTGAAAAAATTCGCTAGTCATGGAAAAAGAGATGAGCAAAAGGTTAACTAAGATACTATCATATTATAAACATTCACTCTTGGGACAAATACAGTTGCCTTATCTGAGAACCTCAGAGATCAGTGTAAGGAGAAAGTTCTATCCAAACTTCAATTGATGTAATCACAGAAGACCTTGGTACTTAGATTGATTGAATATAT